>NW_006921621.1:13336120-13338675 GCF_000298275.1 Orycteropus afer afer
CTGGCGCGGGATCGGGCAGTGTTTCGTTCTGCTGTGCATGGGGTCGCTATGAGTCGGAAACGACTCGACGGCACTTAACAACAACAACAACAACAACAAACATAACTAAAAACACACAAACATCAGAAGACAAACTAGATGAGTAGGACCTTCTAAAAAATTAGATAATTATGCACGTTAAAAGATTTCACCAAAAGGGAACCTACAGGCTGGCAAAAAAAAATTTTGACAATGACATAATGGACAAAGGACTAATCTCTAAAAGTTATAGAAAACTTCAACACCTCATCAACAATTTTTGTAAAATACAAATAATACAAATAAAAAAATGAGCAGAGGATATGAACACACACTTCACAGAAAAAGACATTCAGGAGATCAACAAACACCTGAAGCAATGCTCATGATCATTAGCCATCAGAGAAATGCAAATCAAAACATTAAAGAGATAAGAAGAAGTAAAACTATCTCTATTTGAAAATGATATTATCTTATACATATATAATCTTAAAGACTCAATAAGAAAATTACTGGAACTAATTGAAAGATTCAACAAAGTAGCAGGGTAAAAGATCAACACGCAAAAATCAGTTGGATCCCTTTACACTAATGAAGAGAGCTCTGAAAAGGAAATCAGGAAAATAGCATTAACAGCAAAGTTCAAACAAACAGAAAACAGCAGATACTGGTGAGGATATGAAGAGCTCTGGTGGGGTAGTGCCTACGGGATTTGACTGCTAACCAGAAGACTGATGGTTCAAACCCACCAGCCACTTCTTGGAAGGTTTTGTTGTTGTTGTAGTTATGTGCCGTAGTCAGACCCAACTCATAGCAACCCCTCCTTGGGTTTCCGACGCAGTATCACTATGGAAGTAGATTGCCCCACCTTCCTTTTGAGGAGTGGCTGGTGGGTTTGAACCACCAGCGCTCTGGTGAAGGAAGGTTGGACAATCTACTTCTAGAGATGTGGCCTTGGAAACCCAAGGAGCAGTTGGATCATATTCAATTCTTTCAATGTAAAGTTAGAAAAGAGTAAAAAGCTTGCTAGTATTTGCACAGAGTGTAAAAATTGAATATGGTAATGTGGAAAACTACAAAGAAATCTCCCTTAAAAGGAGCTCTGGTAGTGTAGTGCCTAAGGCACTTCACTGCTAACCAGAAGGAAGGCTCCTTGGAAGGAAGGTTGGACAATCTACTTCTGTAGTGATACTGCCTCAGAAACCCAAGAAGGGGTCACTATGAGTAAGGTCTGACTTGACAGCACATAACAGCAACAACAAAGAATCCTCATACACTGCTAGTAGGATGTAAAATGATACAACCATTGTGGAAAACAGTATGGCACTTCCTTAAAAAGTTGAAAATAGAAATACCATATGATCCCACAATCCCACTATTAGGTACATAAAATCAAAATCCAGAACCACTGCCACAGAGTAGATCACAGCTTATAGCCAGCTCATGTCCCTTTAGGACAGAGTAGAACTGTCCCATAAGATTTCCAAGGCTTTGACTGCAAGGATGGCAGCATCTGGGGCACTGATCCTGTGGGGGACCCCCAGAATGAAACAAGTAGTATCACTGATAAATGCAACAGATACAGGAAATTTTCCATGGTTACTCACTCGAATTCTTCAAAGCCTTCACCTGAAGACTGAGAACACTCTCAGTGAAGAAGAAGAAAGCTGCATTTTCTCTAGAGAAACAAGGCCTTCACCTAGTTCTCGAAACAGTATCATTCATTTTAGAGCAGGCAGTGTATCGCAACGTGAAGCCAGCAGCTTTGCAACAACAGTTAGAGAACATTCATCTTAGACAAGACAAAGCAGAAGCATTTATCAATGCTTGGTCTACAACAGGTCAAGAAGCAGTTGAAAAGTTCAGGCGGAGGATTCTGGCTCCAACAAGCTAGAGACAGTTGAATGGTAGCTTAACCTTCAGATGGTTCACTCAGCTTGAGCAAAACTAAAATCTCCGCAAGCTGTATTACAATTAGGAGTGAGCGATGAAGATTCAAAGAGCCTACAGAAAGTTCTTAAGAGTTCAGTCACCAGGAGTTGTTTGATTTCTGTAACAAGCTAGAGACCATACAAGCTCAGCTGGATTCCCTTACATGGTATTTGGGAAGACTGGTTTCTCCATCACACTTCTGCCACATGATTATTTTACATTGAAGACAGATTGCCAGGTTGGATTTTCTGAAGGATTCAGTGGTTTTCTTCCTGTAAATTATACGGCTTATTGCTTTTTAGACAAATAATAGCCAGGCGAGATCATTGTTAAGAATACTGAGATTTTAATATGCATTCTCTAGGCCTGTGGTGCCATAGTGCCTAAGGCATTTGACTGCTAACCAGAAAGCTGGCAGTTCAAACCCACCAGCCACTCCTCAGAAGGAAGATTGGGCAATCTACTTCTGTAGAGATATTGCTTCGGAAACCCAAGTAGGGGTTACTATGAATCGAACCAACTTGACGGCAGTGAGTTTGGTTTGGTTTTTGGTCTTCTAGGACAGATCTTCCAGGACTGTATTATGTAGAGATCAAATTTTATAT
>NW_006921621.1:13339305-13352864 GCF_000298275.1 Orycteropus afer afer
TTCCGAGGAGTGGCTGGTAGGTTTGAACCGCCAGCCTTCTGGTTAGCAGTCAAGTGCCTTAGGCACTATGCTACTAGAGCTCCTCAGAAATGATATAGGAAATAAATTTAAAATAGAACTAATTGTTTTATACCATTTAATTTTAATGTGAGCTTCTCTTTCCACTTTTAACTTTTTACCTGAATTTAATGATTTAATAACAGTCCAGGTTTTTGTGTGCTTATCTTTATACTGCAAATTAATAATAATTCACTCGATTATGTGGGAGACAGATTCAGATCATGAATAAAAGCAGTTGTAATGAATAAGGTAAAATAATAATAATAATAATAATAATAATCCCAAGGCTTTAAATCTTTACAGAAGTAGAATGCCTCTTTCTCCCACCAGAGAAGCTGGTGGGTTTAAACCACCGACATTTTGGTTAGCAGCTGAATGCTGTTAACCACTACACTACCAGAGCTCCTTCACTAGGTTTATATCCTAGAAAAATAAGAACTGTGATACAAATAGATACACACAACTCATGTTCATCACAGCACTATTTATGACAACAAAAAGATGGAAACAACCTAAGTGTTAATCAATGGATGAATGGATAAACAACTATAGTATATACACACAATAGGGTACTACACAATCTTAAAGCATAATGATGAATCTGTGAAATATTTCACAACATGCATGAAGCTTGAGGGCATTATGCTGAGTAAAATCACAAAGGACAAATATTTTATGAGAGTACTATCATAAAAAGTCAAGAAAAGGTTTTCACACAAAAAGAAACACTCTTCGATGATTGCTGGGGTGGGCGAGGAAAGGAGAATAAATCATCAACTAGAAGGTAACTAAGTCATTTGACTGCTAACAAGAAGGCTGGTGGTTCAAACCCACCAGCCACTCCTTGGAAGGAAATTTGGGCAATTTACTTCCGTAGAGATATGGCCTTGAAAACCCAAGGAGGGATCACATTGAGTCGAATCGACTTGATGGCAGTGAGTTTGGTTTTGGGTTGAGAAGGTAGACATAAATTACTTTGGTGAAGGGGAAGGCAATATACCATAAGGGAGGTCAGCAAAAAATGATCAAGGCAAAGGAAGACATTGGGAGGCATATAAGAGGATGTATGCCAACATACATATGCATACAAGGCAATGCAGGTAAATACTATTACATACATAATCCTGCAATAACAGTAATAACAATAATCTATGAGTAGATAGGTAGACAGACACAAGCTGAACAAGTGTGGGAAGGAGAATGGAACTATACCCACAGATATATAAAGGTTTGACAGAGGATACTACTACATATGTATTTACACATACTGCAAACATATCCATGAATATAGTACAGCATACAGGGGGCAAAGTTATGAAAACTTCTTAACCATCACCAAAAACCTTGAGGGAGTGAGTCAGTGGGCCTGGCTCAGGACCATAGTCTCAGAGGATATCAAGATCAATTGGTACAACATTGTCCACAAAGAAAATGTTCTACATCTTGCTTTGGTGAATAATGACCCACCAGCCACTCCTTGGAAGGAAGATGGGGCAATCTACTTCCGTAGTGATACTGCCTCGGAAACCCAAGGAGGGGTCGCTATGAGTCAGGTCTAACTTGATGGCACATAACAACAACAACAACAACAGGGTCTTAAAAGCTTGTGAGTGGCCATGTAAGGTACAAGTATTGGTGTCTCCCCATCTGGAGCAAAGAACAGCGAAGAAAATCAAAGAAGCAGGAAACAGTAGTCCAAAAGACAGATAAATCAGGAGAACCTCAGCCTTTATGACCCTGAGACCAGAAGAACTAGGTGATGCTAGCTACTACTACCTATCCCTCTGAAAGGGGTCATGTTAGAAAGTCCTGGACAGAGTGGGAGAAAAATACGTATCAAAACTCAAAATCATAAAAAAAAAAAAAAAAAAAAAAACAGGCTTACTAGTCAGATAGAGACTGGTGGAATCCAGGAGTCTATGGCCCTTAGTCACCCTTCAGACATGGTACTGAACTAATACCCAGGGCTCAATTTTCATCCAAGTAATAGACAGGTCTACAAGATGAACAGTAATGAACTCCTTAGAACAATCTATCATTCAAGATCAAAAGGGCAATATTTTCCCAAGGACAAGTTCAGAAGGCAGAAGAGTTAGGAAGAAGAAGGAACGGAAATGAGACAGGGGACATGGGATGAGTGATGTTATATTTAGGGAATTGTAATTAATGACATGAAACAAAGTGAGTATGAATTGTTGAATGGAAAACTGATCTGTTCTGTAAACTTCACCTAAATCACAACAAATATTGAAAAGAAAAATATTATAATTATTTAAATTTTGAAATCATGATTTGATACTACAATTTTCACCAAAAGAGTATGATGAAATCTACATACAATGAAAAATATTTAGGGTGTTTTTCTTATCAAAGGACATTTCCATATCTTACTGTGACAATTGTCTAAGACTATATTTAAGTACCTGACATTAAAATAAAAACTATTAAGACAGTAAAAATAAATAAATAAATATCTTCAAAGTTTCCAATTTCAGTAAATTATTAACAGCATTTTAATGTGAAACAGTTGAAGATTTGTCAATAATTGTTGTTGTTGTTGTTATGTGCCGTCAAGTCGGATCCGACTTACAGCTACCCCTCCTTGGGTTTTAGAGGCAGTATCACTATGGACATAGATTGCCCCATCTTCCTTCTGAGGAGTGGCTGGTAGGTTTGAACCGCCAGCCTTCTGGTTAGCAGTCAAGTGCCTTAGGCACTACGCTACCAGAGCTCCCTTGTCAATAATAGTTAACATTTTATTGCCTTTAAATTAAAAAAACAAAAAAGCTATTTTTTAAATTTAATATATAAATGTTTTGTTATAGCAGGACCACAAATCTAGATTATAATAATATATCTACATATATTGGGAAGGCGCTCTGGTGGCTTAGTGCCTAAGGCATTTGCCTGCTAACCAGAAGGCTGGCAGTTCAAGCCCACCAGCCACTCCTCAGAAGGAAGGTTGGGCAATGTACCTCCATAGGGATACCACCTCAGAAACCCAAGGAAGGGTCACTATGAGTCAGATCCAACTTGAGCGCAGTGCATTGCGTTGTTCATTATATATTGGGAGCTCTGGTGGCATAGTGCATAAGACGTTTGACTGCTAACCAGAAGGCTGGTTTTTCAAACCCACCAGCCACTCCTCAGAAGGAAGATAGGGCAACCTACTTCACAGTGATACTGCCTCGGAAACCCAAGGAGGGGTCGCTATGAGTCGGGGCCGACTCCACGGCACATAACAACAACAACAACAACAGTGGTGTACTGCCTAAGGCATTTGACTGCTAACTAGAAGGCTGGTGGTTCAAACCCATTTCTCGGAATGTGGCAGTCTGTTTCCCTAAAGATTTACAGCCTCAGAATGCTATGGGGCAGTTCTAACTATGAGTTGCAATTGACTCGATGGCAGTGGGTTTGATTTTTGTTTTTTTGAAGTTCTACTAAATATTTCATATCTGAAAACATTCAGTTATCTTTAACTAAACACTTGGTAGTATTAGGAAATCTAACAGTACTTTCTAAAATTTTTAAAATTTCTTTATTGATAGTCAATGATAAACTTTTTTCAGAATTTTTAGTGATTTTAAATGCTGTATTATGTACAATTGATTCATGATCATATTTCACATTTTATTGTCACTGATGGTTGCAAACTTTATTTATTTGGACCATGAGCTTCACCAAATCAGGATCACCATTCCAATAAGATATGTATGTGCTTAGCATGTTCAGCTTTTAAAATAAACCATTCATATTTTTGTTTAAGTAATCAAATTGTTTCCATTCCAGAAACAGAAATTATTTGACTTATCTTGTACCAATATTTCTATAGTATCACCAGACATTCTGTTTGTTTTTTTTACATGGATTAGAAGATGTTCCAGACTATACTTTTTTTTTTATTATTATCATATCTTTTTTGTTTTCCTGCAGAGTAGGAATATTAACATATATATTTTAAAAGAAACGTTAAGAAACTTATCTCAACTTTGATGTTTCTTCATTCTAAGTGTTCAGTTTCTTTGTTTGTTTTTTGTTTTGAAGTGAGCATGTGTCTTTAAAATGGCAAAATATTTATCGTGATTGAAAGCATGACTGCTTGAATGTGATTGCTAATTTAGATACAAATCTGGTTGATATCCCACAGGGCAATACCACTGTCACCTTTCGGGTTATCTTTTTTATTAATAGAAATATTTGTATCTGCATTGAACAAAATTCATTTGCATTGTTATTGGACAAAAGTCATTTCATCCCTCTCATTTTCTTACAGTTAAGTAGCAAATCAAAAGAACACACCCCAGAGAACCTAATAATGTCCTGTGTTCGTAGGACATGCAATAATATCTTTTGCCTGTTTCCTAGTTATGGACAACTTTTCTGAATACACTTTCTTGTGGTAATAAATGATCTCCAAGTATTATTCTTAATCACATTTTGTTTTGGCCTGATTCATTTTCATAGATGCAGCAAGAAGTATTAATTAACACATACTAGGTACTTTGAAAGGAGCTCTGGTAGCATAGTGGATAAGGCACTTGACTGCTAGCCAGAAGGCTGGTGGTTCAAACCCACTAGCCGCTCCTCAGAAGGAAGATGAGGCAATCTACTTCCGTAGTGATACTGCCTCGGAAACCCAAGGAGGGGTCGCTATGAGTCGGGTCTGACTCGATGGCACATAACAACAACAACAACAACACATACTTTGAAGACTAAGGTTTGCCTAACCCAAGCCATAGTATTTTCAATAGCCTTATATGCATGTGAAAGCTGGACAATGAATAAGGAAGACCAAAGAAGAACTGATGCCTTTGAGTTGTGGTGTTAGCAAAGAATACTGAAAATACCATGAACCGCAAGATGAATTACAAATCTGTCCTGGAAGAAGTGCAGCCAGAATCCTCCTTAGAATGGCCAGACTTTGTCTCCCCTATTTTGGCCATGTCGTGAAAAGGGACCAGTCCCTGGAGAAAGATGTCATGCTTGGTAAAGGACAGGGTGAGCAAAAAAGGGAAAGACCCTCAGCAAGATGGATGGACACAGTGGCTACAATGATGAGCTCAGGCACAGCAAGAATTGTGAAGACAGTGCAGGACCAAGCAGTGCAAACAGTGTTTTGTTCTGTTGTGCATAAGGTCACTATGAGTTGGAGACAACTTGATAGTACCTAATAACAACAACAACAAGCATCCTTGTGGTATGGTCAATAAATCTGGAGCCATCGGATGTGAAGCACGGTTAGGGCTAGAAAATCAACTTCTGTCTGAAGATTCCGTAAGGAATTGTATTTTCAATAATCTCTAAACCAAAAAACAAACCCACTGCCATTGAATCAATTCCGACTCATAGCAACCCCCTTTGGGTTTCCAAGGTGGTAAATCTTGACAGAAGTAGATTTCCCAATCTTCCTTCCACAGAGCAGCTGGTGTATTTGAACCACCAACCTTCTGGCCAACAGTCAAATGCCTTAGCCACTACGCCACCAGAGCTCCTTCAATAACTTCTATTATCTCAGAATTTTGATTTTCTTACTTCTCTTCTTTGAACTTCTATTCTAAGTTAGGAAAGCAACCAAAAAATTCATCTTCATCATTTTTTTCTATATAAATGTAGTTGAATTCTTTTTCTTCTTGAGGTCCCCCAAATCTGCTAAGGTTCCTGGACTACTTCTAGGAAGTGACTTTTTGATAAGCCATCAAACAAGCACCAGACCAATTTCCTGAGAGGGCTTGTAGACATTGGTTCCACATATGAACTACAAGTCTTGCTCTTTAAATATCCGATTAAATGAGATTTATTCTCACATATAATATTCCAGTATGTCCTTGTTACAAAATCAATTTTTCCAGTTATATCCTGGTTAAAGAAAACAAAAGAGGACAAACACATTATATCTATACAAATACCTACACTGCCATTAAAAGTATAGAGACTCAGTAAATCATATGTGTTCCTAATTTTGAGAAGTCAGTGAAAACAAGGTACTTCAAAAAAAAACAAAACTCTGGTCAATTTTATTAAAGAAAAAACTGCATGATTTATTTTTCACTAGTCTGTTCTGGCATTCTTTAATGATATCAGAATCACCTGGATCAATGATAATCAGTGTACATACTCTGTATTTTCTGCACACCATTCCCAATTCAATATTATTAGCACTGTACTGATGGACACCAGTTGTGGCCAACATGGTGTAATACTCTATTCTGGATTTCCTCAAGTCAGGCAGTTTTTGAGGATGACCAGTTTCACTTCCCTTTGCCCCATCATCATCAGAGTCTGCTTGTACTCCATCACATATTTTCCACTTTTCATAATGAATTGAAGTCTAGAGTTGATTTATTTCAGCAACATTCTCCTCTTCTTTGCAGCCACCATCTTCCTTTCTTAGGTGTGGGTTGGGCCCCAAACAGGAGCAGCCGTCAAGATGGCTACAGAGTGAAAGGAAGTCAATGAGGTACTGCTTCATTTCAGTATACTAAAACATAGACCACTAACTTAAAAATTAGAGATAGATCAAGAAAAGGAAGGCCTTCATCATAGTAAGATAGAACATGAAATTTGAAGATGAAAACAATTAGCCACAATCTATCATTATCAGTTCATTCTGTCCCATGGATTGCATTCTGGATCATGGTTAACAGCCTACTTTCATAAAGTCATCTGCTTCTAGACTGAAAAGAGTCTTGGAAATTCCTACTCTGAAACTTGTCTAAGTGATATCAGTTCAGAAGTCTGTACTCATGGATCAATTCCTTCAAGTAGTTATAGTTAAAGAATATCTGGTAGAGTCCTAAGGTTCTAAGACTGTTCTTTGTTGAAGACCCAATCTTTAGTGTATAGTTTACAATGAAGCCTTCAGAAAACCATGAGAAGAAAACAGAAATTATCTGTTGACGATAAGAATGGAGGAGAGTGAAATCTATTTAAGATGTAACATATTTCATAAAAGTTAGATTAGTGTTTCTACTGAGAGTATTCACAGTCTCCAGAGCCTTACTATAACATATACAATCTCTGATGCATGTTTATATTAATAGTATACCTGAACCAAAAAAATAAGCTAGGCAAAGTTAATTTTTTGATTAGACATCTCACATGAACTTTTACAGTAATAATAACAATAACCAAACCGTTACTATCAAGTTAACTCCAACTCTTTCTCACTTTTGTGGTTATTTATTTTCATTTTCTAGTATTCTATTTTCTTATGGGTATATGATGAAGCCCTTCCTTTTCTTGATCTATCTCTAACCTTTAAGTTGGTAATCCATGTTTTTGGAAACTGACCCCATGTGTGTCAGAGTAGGACTGTGCTCCATAGGGTTTGCGGTGGCTGATTTTTTGGAAAATCACTAACCTTTTCTTCTGAAATGCCTCAGGATGAACTTGAACTTGCAGCTTTTCAGTTAACAGTGAGCATGTTAACCATTTGTACCTTGATATCATTGGACTATTTAAGAAACATGGAGCAAACCAAACAAATCTAATTACCTGTTGTTGTTAGGTGCTGTCATTGAGTCGCCTCTGATTCATAGTGACCTTATATATAAAGGAATAAACTATTGCCCAATCCTGTGCCATCCTCTCAATCACTGTTATATTTAAGCACATTGTTGCAGCTACTGTGTCAATTCATCTCTTTAAGGGCCTTCCTCTTTTTCACTAACCCTCTACCAAGTATGATGAGCTTCTCTAGGGACTGGTCTCTCCTGATAAGACGTCCAAAGTAAGCAAGACAAACACTTGCCATCTTTGCTTCTAAGGAACAATCTGACTGTCTCCTTCCAAAACAGAATCATCTGTAGCATTCCTTTTTTCATAGAATGAAAGAATAAAAATTGGTGATTTTCTTTGGGAAATATTAGAGATAGTTTTAGACATAAAAGACATTCTCAAATTTGGGTGGATTTTTGTTGCTCTTATTTTGGATATAGAATGTGCTTTTGAAAAGGCAAAAATAGAAGTGAGAGAGGAAGTGAGAGCCATGACAAGAACAGACATATGCACACACATGTTCATCACAGCACTATTTACAATAGCCAACAGATGGAAACAACCTAGGTGTCTATCAACTGACGGATGGATAACCAAACTATGGTACATACACACAATGGAATATTATGCAACCCTAAAGAATAACATAGAGTCTGCAAAACACCGCATAACATGAATGAACTAGGAGGACATTATGCTGAGTGAAATAAGTCAATCAAAGAAGGACAAACATTGTATTAGTCCATTATTGTAAAAGTCAAGGAAAGATTTAGATATGGAAGGAAATTTTGTTTGTTAGTTACCAGGGGTGGGAGGGGAGGGGAGGGAACACTGTTAGATAGGTAGAGATAGGTATTGATTTGGGTGAAGAGAAGGGCAATGTACCAAATGTGAGTGATCAACATGGTGGCATTGAGGAAGATGAAGACATAGAGAGGTACATGGGAGGTACAGACAACAAAAATGAACCCTTTTGCACATACAGTACTGGGTTGTCAGTGAAGGCAAACATGAATACACAGGTGGATAGATGGGTGGACAGTCTGTGTAGCAGGGATTTGACTGCTAACCAGAAGGCTGGCGGTTCAAACCCACCAGCCACTCCTTGGAAGGAAGATGGGGCAATCTACTTCCGTAGTGATACTGCCTAAGAAACCCAAGGAGGGGTCACTATGAGTTGGGTCCGACTTGACGGCACATAACAACAACAACATCAACATGTAGCAGGGATTTTACCCAAGACCATGTATAGGGGACAATGGTCCTATAAGTGTATTTGTATGAGCTGTAAGAATTCCCAGGTGTATAGATGAGCTGACAAGGGACAAATTTGTAGTCACTTCTTAGTCAGAGTGAGCTACCCAGAGACCTAGTAGTTGAACCAGTGGGCTCGGGACCTGAGTCGCAGAGGACATCGAGCTCACTTGGCGTAACATACTACACAAAATTTTGTTTCACCTCTTACTTTGGTGAGTAGTGACTGGGATCTTAAAAGCTTGCAAGAAGCCATCTAGATGCAACAATGGGTCTCTCCTCATCCAGAGCAAAGAAGAATGAAGAAAACCAAATATTCATGGAAACAATTAGTCCTACTGACTGGTACACCATGCAATCCGCACCTAATATGACTATGAGACCAGAAGAACTAGATGGTGCCTGGCTACCACTGTCAACCACTCAGAGGGGGATCTATGTAGGAGATCCTGGATAGAGTGGGAGAACAATGTGGAACAAAACTCAAAATCATTTGGAGAAAAAAAAGGGGGGAGACTAGGTTTGCTAGTCTGATAGAGTTTGGTGGAACCACTGAGACTGTGGCCCCTAGCTGCCCTTCAGGTCTGGAATTGAACCCACACCTTGTGGCATCCAGCCAAACAAAAGACAGGCATAGGAGTTGAACATTTACCTGAGGTAGATACACTCCTTGGAGAGAACAATCATGGGAGAAAGAAGGGGCTGTTTATGCACAGGAAGATGGCTCAAGGGACAGGAGTGCATGGAGGGATGGACACAAGGAAGAGGTAACTATCGGGAGGAAGTGGGAGAGGAGCTGTTGCATTGGGGTAAATTGTAGTCAATGTCATGAGACAAAGTGTATGTGAACTGCTGTATGGAAAGTGAATTTGCTCTGTAAATTTTCACCCAAATCACAATTAAAAAAAAAAAAGGCAAAATACAAAGAATTGTCAGAGATTTTGTCATTTTATTAAGAAAGTTCATGGATATCTGAGAACAACAAATAATAGGTAACTTGTCTACATATTAATCAAAATAACAATATCATATTTTAAATAACATAGACGAAAGTACCACCTTTGTGAAAAAGAGTATAATAACAGGTCTGGTCTCTCCTTGCATGTCTCTATGAGAAACTTGTACCATGCTCAGCAATATCCTAGGGATATGACTCCTGAAATGCTCTTTATGCTAATGATTGATAATTTTGCTGTGTATATCTGTAACAATGAACTGTGACATACCAGCTTATCACGATTGCTTTGCATAAGCATCAAGACTGATGATGTGCATCTGGTTTCATTGGGGGTCCTGAGTTCAGGTTGCCATGGCTAGTTGCAGCAGGATTTGTCTATGTGTCTAATCCTCCATGAAAGCCTTGAACTATGAATTTGAATGGACTTCCCTAGGCAGAGACTTTTTACATGCATCCTTCTAATTCATAGCCAGAGAGAAAGTATGTCTTGTGTGACCTCGGATAGAGGGAGATTTACTCTGTTTTTTTTTTTTTTTTCCTGTTGCTCATGCTCTGTATATTTAGAGTGTAATAAACTTTCCAAACCAAAATCAAACTCATTGTCATCAAGTCAATTCCAACTCATAGTGATCCCCATTGGGTTTCCAAGGCTGTAAAGCTTTATGGAAGCAGACTCATCTTTCTTCCATGGAGCAACTGATGGGTTTGAACCACCAACCTTTTTGGTTAGCAGCCAAATGACTTAACCACTACACCACCAGAGCTCCTTGTAATAAACCTTAGCTGCGAATATAACCTGCTATTAGGTCTTATGAGTCCCTCTGGCAAATCAATAAACCAAAGATTGTCTTAAGACCCAAAATTGGGGAACATTGGTAGATGAAAATTAGCACAAAGCACAGACTGAATATTCTGAAATATGGAGTCTCTGCTATCAGGGAAGATTATGTTGTTGTTGTTATGTTGTTATGTGCCGTCGAGTCGGTCCTGACTCATAGCGACCTCTCCTTGGGTTTCTGAGGCAGTATTACTACGGAAGTAGATTGCTTCATCTCCTTCCGAGGAGTGGCTGGTGGGTTTGAACCTCCAGCCTTCTGGTTAGCAGTCAAGTGCCTTAGGCACTAAGCTATACAGAAGGTAAAAAAAAAAAAAAATCTTTTACCCCTTGTTAAAAGCAGATCTAATACTTCAAGATCAATTCGTCATTAAGGCCAAATTCCTGTTTCTGCATTAGTATATTTGGCAGTAAATGATTTACAGGTATTTAAAAAAAAAAATTATGAATAAACCCACAAAAACTTAGTCAGTTTTGGCAGACTTTCACTATATGTCATTGCTTTTTTTTTTTTTTCTTCTTTTTTGAGACTCATTATTTGTAGGTATTATGATTCAAGAAAAATAGGATTTCTCTTTTGCAAACCTTCTAAAACTGCCTATATCCATAGATGTCTTTCCCTATCTTCTTTCTCATTCTGAAACAACCAAGCACTTTATTTTAGGGCAAAACTACTTCTTTTTTCTCTTAGTAAGCAAAAGCACTTCCCACTTACCATGCATAAGCTGACATACTTCTCTGCCACTATGACTTCTGGCATAATCTCAATTACCCTTATTAATTATAGCTTTTTCAAAAGAGGACCAATTCTATTCCACAGTGAGAACTTGGAGATAGATACTGTCTGTCATATACAAGCATTTAAGTATATCAGCTGAGCACTGAATTCAAATAGCACCACCTTCTACAAGCACAAATTTAGAGACTCCTTCCCATATGCAGAAGATGAAGGATGGAGATCCTTGTCAAAGGGAGAGCAACAGGTAGACAATTAAGAAGGTACATTTTATTTGCCCACATGAGTGAATTTCTGACCCTAGTCTCAACGGCACATAACAACAATTCAAATGTATCAGATTATTGGGGTTGTATGCAAACAGTTAGGCACTCAGCTACTAACCAAAAGATTGGCGGTTCAAATCCACTCAGAATCACCTCTGAAGAAAGGCCTTTCTTCCAAGGTACATCTGAGTGTATCTACTACCAAAAGGTCATGGTCATTGAAAATGCTATGGAGCACAGTTCTACTCTGACACACATGGAATCACCATGAGTCAGAGTTAACAGCAGTTGGTTTGGTTTTTATTTAGGCCTTAGAGATAGATAAAAAGCATGGGTTATGTTTTAGAGTTGAGTTTGATTAAGAAACTCAAATAGGTAGGGGATTCCAAGATGGTGGAATAGGCAGAAAGACTGCACAAACCCTCTTCAACAAAGAAAAGGGAAACCAATTAACACAGACACAGAAGATAATCCTGGACCCCTGAGCCTTGAAAGGAAGGATATAGAAGTGGACTAAACCCCAACTAGCAGAAGAATTTGCATGAAAACACCAAAAAAGGAGACATACAGACCTGTGGTCTGGCAGCAATCCTGAGCGATCCTGATGGCACAGAGAGCTTGGAGACTCCTGAGTGGTGGTAGGACTGAAGAATTAACCTAAACATCAGCCCTGCTAGCCAGGGACTGCATGGAGTACTGCTCTGGTGGCTGTGGAATAAAAGAGGAAGCAGCGGTAAGAGAAGACGGACTGAGCTGTGAGCTTTTGCCTGTCCAGAGGGTGCCACCATTTTGAATGTTTACAAGCAGCTTGACTATTTTGGATATTTAAAGAGACAATGCCCACTGAGATTCCAGGGGCTTAAGAACACGTTCTGCTTTCCAATAACCCCAAGGACACTGGGGACCTGCATGACTGAAAAGGTGACACATTCCTCTTGTTACGCTTATTCCCCACACCTGCTTGGTGAACGGAGGTGTGGCCACCCCCCACTCCCACCTACTTTCTGGGCCTACAGGAACTCCATCCCAGTCTGTGTGCTCAGATGGAGCCTGGGTGCCCTGCCCTGTCCACTGCCGATTTTTTTCTTTTTCTTTTTTTTTCTTTTTATCTTTCTTTTTTCTGGTGTTTAGTTTGCTTATATTTGTCTGTTTTAAAGCTACTGTCATTAATAATACTTTTGGTCTTTTTACTATTCTTCCCCTCCCAGGTCCTAGTTTATACCTTTTTATTTTCTTTTCCCTGTTCCTGGTTAAATTTTTTTTTCTTAATTTCAATTCTCCCCCCCCCCCTTTATTCTTGTAGTTAACCCACTTCCTTGGTTTTTTTTGTTTTTTTTTTTCACATTTTTCCCATTTTTTTCTTCATTATTCTCCTTCTCTACCTTTTTTCTCTTAGTGCCTTATCATCCCCAGATATTGAAGGTTTTCTTGTTTTTTTTTTTCTTTTCTCCCTTTTTTCTTTTTTTGGTTACTGTTCCTGTATGATTACATGGTGTATGTTTTGTCCATGTGCTTTCAGTTTTTTTATGGTTATTCAATTGTAATTTTTGTCTAACTGAGTGGGAGACAGCAACAGTCCACATAAGATACAACTACACCCACACCTCCTACAACTTCTCTTACTGAGCAAGAGCCACCACCTCCTTCTCCACCAAAGGGCCAATGATAAAAAATCAACAAGAAGAGCCTGAATCACCCTTGGCTGCCCTTCACAAACAGTTAACAGAGATCTGAACACAATACCACGATGTCTTGGAGACAACAGCTATCACAGTCCACACAAAGAAGCAAGATAAAGTAGTAGAAACAAGGGAACAGGATATAGACCCATAACACATCCCTGAGGAAGAAATAGCATTGGAACTCTCTGATAAGGAGTTCAAAAGAATTACCTTTAAGTATCTTGAAAGGATTGAGAGACAGACCAAAGAAAACACAGAAAAAACCTTA
>NW_006921621.1:13359989-13367778 GCF_000298275.1 Orycteropus afer afer
CATGGGAAAAAGAAGGGCTGCTTATGCACAGGGAGACGGCTCAGGGGGCAGGAGTACATGGAGGGATGGACACAGGGAAGAGGTAACTATTGGGAGGAAGTAGGAGGGGAGATGTTGCATTGTGGTAAATTGTGGTCAATGTCATGAGGCAAAGTGTATGTGTACTGCTGTATGGAAAGTGTATTTCTATAATACACTATAAATTTTCTATAAATTTTCACCCAAATCACAATTAAATATATATATAGATAGATAGATAGAAATATAGATATATATAGATATAGATATAGATATAGATTATTAAACAAGAAGAGAAAAAAAAAAGAAACTCAAATAAAGCCCATGCATGCTTTGATATCAGAAGGCTGGTCTAGGTTGTCTATATTTTGTGGACACAGACATGTCTTGGAGCTATTGAGGCAGCTGGATATGTTTATATGCACCTACAAGGCCAGGGGACGTGGGGAAGGAATTCTCCATACAAACCAAGAGGTTTGCAATCTGTTTTCTATCTCAGCACACCTGAAATATTATGTCTCAATGTGAGATTGATCCCCAAAGAGGAAAGGTAGATAGGCATCTCTACTGAATCAATAAGGATTGCTCTTGGCTATAAGTTTGGAGATATAGGGGTTAAGGCATTTGGCTGCTAACCAAAAGGTCAGCAGTCTGAACCCACCAGCTGCTCCTCAGAAGAAAGATGAGGTGGTTTGCTTACGTAAAGATTTACAACCTTGGAAACCCAGTGGGGGTCACTATGAGTCAGAATCAATTCAATGGCAGTGATTTTGATTTTTTTTTTAAATAAGTAACGGAAAACATGACTAAACTGTGGTTACATGAATTATGTAGGAGATTTTTTTTTCCTAACAAAACAAGAAATTCTGAAAAAGCACTTTTTAGTATTATTTCAGAAGTTTAAGAAGTTCAAGGGTGAGATTTCTGAAATTTCCTTGGTCACAAAATGACCAAGGAAATTACCTCCTGGTCACAAAATGGCTGCTGAACGTCTAGCCACTAAGTCCAAGTTATAGCTAGAAAGTAGAAAAAAGGAAAGAAGAAGAAGCAACAAATAAGAAGTGGCAATACATGAATCATAAAAGTGAAACATTTTCCCCAAATCTCCAGTAGACTTTTGATCACTTATTGGTCAGAATAGCGATGATACATTTTAACTTGATAAATGGCTGCCATGCTGTCATGGATTTAATTGTGTTCAAAAAAATTTATATCAACTTGGATGGGCCATAATTCTCAGTGGTTTAGCAGTTATGTAATGATGTAATGTGGCAGATGTGTAATGATACCCCATGATATGATCTGATGTGATAAGCTGACAGGTGTAAGAGGATGAAAGGTACAAGAAACACCCTTAGTCCCATCACAGCCTGGAGTTTCCCTGGGGTGGGGCCGGCAGCACCTTTTTTCTTGCAGGAGAGAAAAAAGAGCAGAGATGGGGAGTGGAGCATATCTTTGGACCCAGGGTCCCTACCCTGGGATCCTCCTATGACCAAGAGACAGAGAGATAGAAAGCCTTTCCCTGGAGCTGTTGCTCTAAATTCAGAATTCTAGCTCTGGTGACGCAGTGCCTAAGGCATTTATTTGACTGCTAACCAGGTTGGTGGTTCAAACTCACCAGCCACTCTGCTGAAGGAAGACTGGGTAATCTACTTCCCTAAAGATTTACTAGGAGCTCTGGTAGCGTAGTGCATAAGGCACTTGACTGCTAACCAGAAGGCTGGCAGTTCAAACCCACCAGTCACTTCTCAGAAGGAAAGTTGGGCAATCTACTTCCATAGTGATGCCACCTCGAAAACCCAAGGAGGGCTCGCAATGAGTCGGGTCCGACTTGACAGCACATAACAACAACAACAACAAAGATTTACCACCTCAGAAACCCAAAGAGGGTCACTTTGAGTCATAATCAACTTGATGGCAGTGAGTTTGGTTTGTTTGAGCCTCCTAAACTTTGAGACATGGAATGAGGGATATCATTGCTGATGAAAGATGGATCATGGCTGAAAGCAAAGAACACCAGAAAGATGTTTACTTGTGTTTTATTGACTATACAAAAGCATTCAATTGTGTGGATCATAGCAAATTATGGATAACATTGAGAAGAATGGGGATTCCAGAACACTTGATTGTACTCATGGAGAACCTATACGTAAATCAGGTGGCTGTTGTTTAAACAGAACAAGGGGATACTGCATGGTTTAAAATCAGGAAGGAAGTGTGTCAGGGTTGTATCCTTTCACTATACGTATTCAGTTTGTATGCTGAGCAAATAATCTGAGAAGCTAGATTACATGAAGAAGAACATGGCATCAGGATTGGAGGAAGACTCATTAACAACCTGTGATACACAGATGACACAACTTTGCTTGCTGAAAGTGACGATGACTTGAGGCACTTACTGAGGAAGATTAAAGCCTACAGTCTGCAGTGTGGATTACACCTCATTATAAAGAAAAAAAATCCTCACAACTGGTCCAATGAACAGTGTGTCACAATGGATGGAGAAAGATTGAAGTTGTCAAGAACTTCATATTACTTGGTTCTACAATCAACACCAATAGAAGCAGCAATCAAGACATCAGACGATGTATTGCATTGCACAAATCTGCTGCAAAAGACCTCGTTCAGGTGATGAAGAGCAAAGATGTCTCCTTGAAGACTAAGATGCACCTAACCCAAGCCATGGTGTTTTCAATTGTCTCTTATGCATATGAGAGCTGGACAATGAATAAGGAAGACCAAAGAAGAGTTGATGCTTATGAATTATGGTGTTGGAGAAGAATGCTAAGAGTATCATGGACTGCTAAAAGGACTAACAGATCTGTCCTGGAGGAAGTGCAGCCGGAATGCTCCTTGGAAGTGAGTATGGCCAGACTTCGCCCCACCTACTTTGGTCATATTGTCAGAAGGGACCATTGTCTGGAGAAGGATATCATGCTTGGTAAAGTGGAGTCAATGAAGAAGGGGAAGACCCTCAACAAGATGGATTGACACAGTGGCTGCAACAGTGGGCTCAGGTATAGCAAAGATTGTGAGGCTGGCACAGGACCAGGCAGTGTTTCATTATGTTGTGCATAGGGTCGCTATGAGTCAGAGATGAATTGCACCTAACAACAACAGTGCAAGGAAAAGGAGCTCTGGTGGTATAGTGGCTAAAGTATTTGACTGCTAACCAAAAGGTTGGTAGTTTGAACTCATCAGCTGCTTTGTGGAAGAAAGATGAGGCAGTCTGCTTCTGTAAAGACTTACAGCCTAGGAAACCCAAATGGAGGTCACTGGGAGTCAAAAGTGACCCAATGGCAGTGAATTTGGTTTGGTTAGTGCAATAAAAGGCTCAAAGCCTTTTCAGTGATTTAAAACCTACACGGGCAGCAAGTGAAAGTGATTGTAATGGAGAATTTGTAGGGAATTGGTAGGGAAGTGAGGGCAATTGACATAACATTAAAGGGCAAGTATGAGTTATCTATAGGTCGGACATTTGTAGATTAAACATTTGTAACCCGAGAACTGCATATAAGTGAGATTATACAATATTTGTCCTTTTGTGATTGACGTATTTCACTCAACATAATATTTTCAAAGTTCAGCCATATTGCTGCATGTATCAGGCCTTCATTTCTCTTTATAGCTCAGTAGTATTCTTTTGCATGTGTGTACCCTATTTTGTTGTTCACACCTTTCAGTTATTATGAATAGTGCTGCAGTGAACACTGGTGTGCACTCCCAGGTTCTCTTAATATGGGACCACCTTTGAGAATCACTAAGGGACGAGAGCACAAATGCATATGTTGGCTGCAGTTGTTGTTGTTGTTATTTGCCATCAAGTCGGCCCCGACTCATAGCGACCCCTCCTTGGGTTTCCGAGGGAGTATCACTACGGAAGTAGATTGTCTCATCTTCCTTCCAAGGAGTGGCTGGTGGGTTTGAACCACCAGCCTTCTGGTTAGCAGTGAAGTGCCTTAGGCACTATGCTACCAGAGCTCCTGTTTGATGCAGGGGGTGGGAAAATTTAGAAAATAATTTTGAATGTGTTCTATTCAGATCATCCTCTCCTTTTGTATGCCCTTTTGCCCAATATCCTCAAACACAAGTTACATGAACCTGTAACTAGTTTGGAAGGGATAGTTGTATCACTAGAATCAGGGCTGGTCATGTGGAGAGTGGAGGGGGTGAAGGCTATTTTGCACACTTCAGCCATCTATACTCAGAACAGAGACAGGGCTATGAGTGTACTGGTGGCAGCAGAAAACTGGGAGCCATCTGGCCAACATCAGAAGCACAGAAAAGCCTCAGTAAAAGAGCCACTGAGGCACCACTTTCCATCTGGATCAGTAGCCATGGAATCAGAGACCTACATGGTCAGGACACCACAGGATTTCCAGGATGACCATGACCGAGGTAGGGAGATCTGGGGCAAGGTTGTCACAATCATGAGTTACAAAAACATTGTTTTGGCAGTTTGAACCCATCCAGAGGCTCTATGGAAGAACGACCTGGTAATCTGCTTCTGTGAAGTTACAGCCCAGGGAACCCTCTGGGGACATTCTACTCTTTCACATGGGGTTGCTGTGAATTGGAATCAACTCAACAACACTTAAACCAAAACAAATCCACTGTCAGTGATTCAATCTCAACTCATAGTGAGTCCCATTGGCTTTCCAAGGCTATAAATCTTTACAGAAGTAGATTGCCTCATTTTCCTCCCATGGAGCAGCTGGTGGGTTTGAACCACTGACCTTATAGTTAGCAACCAACCAAATGCCTTACCCACAATGCCACCAGAGCTCCTTCAATGGCACTTAACAACAACAAATTGCTATTAGTGTGGCTTCACTCAACCCCTCCCCAAAGACAAGGATCAAACCTAACCATCTGAGAACCTGACCATATGAGACTTGGTTCAGAGCAACGAGCTGCTCCTGGCAAAAACTAGACCCTAGAAGAGGGTGAAGAGGGCAGAGGATGGGGGAGATGTAACCCATCTGGGGCAAGGTTCCCTTCTTTTTGCCTGATGTGCCACAAGAGCAGCTGAGCCTTATGGTTGCTTTCCATGTTTTGAAAATGTTAACATATTTAAAGGGGATTTGAAAAATACTTGGTTGGTGGTTGCAGGGATTTCCGCAGAAGAGCTCCAAGGAGCCAAAAGCATCACGGGCCTCTGTCCTTTCACTCAGAACATTGGAATAGTCGCTACATGAGCTGCAGTTGACCTCAGAGCCTGGAGGAGGTTTGCAGAGCATAAGTAGCTCTTTTGAGGTAATAGGGAGCAAGTAAGACCAGTGGCTTTGGAGCCAAACCCTAAAGTGGATGTGAGCTTGTCAGAGGAGCCAAAGTGGAGGTTTTGAGAACAAGGATGATGTCATGACTGACTGGAGTTCAACTCAGTTACATGGTCATCTGGTCACAATTCTGAGTTATGACTGCAGTACAGCCTCTGCTTAGTGAGCCAGAGAGTGAAAGAGAGGAAGAGAGGGAGGAAAGGAACACCTAGAAAGAAAAGGAAGGGTAGGAATGACAGCACAGGAGCCTGCACGGAGCTCCAGATTATTGCCTTGGCTTCCATTCCTGGAGCTGTCTGTCAAGGGTCTCAGAGGGCTGACGTGTCTCCTGGAGAGGGAGCCCAGATCCACCATGACTCAGAAGCTGTAGGCCAGGGTCACTAACCTTCACTGAGGAGCTTCTGGTCGTCATCTCCCCAGAATGGACAGAGTTGGTAGTCACTGCCAAGGACATTGTCAGTGGAGCTAGTGAGGAAAGAGGCTACCCCTACTGATGGCTCCCCTTTCCCACCTAAACAGCCTAGACAATGGATGCTGGGACCTGTGATTATTCTTCCTGGAAAGGTTGTGACTAGTTGATCATGGTCATGGTCAAGTGGATCTGCATATGCTGGCCCAGATAGCCTCTCCCAAGTCAAAATATTGACTGATGACATAGCTGAGTTGCAACATAAAAAATAAAAGGAGAGTGGGGGTCGCCTTCAATACTGGATGCCTCCTTTGTGTGTGTATGTGTGGTGGGGGGTGGGCCTCAGAGGGATGAAGGAACCAGACTCTGCAATAAGCCAGAGTCTGGGTGGGACTTCCTCTCACCCATCATTCTTCCTGAACCCCTCACCTGGTGGTATTTGGATTCCACTTGAGAAAATTTAGAGTTATCCAGGGTTGACCTTCAGCAAACCACAGGGTGACCCAGCGACCACAGGCTGGGATTGGAGAGTAGGGACAAGTTGTGTGAGGAAATTTGCATAGCATTAAAACTATGGCTTGTCACAGAGGGGATGACACGTGAGAGGTGAAGCCAAGGGTCAGGTGGTGGGCTGTAAATCGCAGCTGAAGACACCAGGGAGCTGTCTGGGTAGTGGAAAGACAAAGCAAAAGCTGGAGAATGAATAATAGCACCCAGCTGACTGTGCTACTGCAGTCCAAGTGAGGGAGGTAGGGGGCAGCTGCTGGGAAAGCATCACAGTTTATGTGAAAATAAGTTACTGCTCTCTAATAGCTGGATATAGCACAACTAGTCTTTCCATTCAACAAGTATTAAGCACCTACTATGTGCAGAAGGACTCCTGGTGGCACAGTAATTAAGCTCTCAGCTGCTAACTGAAAGGTCAGTGGTTCAAACCCACCAGTCTGCTCCAGGGGAAAAAGATGAAGCAGTCTGCTTCCATAAAGATTACCGCCTCGGAAACCCTGTGGGGCAATTCTACTCTGTTCTATAGCATCATTATGAGTTGAAATTGACTCAATGGCATGCAATAATAGGTACAGAGCTTGGATGTTGGAGAAACAGCAATGAACAAAAGAGACTAGATCCTGGAGAATGACACAGAGAATAAGCACATGAATAGACAACATCATGTCTGTAGTTACACGAACCATACTCCCTCCAGACCCATCTATCAGGCATCAAAGTCACAGCCATCAAGTAACTGCTACATGCTCTGCTAGGTGCTGCTCACATGTGTTCCCTCATTTGACCTTCACACCCTACCCCTATGTGGGCTTTTATTGTCCTCATTTTGGGGATGAGAACACTGAGGCTCAGAGAAATTAGAATAATACACCCAAGGTGACACTAGAGACCTGTGCTTGACCTTGAAGTTTGTAAAACATACTGTGGTTTAACAACTCTATGCTGTCCTCTTTACTCAGGAACCTGCCACATATTGGACAGGAAGGTAAAACAAGCTTTGTTGAAAACAAGCTTGCACCGCCCCTTTTCTGCCCTCCCTCCTCCTTTTCAGAACTCATTGTTGCATCTTTATCATAGCTGATTAAACCTTTGGGTCATGTTTCTAAGCGCTCAGCCTCATTTCAGCCATTTTTAACCAAAAAACCAAACTCACTGCCATTGAGTCCTTTCTGATTCATAGCGACCCCACCTTGGGTTTCCAAGGTGGTGTCTCTACAGAAGTAGATTGAACAATCTTCCTTCCGAGGAGTGGTTGGTGGGTTTGAACCATCAGCCTTCTGGTTAGAAGTCAAATGCCTTAGGCACTATGGCAATAACAAATATTGGAGCAAGATGACTGGGAAGAGGAAATCTGACTCTAAGGATCTTACACTCTATTAGCAAATCTGATTGCACACCTGTGAGTTAACCGGAAATTGGTTACAAAGCAAACAACCCCAGTAGTGAAAAATGAAGAGCTCACTTGCCAAAGGCACCGAATAATGGGGCATTGATGTGGAGTTATGGGTAGTAAGGGAAGGTTTCCTGGAGGAAGTGGGTCTTAAAGGGAATATTTTATATATATATATATATATAT
>NW_006921621.1:13367891-13470185 GCF_000298275.1 Orycteropus afer afer
GGGTTTGAACCACCAGCCTTCTGGTTAGCAGTCAAGTGCCTTAGGCATTATGCTACCAGAGCTCCCAATAATATATATAAGGGATGCAATATACCTCAATTGTTGGAGACTTGAGACTCCTAAGAAGGTGTGAGCTAGTCACAAAAGAGAGATGTTGTTGTTATTTGCCATAGAGTCGGCCCCGACTCCTAGCGACCCCTCCTTGGGTTTCCGAGGCAGTTATCACTACGGATAGTAAGATTGCCCAACCTTCCTTCCGAGGAGTGGCTGGTGGGTTTGAACTGCCAGCCTCCTGGTTAGCAGTCAAGTGCCTTAGGCACTATGCTACCAGAGCTCCCACAAGAGAGAAGGATCTGGGAAATAGGGTATACCAATTGAAGGAGGTCAAGAAGAAAAGCAATTTCATGTGTTTTACTTTGAACAGATGGTCTATGGAAGAGAGAAAACTGAAGATGTTTGAAGAGCCTGTGACTTTGCGCTTGGAGGAGAGCTGTGTTTGGAAAGAGATGCACACAGTTGGCTCTCCCAAGTTGGTACCAGCCATTGCAGCACCCACTGCCTGTGCCTTCCCCCTTTGCCCAGCCACTTCACACCCTGCCCTCAGCACTGGTCTTTACCCCCCAATTTCACTCAGAGCCCACAGCAATTCTGTAAATGTTTTTAGCATCTATCGCAGTGTGTGATGATACATTTGTGTGTGTTTCTCCTGTCTGTCTCCCCACTAGATTATAAGCTTCATGAACACAGGGCTATATCTGCTTCCCCTGCCCAGTGTCTGGTACTTAGACAAGACTAATGTGCATTTAGCAATGAAGGATCAAATGAATGAAGAAATGAAACAATCACAAATATCCTTTTCATGTTTAGTAACCATTTCATTTGTTTGCACGTTGACTTCTACCTCTAGGACTGCTGATTTATTGTGTGACATCATATGACATTCAGGCATTTAACTGATAACCAGAAGGCTGGTGGTTCAAACCCACCAGCCACTCCTCGGAAGGTTGGGCAATCTACTGTAATGATACTGCCTCGGATCAGGGGTCATTATACAGATGTAGGCAGAGAGGGACCATTGAAATAGGAGAAGAGGCAAGGGGAATGGGTTCAGCTGATGAGAAAAGGTAGAAAAGAAAACATTAACCCTCCTTTGCAAATGAAAGGAGCTGATCAAATCTTGGCTCTTAGCTTCTTTACATGGGAATGAGGATGAACAAGGAAATGTTAATCATGGACTGTATGTAATAATCGCTCTAGATGCCTCAGCTCAGCAGGAGATCTGAACCTACCTTCTATCTGAAACAGGGGTTGTCTTTTACTTTGAAAGAAAAGAGACAGTGAGAGAGAAGCCATGTGAAAAGAATGCCTCTGCTCCACTCCCTTATATCTTTGTTGAATGCTATTGTGTGAAGATGTGATGTTTGGAGTTGTGGCTGCCCACTTGTGACAATGTGGAGATTCAGTTTAGTTAGGCTAAGGATGGCAGAAGGGTATGATAAGAAACACCTAGGTCTCACAGATATTGCTGAACCACCAAACTTTGGAACCACTTATTTCTGGGCTTTTTATTCTGTGAGATAATTAAATGTGTTTATAGTTTATGCTTCTTTTAGGTTGGGTATTCTGTTATTTACAGCCAGGATCATTCCTAACTAAACACATCCAGTTAAGTAGAATCAAATGCCTTCATCCCTTATAAGAGCCTTAGTCATGGTATCAGGTTCACATAGTAGGGCTGATCTGGGACTAAAGTTGAATGAGGCCTTAACCTTTGGATAGGATAAGAGAGTAAAGAGCAGGAGAGAGGGAAGGCTGGGAATGGGGCATTCCACCAGCTCAGAGGAGGCTTCAGGCCTTAACCTTTCTCTCTGAAAAAGTGAGTCATGTGGGAATGTGGACCAGGTGCGAGGAATGGGCAGGAGAGAAGAGAGAATGAGAAACAGGAATCTTAGCACTAGACTCTGTGTATGTTTGTGTGTGTATACATGTAATCTACCCCAGAGTCATGGAGCAGGAGCAACCAGCTGAGAGCCTCCCCTAGCCCTGGATAAGCCCCTGCCTCTTTTAGGGGTGATATGGTGTTTGGACCCTAGTGCAGAACTTGAGATAAGCCCTGGTACACAGGAGGGAGAGAACAGCACAGCTCCAGTGGGAAGAAGCCATGAAAGGTGCTTGGAGTGGAGGCAGCTGCCCCCACTTGTGGAGAGGGTGGCTGAAACCCTGACCATCACACAGGGACATGTAGCCACCTAGAGACCCCATGACAATCTTGAGGGGGTTGGGGACATTCCTTCAGCTCTCTGAAGTAGGGACCCATACATCTTCTTCTGATCCCTACTATGCCCCTCCTCACAATGTGTTGCAGGGTTTACTTCTCTGTCTCTACCACTAAATCATGAGAAGTCCCCTTGGGAGCAGAGACAGTGTCCTCTACTCCTACTAGTGTCTAGCACATAGTTACTGCATGAATGAAGGAATAGTATTTTGTCATTATTATTGGGAAACCCTGACACCCCTAAACTGATGTGACTAGTGTTGGTATTCATAGCATCTAAGCACATGTTATAGTCTAAGAATAGTGCGATGTGGGCACTTAATGATTATCTGTTGTTATTATGTGCCGTCAAGTTGGACCTGACTCATAGCGACCCCTCCTCGGGTTTCCGAGGCAGTATCACTACAGAAGTAGATTGCCCCAACTGCACTAATTGAACCTGCCTGCATGTTTTACATTCTGTGGGTGTGTTCATGTGCATGTGTATGCATGTTTGTGTGTATATAAGTGTATGTGCGTGTCTATTTGCATGTCTTTCCATGTACCTGTATGTGGTTATGTGCATATATGTGTGCATGTGTGCATGAGTGTATTTGTGTATGTGTGTGTGTAGAGAATGATGTTCTAATCAGTTAACCATCTCTTCTCTATCTCTTGTCTTTTGAGATCTTATTTTAGCCCAGATGTGGAATTCCAGCTGTAGGTCAACAAGTGTTGCCATAAAATTTTGTTTTGTTTTGTTTTAAATTTTTATTGTGATTTGGGTGAAAGTTGACAGAGCAAATTCATTTTCCATACAGCAGTTCATCCACATTTTGTTGCATGATGTTGACTGCAGAACTTGAGGTGCACCCTGGCACACAGGATGGAGAGAACAGCCCAGCTCCGGTGGGAAGCTTTTTTCCTTTTTCTTAGCATTACTGTGTTGTTCACTTGCTTTGGCATATTGCCTTTTCCTTCACTCAAATCAATACTTGTCTCTTACCTATTAAAAATAAAATTTAACACTGGTGACATAAAAGTACATTGTTGTTGTTATGTGCTGTCGAGTCGGCCCCGACTCATAGCGACCCCTCCTTGGGTTTCCGAGGCAGTATCACTACGGAAGTAGGAATGCCCAACCTTCCTTCCGAGGAGTGGCTGGTGGGTTTGAACCGCCAGCCTTCTGGTTAGCAGTCAAGTGCTTTAGCCACTATGCTACCAGAGCTCCCAAAAGTACATTAGTAAACTTTATATTTTCTAGTGGTACATGTGTAGGCAAGTCAATGTATACCTGCCCAAAACAGTATGTAAAGTAGGAAATACAAATTGATTTGAGCAATATCACACCAAGAAAGGGACCCACACTCTCATGGCACAGCATGCCACCCATCACCAATATGGATTGTGAGACTCAGCAGGGCAGGCCCTGAGGCAAGTTAGGACGCATGTTTCTTTCCCCTCCTCAGATGCTTCTTACTCAGATGCTCAATTCTCTCTTTCTCTGAGGTAGGCAGGATTTTGGCTACCATGGCCTTCACCCATTGACACTACATTTGTGAATATGTTTCCTGCCAAAAGAGACTTTGCAAATGTTATGAATGTTACAAACTTTAAAATAGGGAGAGATGAGCCCGGATTATATAGGTGGGCCCTTGATCACCTGAGTCCTTAAAAGCAAAGAACTTTCTCAGGCTGGAGCCAGAGAGATTCAAAGTGTCAATAGGACCCTATGTGCTTTTGCTGGTTTAAAGATGGAGGAATGCAGGTGGCCTAGAGGAGCTGAGAGAGGCTCCAGTCTGATAAGCACCAAAGAACTGGATTCTGCCCACAACCTGAATGAGCTTGGAAGCGTATTCTCCCCAGATTCTCCAGAGAAAGTCCTAGGTCTGCCAATACCTTGATTTTGGCCTTGCGAGACTCTAAGCAGCACCAGGCTGTGCCAGACTTCTGACCTGCAGAACTGTGAGATACTATATCAGCATTATTTAAAGCCATTAAGTTTGCATCAATATATTATAGCAGCAACAGGAAACTGGTACAGCCTCCCACCTGGTTTGAAATGTCCCCTTACAGTAGCCTCTGTCTTGGTTACTTTTATTCTCCCTCTTAGGAAAACTCAATTCCATTCCTTCTTGGTCCTTGGCTTGGGAACCAAGAAACTAATTCCTGCTAATATGTAAATAGCGATGACACATATGTCTTTGGCTGAGGCCTTCACAGTAGATTTAATAGGAGGCTTCCAGGCATTTACAGGGGCCAGTGGATGACGGCTACAAGCCAAGCCAAGAGAGCTAACTCTTGTTCCAATTCTGCCTCTCGTTACGAATCTCATTTCCAATGTCATTTCTGAGGGATCCAGTCACAGGAAATCACCTACAGGTTGACGAACCCTTTTGGGCTGACTCAGTCAGGGGTCTTATGGGATTTGAACTCCAGGCTCCAGTCTGGGACTGGAACAAGAGACCACAAACCAGCATTCACACAGGATACAGTCCCTTCCTACCTGCCAGTAAATGCCTCCTTCTGCTAACATTGTTAGTTGCCAAGGATTCAAGTTTGACTCATGGCAACACAGTGTGCAGAATAGGACTACTCTGTAGGGTTTTCAAGGCTATGACCTTTTGGAAGCAGATCACTAGGCCTGTCTTCTTAGGTGCCTGTGGGTAGATCTGAACTACAAAACTTTTGACTTGTGGTCAAGCACCAAATCATTTGTGCCACCCTGGGACTCCTCTCTGCTAAGGGAATAGTGGCTCTTGTTTCCTGAAACAAAAGACTTTCTCATCAAGACCTGATCTGGCTCCTCTACCTCTGGGAGACCACCACCTTGAAAGACAGAGCCCTGCTGGCTCTCCCTCCTGCTTCTGCAGAGTCAGCAAGTACAGCATCTCCATCTTCCATCCAAGTCACTGATGGAAATTTTCACCAGGACAAAGCTGAGAACTGCTTTATTGCAGTGTCAGCTTCTAACATGCTAGAGCGCAAACTGCATGTCTTGTGATTCTCCTAGAAAGTTCCCTTCAGGGTAACACTGACCCAGTCACTGTACCCCTTGAAATAATTATTCAACCAGCTACTCTCCCACACAATTTTATCAGCACTTGGGGCATAGTTCTGTCTCGCACAGGAACACAATAGGCACTGCTTTTTACTGCTGTGCTAGTCCTGTAACCCTGTCAAGGAGGGTGAAGAGGATGGACTGATAGAACTTGTTCCTGGTGGATCATGCTCCTCTCCAGGAGCCACTTCCCAGAGAGGCAGTGGTGTGCAGTAGTTAGGGCACAGGCTCTGGAGCTGGGCCACCTAGGTGTGAATCCTGGTTCTGTGACTTGCCGGAGGTGTGGCACTGGGCAAGCTGTTCAACTCCTCTCTGTCTCAGTATCCTCATCTGCATACTAGAAGTAGTAATTGTATCTCTTTTATAAGGTGGTTAAGAGGACTGAATGAGTAGTAGTCTATATGAGCCTCAAGTGTTAACTTTTATTATTATTTTTTTATTGCTTGCTTCTCTAGGTATTGGCAAACCCTCGCCTTAATCATCTATTCTAGAATCTTGTCCAAAAGGACTTACGTTCATGGCTGCTATCATTGTTAGCTGAATATTCCAGAAGTAGCTTGGAATACCAACCTGTGTATTCTTGCTGGATGGTTGTTATTATATTCAGAGCATGTACAAGTTATTTAAAACATAAAAAGGCACATTCTCAAGGAGTCTTCATGGCACAAATGGTTAAGCACTTGACCGCTAAGAAAAAGGTTAGTGGTTTGAATCCACTCAGGAGCTCTGTAGACAAAAGACCTGGCAATCTGGTCTTGAAAAGACTGCAGCCAAGAAAACCCTATTAAGCAGTTCTATTCTGTCACATGGGGTCGCTATGAGTCGAAATTGACTCAATGGCATCTACCAGCAACAATTTAACAATTGCGAAAGTAGATCATGTTAAGGCACAAAGAAAACCTCAATCAAATCAAAAGGATCAATATTAAACATGTTCTCTCACCATACTGCGATTAAATTAACAAAAACAAAAAGCTAAATGAAAAAGGCAAAGGCACTTTCTCTCTAGGGCAGAGAGAAGATTGTGTGGTTGCAACACTGTAGAAAGCAGACTCAGGGAGATGGCCATCTTACCACACTTGTTCTCTGGTCTTCCCAGTAGCTAGCATACCACCTCGCACACACTGGTGCTTGAATCACATTTGCTGAATGAACAAATGAATGAACAAAGCAATAGCACACAATAAAAGATAAAGTGCTTTGAAACTTTTCCAGAGAAAGCTTAGATCTTTCTGTCATTCTTTTTAAGAGATTGCATTTGTTGGGAACCCTTGGGTCTGCTGTGCTGTGCTGGGGCTTTCCTTTCAGAGGGGCCAGAGTGCAGACCATCTTGGAAATACCATTCATTGAATTTTCTAGCATCCAGCTGGCTCCTCGCTCTTAGGGTTGGGTCTGCATCTCCAAGTTGAGGTTTGCAGAGAAAAGTGTTAAGAAGTCCATCCATGCACCATGGTCTGTCTGCCTGGGTCTAGGCCTCTGGTGCATTGTCAAACCTTTGATGGAGAAGAAGCAGGGCATTGATTTGTGTGGGACCTTTGCCCTCAGAGGCACCTACTCCACCCTGGGTAATTTCTCTGGAGCGGAACTAGATTTGGAAGCAGAGGAGACATCCGTGAGTCATGGCTCCAATGTGAAAAGTGGAAAGGAGATTTGCATACAGGTAGGGTGTGCCTCTGTGGGTTGCATTCAGGCAGTTTAGAAGTCTAATAATAGGCTTTCCAACAGGTAGACATCTGAGGCCGGTTCAAATCTGCCCAGACTTCTGGTGCCTGGGGTTGACTCATCTTTCCAGTGCCTCAGGCAGGTTTCCGTAAAGATGCCTTCCTTTGGGGAATTCAAGTGCTAGGGTTTGCTGTCACCTATGGGTGAGGATTGCTGCTCTAGTTTGAGGCTCCCAGCCTAGCTCCAGACACAGGCACAGCCCTGATCTCAGTAAGAGAATAGCATGTTTCTGAGGCAGGGCAGTAGAGCTGGGGTCTGCCCCAAGCCTCTTTCTCCATCCCCTGTCCTCTGCCTGCCCTTTGTGGCTCAGCTCTTACAGGTGCAGAAGAAGTTCCAAGTATCTAAAACATGGGAATAGAAAGATCACCATAAAACCCTTGACAAGAAGACTTTGTCAGGGAGTCCTGAGTAAACATAGTCTTCCTCCAGTTACCCCTTTCAGAAAACCATCACCATCCTCCATCTAGTCCCTCCCCTCCCCACCCCATCCCCACCTTTGAGAGCACATGCACTTGTCCCTCCTCTCTATTTTCCCTGACACCTTAGTCCAAGCCCAACTATTTCTCTCCCATAAAGATTTCTTGGAAGACTCCATGCTTCTACACTTCCCCTAGAAGCCACTCTCTGCACAACAGCCAAAGAATATTTTATAAATGCAATTCTCATTGAGTTGCTCCCCTTTAAAAAGCTTCCAAGGGCTTCCCATTGTTTCAAGGATAAAAATCCAAATCCTTAACCCAGCCAATGAGATCCCATATGGGTTGGCCCTTGTTTCAGGCCTCCTTCGATAAAATCTCATCAAACTTCTGGCTTTTCTTTCACTGCATATGTCAAAGTTTTCAATTATAAAATTGTGGACAACTTGGTTAGAGAGCAGGTAGAGCACTTTGTGTGGCCACACAGATTGTGCATTGCATAATTCTAGAGTAGAAGTGTCATCATTTACATAGGTGAGGATATAGACACCTGGAATTGTGCAGTACACAACCTGCACAACCATACATGGCAGATCATTGTGTTTCAAGCTCCAGGCAGAGTACTTTGCAACTGGTATGTGCTCAATAAATATGTGTTGAATGAATATATGCTTATGCAACTCCAACTAACTGGGAGGATAATATGAGCATCCTATAAATCTTAGCTCTGGTAGCATAGTGGCTAAGACACTTGCCTGCTAACCAGACGGCTGGCGGTTCAAATCCACCAGCCACTCCCTCGGAAGGAAGGTTGGGCAATCCTACTTCCGTAGTGATACTGCTTCAGAAACCCAAGGAGGGGTCGCTATGAGTCGGGGCCGACTCGACGGCACATAACAACAACAACAACAACATAAATCTTAGTGAATCCTAGATATAATCAAAAGATCCTGGGTTATTAGAGGTTACACCTTGATTATTAAAGATAATAATCTTTATATTATTATAAATATAATTCTGCCAATGGAGCAATTAAATGAGACACTTCAAATACAGATATTTTTGTGACACATAATCCTAGTAACATTTATTTATCACCTTTAATCCTTGTGTGCTTTACTGCACTCAATCCTTACAATAAATGAAGTGAGCCCAATTATTAGTTCCTTATTACGAACAAGGAAATCCTATACCAGAGGGGCAAAATGACACAGCTCCTAAAGTGACAGTACTTGGATCTGAACCAGTGCTGTCTGAATCCAAACCCCAAGTTCATCCCTTCAAGCCCTACACCAATACTCAGGGTCAAGACTGTTCTTTTATTTCGTCTTGCTTGGTATTTGGAAAGCAAACAAGATGGTTTCATAGCCCTTTGACCACCAGTTCTGAGCGGTCACCCCAACAACCTCTCCTAGAATGCCCTGGGACAGCGGGTAAGAGATCAGCTCCTTCTCTAGGAGCCCTGACTTACTGGCAGCCAGAGGGAAACAAGAGAGGCTCAGCAGGTCATGTGAGGTTTCTGTGTTGGCCTCTGGCTCTGATATAACCCAAGGGCTTCTTCTTCCCAGCAGGGAGCAGTGATGGGTTGGGCAGAGAGCAGGCATCACCTGCTCCTGAGCTCTGCTTTTAAAATAATTATCATATCACAATTATCCCAATCACCTATCAGTTGCCTACAGTGTCCAGACATCATGCAGATTCTTCTGCATATATTATTTCCCTGGAAAGCAGATAGAATCATCCCAAATTTACAGCTGAGAAAACAGGCTCATTGAGGTTAAGTAACTTGTTAAAGCTTCCTTAACTTGAGAGTGGCAGATTTGAGTTCAAATTGGTTCTGTCAAGACCTAAAACCTAGAATGCCCAGTGGCTGGCATAGTGTCTAAGGCACTTGACTGCTAACCAGAAGGTTGGCAGTTCAAACCCACCAGCCACTCCTCAGAAAGAAGGATGGGCAATCTACTTCCATAGTGATACTGCCTCAGAAATCCAAGGAGGGGTCACTACGAGTTGGAGATGATTCGAAGGCACCTAATAACAGCAACAGCCCAGCAACAGCCCAGAGTCTGAGATTGTATCTAAGACCAAAGACCAGCTCACTAAAGAGTTGGACAATGGGGTGGCCTCAGCCTCCTTCCATCCCTCTTTCTTATACAGTGGGACAGCCATGTTTGTTTAGAGGAATTCATGTCTCCCTTAACTCCCTAAGCCAATCAGTGCAGTCCTATTCTTCTTTGCCACAGCAGTGATTTGTTCATGAATGGGAAGAAACCCAGACTTAAGCCAATCATGTACACTTGAAACATGGGACTTATGTTGAATATTTGGAGAGGAGAGAGCTCTCCCTCTTGTTCTGCATAGTGTGGTATGTGGATATGATACATGGACCCACTGCAGCTGTATTTCTTCCATCTGACAAGTCAGATTGAGAATGAAGTCAAACCACCCAAAAGGGCAGAGCTGACAGGACCACAGAGAAATGGAGACATAGTCTTATCAAACCAATGCTAGCCTTTTAGTTGCATTTTCTGATATATTATTTATTCCTTTACTGTTCAAATTTTGAGCTGAGTGTTCAATTAATTGTAATAGAAAGTATCATACTCAGAATCTGGCCCAGGCTTGTGTTGTACACTCTGGCCCCTATTACAAGCAGCTAATTGCAGATCATGTGGTGAAGTAGCTGCATGGAGGGTGCAAGGCACAGAGAAGCAAAAGGAGAGGGATGTATGAGGAAGTGAATGAGTGAGGAGTAAGATGGCTGAGGAGAGGGGAAGAGGGAGGGGAGAGGGAAGGAGGCTGAGAAGTGAGGGAGGTGAAGGGTGTGGGGACTGAGGAGAAAGGCAATAGAAGATGCTAGGAAGGTGAGGAAAATGAGAAGGCTGGGGAGTATAGGAGAGTAGGATGAGAGGGTGGGAGTAAAGACATGAAGAAGGTGGTGGGGAGAAAGTATGAAGGAGGTGAAGGAGTGAAAGGGGTGAGGAAATGAAATACGTGAGGAAGTGAGAGGTGAAGGGAAAGGGAGGTGGCCTCCCAGGCCAGCCAGCTGCCAGAGCGCCTCTTTGGCTGCTCGCCAATCCTGCGCCTGCTGGGCAGAGGGAGCAGCCTGCCAGGGCCTCTGGGGAGAAACCAGGAGCGAGAATGCTGAGCCTGTTGATGTAAATCTTTGCCTTCCATGTTTTCAGTTCCTTGTTGCTTAATTGGAGGAAGCAAGCCCTGGGTTTTCAAGATCCTTGTTCCAGAGAACGAAACATAAATATAATTCACCTGCTTCAGGAGGAAGGAAAGTATCTGGAACTAAAATACTCCCACACTTCTTGCCTCAGCCTTTTTTCCAGAGCCACTGGGTGAGACTGCAGAGGAGGGCATGTAGGCCCCAATGAGGTTCAATCAGTATATGAAAATCTTCAATTACAGAACAGAGCTGCGGGGACACGTGTTATTAGAAAAGGCTTCTTCCCTAGACAAAAACTGGTCCAGTGACTAGTGAGTTATCCACATATATTTAAAGTAGGTCTAGATTTATGGCCCAGTCCCTGAGGGGTGCAAACAGTTAACACACTCCCTGGTAACAGAAAAGTTGGTGACTTGAGTCCATAACCAAAATGCCTCAGAGGAAAGCCTGACCTTTGAAAACCCTTTGGAACAGAGTTCTACTCTAACAAGCATGGGGTTGCCATGAATCAGAGTTGACTCAATGGCAACTGGTTTTAGCTTTAAATTTACAGCAATCTGGTCCCATTTTTCAGAATTCATCTTAGTTGGTAAGCAAGGCACACTCAATGACAGGAAACATGTAAGGACTTCCCCAGAAGAGCAGCTTAGAGTAGCCTTCTCTGCAGGTCCTATCTCAGCATCACCTCAGCACATAATCCTTCCTCAGGTAGTACAGCCAGGGCTTCTCAGAATGCCTAGGCTACCATGCTGGACCTCCTTTCTCTAAAAGACACATATGCTTTTGTCCCTTCACTAGCTATCTTCCATCTAGAGCTACTCTGAAAGTTTTAGGTCATGGAAAAGTGGCAGGCAAATTAAGAAGCTTGTCCAAATCTCTTTGTGCAACCTGAGTGTGGTAGTTAAGGTTATGTGCCATCTTGGCTGGGCCTGGTTTTTGAGTGGTTGAGCAGCTGTATGTAGTTATTCCCTATGATGAGATTGGCAATCAACTCCATGGTAGAATCTGCTGTGAGCAGCTGAGTAGCTGCTTTAGGGAAGTGGTCTGCTTTCAGTATATAAGGAGAAGCTTTGGGAATGGTCTGCAGTTTTTTGGCCCTCTTGGACCCTGCATATGGCTGAGTCTTCATTTAGCAGCCTGTCATGTTTCCTGCCAATCTTTGAACTGTCTCTGGACATGAACTAGTGGCCTGTTGTGTGGTTTATGATTTTGGGAACGTGCCATTTTTATTTGTCAAGCTTGGGCTTGTCAGCCTCAGCACCCAGCAGTTCCTGAGTAAAGAGACACCTCTAGCTCCAGTGGGCCGGAAGTAAGAGGCATAGCTGAAGCCCAAAGTCAAAGGGCTTTCACCAGCCCCTAGAGCTTGGCACTTTAAACTGGACTTCTAGCCTCCAAAACTGTAAGAGAATAAACTCCTGTTTTTAAAAGTTATCCATTTGTGGTAATTTCTGTTAGAGCAGCATGAAGTAACCAAAACACTGAGGTATATCTTTTAACCTATCTGAGCTTCAGTTTGTTCCTTTCTAAGTAGGCGTAAGGTAGCACTGGTGGTACAGTGGTTAAGACCCTCAGTCAGTGGGTTGAACCTACCAGCCGCTCCACAGGAGAAAGATGTCACAGTCTGCTGTCATAAAGATGTACAGCCTTAGAAACCTTATGGGGCAGTTCTACTCTGTCCCATAAGTTGCTATGAGTTGGAATCAACTACAACAGCAACAGATTTGGTTTGTTTTTAAGTTAATATAATATCTACATCACAGTGCAGTGATGAGTATTGAGTATAAGAAAAAAGAAAAAGAAAATCACAGTGTAAATCCTGACACACAGTAGATCTTGAAAAAATTGTTTAAAGAAAATATATCTGTGCAATGAATGAAAGGATGAATTGACCAGAGTGCCTGGTTGCAGACAGCAGTGCCTACTGTAGCTAGTTTATATTAAAAGGGATTTATTATAGAACATTGAGAACCTTGTAGAATTACTTGGAAAATGAGGGAACCGAGCAAGGATGGTACACAGCTGATAACAATGCAACTGAAGAAACACCCGACCACACCACAGAACAATACCAGCAAAGACTCCACACCTGGAATGTTGAAGGTCAGTCAGGATGGTTGCAGAAAAGCCAATGTCTTCCCAGAGAATATGATGTCTTCACCCAGCCACCACCTCACCTTGCTCACTGTCACCTTCCAGGCTTCATGTGAGACCTGAGCCATCAGCAGAACTCTGGTTGAACTCAGTAGAACTTGGAAAGCATGGAGAAGCTAGGTTGGAGCAGATGTTTAGTGAGCCAACCTGCAGGGTCTTCCAGGCCTCTTGGAACCTCTCTGCATCCAGGTCCATGTTGAAAAAATAACAACCAGTCATGCTGCAGACCTCATGCTGTCCACACCAATGGTTTGTTTGTAACCAGTAGCTATAGCACTCAATCTTTGCCATGCTCCTTATCTTAATTATCTAGTTCTGCAAAAACAGAAATACCACAAGGAGTGGACTTGAACAAGCAGAAATTTAGTCTCTCACAGTTTAGAAGACTAGAAGTTCAAAGTCAGAGCACCAGCTCTAGGGGAAGGCTCTCTTTGTTGGTTCTGGAGGAAGGTCCTTGTCTCTTCCGAGCTTCTGCTCCTTGAAAATCTCCATGTGTTTTGGTATCTATCTTACCCCATCTCTGCTCACTTACTTGCTTGTTTAATCTCTTTTATATCTCAAAGGAGACGGATTCAAGACACACTCCATACTAATCCTGCCTCATTAAGATAACAAAGACAGCCAATTCCCAAACAGGGTTATAACCACAGGCATAGAGATTAGGATTTACATATTTTGGAAGGACATAATTCAGTCCATAACACTACTAAATCTGGAACCAAAGGTCTCCCAGAATACAGCCCATTTGTTACCTGGGCCTTGCCTCTCACTCATTCTCTATAAGAATCCTCCCCTCCATACAGCCCAGCCAGTTGTTGTTGTTGGGTACGCCTAGTGTCAGTTTGACTGATGGAAGCCCCATGTAACAGTAGAACTGCTCCACAGGGTTTTCATGGCTTTCTTAATGAAAGTAGATTGCCAAGTCTTTTTCCAACAGAACGGCTGGGTGGGTTAGGATTGCCAACCTTTCCGTTAGTAGCCAAGTGCTTAACATTTTATGCCACCAGGACCTACTCATTGGATTCGGCCACCTGAAATACTATGATGCATGGGGGGAAGTCAGGCACCCTGGTGCAAGAAGCTTTGACTTCAAGTCCAACTCTATTATTTATTTACTAATTGTATGACTGGTACTTACCTCCTGGGCTTTCAATTCCTCATATACAATAGTTTCATCAGTACCCTTCTTCTGTTTTAAGAATCCAAAAAACCCAAACCTATGGCCATGAAGTTGATTCCGACTATAAGGACAGAATAGAACTGCCCCATAGAGTTTTCAAGGCTTAAATCTTGATGGAAGCAGACTACCACATCTTTCTCCCAAAGAGTATCTGGTGGGTTCAAACCACTGACCTTTTGGTTAGCAGTCAAGTGCTTTATCCACTGCACCACCAGGGCTCCTAAGAACCCAAAGAAGGTGTGAAGAATACTAGGTAAATTGTACAGTGTTCATATTCTCACTCAGCTTCCCCATCCTTTAAGGTTCAGCTCAAAGATGACCTTGCCCGGCAATCCTGCCTAGATCTCAACTCTCTTGGCATTACTCTCAGAGTCTGCTCCGCATTGCTGGAAATATCCTTCAAAGGTTGCTAGCTTTCATCATTTGAGGGTTGATCTGATATTTAAAAGCAATTGAAAGCCATTTGAAGCCAATGCCAGGGAATTAGGTGAGTAATCAAACTGGGTAATAGAATTTCTTAGTCAATAAGCAGGTAAGACAGGATGGTTTATTTTTCTCCATGGGACCTACAAATGGACTCTGAAGGCAGTTCCAAAAGTGATGCCCAAAATTTACTTGAGCAATGGCAGCTTCACTGGAATAAGGAACCAAAGGAATGTCTTTGGAGTCCTAGTCTGTTTGCTGAAAAAACACAGTCATTATTTTATGATCACATCTTGCATAAACATCAGCTTTTCTCTCTGGCTCTGAAACTGGCATATATAAACAATGTTCCCTCAATTTATTTTGAGTAAATGACCATACTCAACAAGAAAGAGCCCATAAATATGGAATATATGTATGCAGAATTTTAGTGCTGTAATTAAATAAAACTTACAGTGAAGCTAATCTGATACATATTTAATCATTTGAACTGTTGCTGTGTAGTTTGATAATAAGGCATAAATGATCTTCATGTATTCGGGCACAACAACTTCAAGCATTTTGGACATCAGCTGGGACAGGGATAAAGGGAGGAGCAGAAGGGGGATTTTTGGCTTCCCAGTCCTTTCCCTTGACTTTCCCTCCTGTGACTGGACTAATCTCGAGATAGGAGACTGCCTGGCCTTAGGCTAAGATGCATCTGTTCTGGTTACCTAGTATCATTCTGACAGCAATCTACCACCAATGGGATGGCCTTAACAAACAGGAGTTTATTCTTACAATTTGGAGGTTTTAAGTCTGAGTTCAAAGTGCCAGGCTCTAGGGGCTGGGTGAAAGCCCCTCCACCTTGGGCTTCAGCTCTGCCTCTTGCTCCTGGCCCATTGAAGCTAGAGGCATCTCTTCACTCAGGCAGCTACTGGCTGCTGAGGCTAAAAAGTCCAAGGTCAACAAATAAAATGGCACAATCCCGATATTACCAAACCACACAGCAGGCCATTCATTCAAGTCCATTGAAAGTCACAAGGTTGACAGAGCATGGCAGGCTGCTGAACAATGACACAGCTACATGCAGGGTTCAAGTGTGCCATAAGCTAGAGGCTGTTCCCCAAGGCTTCTCCTTATATACAGGAAGCAGAGCACATCCCTAAGGCAGCTACTCAGCTGCTTATAGTAGATTCCACCATGGAGATGATTATCAGTCTCATTGTGGGAAATACTAGATCCAGCTGCCTACCCACTCAACCAGGACCAACCAAGTTGACACACAAACTTAACTACCACACACTTGCAATACTGAGCCTGTGGAGCAGGGTTCTGAGAACAGTGGAGCTGTGGGTGCTGCCAGTTCTGTGTTCAGGAAGAATAAAAGTGAGTTGAGTTTGGGAAGATACTTCTGGGACTCAGGAAACAGGTGACTCCTGCCTTGTAGGATGATGAATCCAGGTGCAAATTCAGGCTTCCTCCACCTCTGGGCTTTGACCTGGGGCTGCTTTTTAACCCCCCTGAACCTCATCAGGAGTCGCTAGTAGTGCAAACCTGTTAACAAGCTCATCTGCTAACCAAAAATTTAGAGATTCAAGCCTACTCTGAGGTACCTCAGAGGAAATGCCTAGAGATTTACTTCCCAAAAATCAGCCACTGAAAGAAAGTGCCCTGGAACCAGAACAACCGGAAGAGAGATACTGAAAATATGCATACACTGTGAAGAATGTAACCAAAGTCATTGGACAATTTGTGTGGAACTTGTTGAATGGGAACTTAAACTGCTGTGTAAAACCTTCACAAAAACACAATAAAATATTATTTGAAAAAATGAAAATCCTATCGAGAACAGTTCTACTCTGACACAGATGGGGTTGCATGCATCATGGTCAACTCCACAGCAACTGTTGGGAACCTCAGCAGCCTTCTTGATTAAACTGCAAGCTTCCACAAGGTGTGAATATATACCTGAGAGTATAGTAGGTGCTCTTTAAAATAAGTCTGTGGTCCCCTCACTCATCTCTCCCCAGAGAAACTGAGAGCCCAAAGAAGCCTTGTACAGGAAGTAGGAGGACCAAGTTTTGGGGAGGTAGCTCCAGACTAGGGAGCTCTGGTAGCATAGTGGCTAAGATACTTGCCTGCTAACCAGACAGCTGGCGGTTCAAACCCACCAGCCACTCCTCGGAAGGAAGGTTGGGCAATCCTACTTCCGTAGTGATACTGCCTCGGAAACCCAAGGAGGGGTCGCTATGAGGCCGGGGCTGACTTGACGGCACATAACAACAACAACAAGCTCCAGACTATAGAATCTCCACCTGTCACCAATCATGGCCACACAGGGCTTTTGCAAGGCTCAGTGAAGTGTCTTATACAGGGAAGTTCACACATTACACCCACTTTTTTCTCCTCTCTCCGCTCCTTCTTTCATCAGAGTAATTCTTCATGTGAGAAGTAAGGGAATAAGGATGGAAGAAAGAAGAGATCATTATAAAATGTGTACAATTTCTGAGGAGCTCTGGTGGCTCAGTGTCTAAGGCATTTCACTGCCAACCAGAAGGCTGGCGGTTCAAGTCCACCAGCCACTCCTCAGAAGGAAGGTTAGGCAATCTATTTCTGTAGAGATACCACCTTAGAAACCCAAGAAGGGGTCGCTATGAATCGGATCTGACTTGATGGCAGTGAGTTTGGTTTTGGTTTGGTTGGACCATTTCTGAAATTCACAGGGACTAAGTGATGTCTGGGGTCGGGGAGGTCAGGCTTGGCAGGGCAGGGAGAAAGGGACTGGACAGTGAGCCCCAAATTGGGTGGATCCTTAAGGTAATGACCTTCCTCCTGGAAGGACAAAAGAGAAGAAACCAGAAGTGAAATTCAGGGTCTTCTGTGCTTTCTAGAAGCTAAGGGATGCTTCTTCAATGCTCCAGTGATTGGACTATTTCTACTCACCCAGAAGGGGTGCCCTTGGTTTGGGAAGCTGAGCAAGTACAGATACTGGGAGAGGAAACTTAGGTGTGTGGTGGGAAGCTAAGATGCCAGGTAGACCAGTCAGCTGCAAGGCATTGGGTCAGGCATGTTTTCTAGATTGAGACTGTCTGGTGGCCCGAGAGACTTCAGGCTGCATATCTCCATAACTTGGCTGGATTTTATTCGAGGTGGGTGGTCTAGTCCTGGGGTGTGGGGAAGAAGGAGAAAGGTGTTCAAGTTGTATTGCCTATTAATGGGAAATATCACTTCTCTAGAGACAGAAAGGAAGAGGAAAAACAGCAATGGGTCTGAACAGTCGATAAAAGCCAGAGAAAATGAGATTGTCAGATCCCAGCGCTCCTGATTCCCCCTTCTGGAGGCATTTGCCAGCCCTAAAGACGACCATGACTCACTCATTAATTTGAAGAGAAAACAGGGGAAGAAAACAACAGAATAGTCCAGACATAAGCATTCTTCTAATGCTTTCCATTCCCCAAACACACATTTTAAACCAAATTCCTTTGGCTTCCCAGAATGTCTTAATTTTATGCTTTCATGAGTCATTAGAGAGAAGAATACCGAAGCCTATAGAAGGGAACTGCAGTCAACACAGTTGTTGATACTTAAGGATTGACGCTCTGAGCCATGAATGGGAGAAAGCCTGGCTGGGGTCCCTGAGCTCACACCGGCCTGGCCCCCTTACACAGGCCAGGGACCTGAGACCTAGGAGTTATTTGTGACCCACACTCCTGCCTTCTTCCTCTGACTCCTCTAACTTCCCCTTCCCTCAGTTCCCCTTCTCTTCCTTTCTTTTGCACTTTCTTTCCATTTCTCCCTCCCTCACATTACTTCCTGGCCATTCTTTCTTGTCACTTCCTTCTCTTCCTATTTCCCCACAGAGTTTGGTAAAGCCCATTGTCCCTTAAGAGGAGAGTCACCTTAAGTTATGGGACACAACCCCTTCTCTTATCCTACAAAGCTCTGGTTCACAAAAATTTCCCCTATGCCAAGCAGCCCAGGTAGCAGCCCAGACTCCTTTGCAATGCAAAACAGACTTACCTGTTTTATGCACAGCTTAACCAATTAGGGTATTTAAAAAAGAAAGAACCAACTTGAAACACTTTTTTTTTTTTTTTGAGAAAGAGCTTTTATTTTGCTTTTTCCTTTTTTCTTTTTTTTTTTTTTTTACCAGAATCTTCTCCTACTGTCCCCAGGCCCTTCTGTGCCTCTCCTCCAAATGCTTGCTTTGGCTTGGGGGCAGGTTTTCGATATCTGACACCTTCTGAAAGTGTAGTTTGGCAAATGAGAATTGAAATCCACTCCAGACAGCCAGGCCTGCACTGGGGGCTGCCTAAAAACACCTGGGTACCTCCACGCTCCGACAAAAACCAGGCCTTCTATCTACAAAAACAACAACCTGGTCTTTCCCCCATTCCCTTTCCTGCTCCAAGCTCCCTACTTTTTGAAAACTAAAATGAATGAGAGGCTCTGGTACATTAAAAGCAGGTGGTAGAAGCAGGCAGGAGGCCTAAATGGACTGGGGGCATCTTGCAAAAGAGTTCAGATGGGGGGCTTAGATTTTGACACTGAATATCTGGGCTTCTTCTCTGCCTCTCTCTCTCCTCCTTCCCAGCCCCATAGCCCTTGCCACAACCATGCTCAAAGCCTTGCAGATGTTCAAACTGATTTAATACATTCCTGGAAATGACAGGGGAAATTCTCAAGGTGTCTTTAGCAGGCCTCACCAGAGAAGGCCCCCCACCATGTCTCAGAAATCTGTTGCAGTTGGTACACCTCCCTTACCCTAGGAACCAAAACTATTTTCCAAGGCCTAGATGTGGGCCGAGTTTCAATTGCCTCATATAAAACAGCAAACACCCCGTCTAAAGAAAACAGTTTTTAAGGTGCAGAGGAACACATCATAATGGAGAAAACTGTGGAAGGGCAGGTAATGGTGGGGCACAGGGAGAAATATGCTGGAAGTGCGAACTGTTAAACCAACAGAATGGTTAACACATCGTAGTGTGGGGCAGAGGGGGACACCTGCCCACACGGACACACACAGAACCACACATGGAGTCAGTCTTGATTGCATGCCTGTGTATACACACACACAATCACACACACACGCAACCATACCCCCATGGTGGCAGGGAAGGAATTTTGCATCATACGGTCCACACTTTCATTGTACATAGTATATCACCACTTGCCAGGGACCTGACTCCAACTCATGGTGACCCCATGTGTGTCAGAGTAGAATTGTGCTCCACAGGGTTTTTGATGGCTGATTTTTCAGAAGTAGATTACCAGGACTTTCTTCCAAGGTGTCTCTGGGTGGACTCAAAAAGCCTTTCTGCTAACCTTTCTGTTAGCACTTCAGCACATTAGCCATTTGCAACACCCAGGGACTCGGCATAAACCAAAAACTAAACTCACTGCAGTCGAGTTGATTCAACTCATTGCTACCCCTCCTTGGGTTTCCAAGGTGGTGTGTCTATGGAAGTAGTTGCTCAATCTTCCTTCTGAGGGGTGGCTGGTGGGTTTGAACCACCAGCCTTCTGGTTAGCAGTCAAATGCCTTAGGCACTACACCACCTTCTAGGCTGTACCTGGGATTTCTTAATTATATATATATATATATATATAATTTCCTTTAGGTAAAAGTGCTTAAGGGACTTGACTGCTAACCAGAAGGCTGGCAGTTCAAACCCACCAGCCACTCCTCGGAAGGAAGATTGGGCAATCTACTTCCGTAGTGATACCACCTCAGAAACCCAAGGAGGGGTCGCTATGAGTCGGGTCCAACTCAACAGTCCATAACAACAACAACATAAATGTTTAGGAGGAAAAACAAAGAATTCTAGTTTCTCTTTTAAATTGTGTTCTCAGAAAAGAGCCATGTTGTTAAGAATCGTCTTATACTCCCCCAGCCTTGTTACGAGGCCCTTCACGGACAACAGGACTGGGCGAGCCCTAGAAAGGGTGCTTGCTATCCTTCAGGTGGGAGGCTGGGTTCTTAATTTCCCCACAAACCAGGCCCCTGGCCTTGAGCAAGTCCTTTCTCTCTGAGCCTCAATTATCTGCCCCTCTGTCAAGTGAAAGGGTGAGGCTCTTCCAGCTTTGGTGTTTTAGAGTCATAAAAAAAGTACATTTAGTTACTTCACAGTTTACCATTTGTCCCTGCTGGCTCACAGCCCAGCCCATTGCTTATTAGGCTTAGAGCAGTTCAGTTTGGGTCAGCATGTGAGCATGTCCCTAGGGAGGTCTGTCCTTGGTGCTTAGGGAAGAAATGGGAGGAAGTCAGCTGAGCAGCCTCCTGGGGCTACAATCTGAGAGAGGGCCATGTGCTGGGCCAGCCTGGCAAAGCCCCTCAGTGTCCCCTTGGTCCCCAGGCAAGCACAGGCTGGGGACAGTTGCAGAGTACAGCCCCCACCCTCCAGCCCCCTACTCTGCTAAATTGTCCATCTGGATGGCTTCAAGGCAGGACCTTCTAGGCTGTACCTAGGATTTCTTAAGCATCTGACTCAAGCATCTCTACACATGGGGCTGGGGGTGGGGGAGACTGTGAGCTCAATCCCTCTCTGGCTAAGTGCTTAACTTTTCTTTGGCTCCAGAGGCATGTTCCAAATAGGAGGGTTTACATATAGACATATCTATTTGCAGATAATTTGTCTGAGCCCTTATTATCCTGTAATTGGGTTAAATACTGCTGTGTAGGCAGCAGCATACCAAAGCCATTGCCGAATCCTTGCAAGGCATCCGACCTCTCTCCTGCTCCCTTTTTCCTTCTGCAGGCCTACTGGAAGAAAAAGGTAGAAACATAAATTAAGTCAAGGAGAACATATTTCTTTCTTGGAATGAGCTATTTAAAGAACAAGCCAGATGGTGCAAATAGACATTTTCCCCTTGCTCTTTAGATTTTAAAAGTGTGTGTGTGTATGTGTGTGTGTGTGAGAGAGAGAGAGAGACAGAGAGAGAGAGAGAGAGAGAGAGAGAGAGGAAGCTGAAATATATGATTCTTCCCTTCCCATGGAAAATAGTTTTCAATAATAATAAGAGCCACTCAGTTGGTGGGTCTGAGGTTGATGGTTTCATCTGGCAAGTTCCCTGCCCATGGCAGCAGATGCTGGGTCCATACCTCCACAAAGGCAGCTCACACCATCCTTCTCCCCCAAGGCTTGTCACCTTATCATGGTCTGCTGGTCAGATACAGGCCTTCTAGGGAGCACCTCCCTGCACTGGTGTCCTCCAGGAGGGAGAAGCCTGTCTAGGAGCCATGTTCTCCATGGCTGGAATGTAACTTTTGACAGTCCTCCACTGGACATCAGAACACCAGCTTCATGGCTGGCAAGTTTTCCCAAAAGAATGGACTCTGTTATTTTAATCATTTTATGAAAATCTTTCTAAAACATATTGTGCTTCCCTGACTTAAAAAGATTGCATATCACATTGAGCATAATTTAACCCAAACACATAAAAAGAAGGGTGGCCCTGGCAGCCCAGTTTTGAAACAAGCATTGACTTGGCAGTCAGAGCTGGAGTCAAATCCAGACTGTACTACTTACTACCTATGACTGTGGTAGCCCCAAGAGTCTATCTCCTCATGAAAAGATAATTTTGACCTAAGAGGGTAATGGGTGCTGGGAGGATGAAATGAGATGATCTTGTCATCATCCTCTTTGCCTCCGCTCCCTTCGTGTACCTTTCTTCTTGGCTTGCCTAGGTTACTGCCAACCACTAACTAAGCTTCTGCTTTTCCCCTTCTTCTTTCCTCTTTGGGCCAGAATAATCTTTCCAAAATGCAAATCACATATGTCTCTGCCCTATTTAAAACCTTCAGAATCCTGTAGCACTCTGAGAACAAATATTAAGCATTTGGTTTGTCACATGGAGCATCTTCTCTGGCCTTTGGCTCTCTCCCTCACTTCTCCTGCCTGCGGCTACACTCTAGGCCACACTTCTTGTAGTTTGGATTAACCATGTCCTTTTGTTCCTCTTCAAGAACAAAATGGCTGCCATTAGATGGGTCCTTGTGTTGTCAGATGATCTGCCTCACAGGCATGCCTTCAGGAAATGCTGCGGGAGCCCCTAGTGCTTTCCCCGGAGAAGCATTTCTCCAGGGCATGGATATGAATTACCTGGCTAATTCCTACTCCTCTTTAAGGCTCACCCTAACTGTGGATTCCTCCTGGAAGTTTTCCCAGCATGCATTAGACCTACCTTACTATAATCTCTCTTTTGCAGGATTTCTCTCACTCGGCTGACATCCTTCTTGTCTACCCACATAAACGCCTTACAGGCTAAGGCTGGCTATGTCTTTTTCCAGAGTAGTGGCTAATGGGCAGCTGTCCTTGATCATTTAGGCTCCATCATCTCTACTTTGATAGAGAACTCAGTACCAATGATAATAATCGTAATTACAACCCTTGGACTACAGAGTTTAATAATTTGATTTATCTATACAGGAAATAGGCCCATTGGGGTTTTAAAATCGTCCTTCTGTTAGTTCCTCTGCTGTCAAATTTTCACCTCTCATTGCTGACTGTGTGTCTTGTTTTATATACAATTATTGGGTGAAGACCTCGCCTATCTTAAACATTAAATTGCAGGCATCAAGCTGTTTTCCTCACCAAGGAGAATTCTTACGTCTTTCTGGCTTTGTCCTTGATCATTGGAAGAGTAGGAATCTGGCTTTTGGACAAATAATAGGAGCGACTGCATGGAGTATGTGTGAAATATCTCATGTATATTTGGGGGTTGTGGACATACAGCAGGCCAGCTCCAGAAATAAGAGCTTCTGGATTGTTCCAAGGACTAATTTGATTAAGAGTAACTTTAATTCCTGGAACCTGTTCTGAAAGCTTACATCTGTGTAAATGTCAGGTTTTTAGTGTCAAATTTAAAACCACCAAAGGAGAGATGTTTTGCTTATGCTGGAGAGTAACTAGCCTCACTTGGAAGAAGGATGTGCAGTGAGGCCAACTGGGAACACCAGGACACAGTCCACACTCTAGAAGTACCTGGAGGGAATTAGGGCTCCCACAGCATGCCCCAGGAGGTAGATCAACAGACCACACGAGGCCCCATCTCAAGGCAGTAGATACACCCACTAAGTGAAATGTCTCTGAATGAAAGGCACAGCATAGGGTCCACTTTAAGAAAATTGTGGGGAGATACAACCATCAAGTCACAGTTAATACAGGGTCACAGGAACATGCTAAACTATACCACGGGGGGTGCAAAGAGTGAAATCCAGAGTAAGGGGGACTCTTCAGGACATTCAGAAACTCTTGTTTCTTCAAATAAATCAACTGAAAGAAAGAGAAAGAGAGAGAGATGGGGTGGAACCTCTAGACCAGAGTTTCTCAACCTAAGCACTATTGACATTTAGGGCTGGATAATTCTCTGTTAGGGATTAAGGGGCTGTCCTGTGCATTTTAGGATGTGTAGCAGAATCTCTGGCCTCTGTCCATCAGATGCCAGTAGCACCCACATACGCACACACACACACACACAGTTGTGACAACCAAATATGTCTCCAGGCATAGTCAAGTGTCCTGTTAGGGGTAAAATCATCCCTAGTAAGAACCACTGCTATAGAAAAAAAAAAGGGGGGGCTTAAAAAAGGTATCAATCATAGTGCATGGACTTTATTAGGATATAGGCTTGACAAAGGCTATCTTTACCTATGTATCTCGATGTGCTACAAATATATCCATGAATATAGTAGAGCATACAGGAGACACAGGTATGAAAACATCTTAGTCATAGCTAAACACCTTGAGGGAATGAGTCTGTAGGTATGGAGGCTCGGGACCATACTCTCAAGGGACACTAAAGTCAATTACATAGTCTACAAAGATAATGCTTTACATAGTACTTTGGTGAGTAGTAGGAGCTCTGGTGGCATAGCACCTAAGGCATTAGACTTCTAACTAGAAGGCTGGTGGTTCAAACCCACCAGCCACTCCTTGGAAGGACAACTGGGCAATCTACTTCCATAGAGATACTGCCTCAGAAACCCAAAGAGGGGTCACTATGAGTCAGAACCGACTTGACAGCAATGAGTTTGGTTTGGTTTTTGGTTGGTGAGTAGTGACCGGGCTCTTAAAAGCTTGTGAATGGCCATTTAAGGTGCAACTATTGGCCTCTCTCAGACTGGAGCAAAGAAAAGTAAAGAAAATTAAAGACACAGGAAACAATTAGTCCAACAGACTAACAGATGGAGCACACGAACTCCAGACTCTATGACCCTGAGACAGAAGTAGATGATGTCTGGTTACTTCTGTGACCACTCTGAAGATGATCACAATAAAAGGTCCCAGATAGAGTGGGGGGAAATAAGGAACAAAACTGAAAATCATAAAAAATAAAAAAAACAGGCTTATTGGTCTGATGAGGACTGGTAGTGGAACACTTGAGACTATGGCTCTTAGACGCCCTTCAAGCTAGGAACTGAACTTAACCCATGTGACTCAACTAGCAGCCAAATGATAGACCTATAAGGTGAGCAGTAGTATCAGGAGGGTATGCCCTCATTAGAACAATCAAGCATATGAGACCAAGAGGACAGCATTTGCCGAGAGATAGAGATAGCTAAGAAGGTAGGAGGGGATGGGAAGGTAGGATGAAGGGAATGGGTGGGTGTAGGGAAGGAAGTGGGAAGAATGCTGTTATAGTGTGGGGATTGCAGTAAGTAAATGTCACAAAATAAAATGTGTATTTAAAAAAAAAATTCACTTTCATTGAGTCAATTCCATTCATAGTCAACCCCTCCTTGGGTTTCCAAGATGTAGTGCTTAAGGCACTGCTAACCAGAAGGCTGGAGGTTCAAACCCATCAGCCACTGCTCAGGAGGAAGATTGGGCAATCTATTTCCATAGAGATACTGCCCGGCAAACCCAAGGAGGGGTTGTGATGAGTTTGATCCAAGTCAACGGCAGTGAGTTTGGTTTTGTTTTGGTTTTCTCCATAGAAGTAGATTGTTCAACCTTCCTTCTGAGGAGTGGTTGGTGGGTTTGAACTGCCAGCCTTCTGGTTAGCAGTCAAATGTCTTAGGCACTACACCACCAAAGCCCCTATGTGTATATAGTACACAAAAATAATGTTCTACATCTTACTTCAGTGAGTAGTGACTGGGATCTTAAAAGCTTGTGAGTGGCCTTCTAAGATGCAACAATTGATCTCTCCTTGTCCAGAGCAAAGAAGAGTGAAGAAAAGCAAAGACACATTGAAACAGTTAGTCCAAAGGATTAATAGGCCATGAGAACCTCAGCTTATATGACCCTGAGACCAGAAGAACTGGATGGTGCCTGGCTACCAATGCCAACCTATCAGAAAGGCATCAAAATTTAGAGATCCTGGATAGAGTGGGAGGAAAATGTAGTATAAAATTAAAATACATTAGGAAAAAAAAAAAAAAAGACCAATTTTACTGGTCTAACAGAGACCTGTGAAACCCCCAAGGCTATGGCCCAGAGTCACCCTTCGGGTCTGAAATTGAATGCATTCCTGTGACTTAACTCTCAGCCAAACAACAGGCTTACAAACGAACACCTATACCAGGGAGATGCACTCTTTAGAACAATCACCCAAGGGAGATCAGAAGGGCAGCTTTTGCACAGGGAGAAACGTAGGAAGACAGAAACACATAGGCAAGGAGGACACAGGGAGAGGGTAACCACAGGGAGGAAATGGGAGGAGAGCTGTTACACTGCGAGGAAGGTAACCAGCTTCACAAAACAAAAAGTATTTAAAAAAAAAAAAAAAAAGAAATAGAATGTATGGATTGTTGGATGGGAAACCAATTTGTTCCACAAACTTTCACTCAAATGACAATTAGAAATATGTGTGTGTGTGTGTGTGTGTATCAACCAATCACAATGCATGGACCTTATCTGAATACTGAATCAAACAGGTAAACTGCTTAAAAATGTAAAAAGAAATATTCATGAGATAATCCAGAACTGGATATTTGATTATATTGAAGAATTATTGGATTTTTAAAAAGATTTTATTTTATTTTTTGTTGTGATTGAAAATACACACAGCAGAAAATAACACCAATTTAATAGTTTCCACCTGTACGATTCAATGGCATTGTTGACATTCTTCAAGTTACACAACCATTCTCACCCTCCTTTTCTGAATTGTTTCTCCCCTGTTAACATAAACTCACTGCACCTAGACTCCCATGATAATATTAAAGAGTTATTGCTCATTGTTAGATGCAAAATGCCATTATGAGTATCTTTTTTTAAAATTCCTTATCTTTCAGAGATACATGCTGAAGATATGAATTAAATGATGTGAAGCCTGCAATTTGCTTAGGGGACAGAGAGTGACACACACAAAAATGAAACAAGACTAGTCATAATTTAAAGATAATTGTTGGGTCTTGGGATCAAGGGGTTCATTTTACTCCTTTCTTACTTTTGTGAATGTTTGAAATTTTTCATAGAAAAAAAGAAAAAGAGAAGAGAACCAGTAGCAAAGACTCTGGAGCTGGAGACATTTTTTCCCTGAAAGAACTTTGTCACCATCTCCCCAGCTTTTCCAAACCTGCCCTTTAATCAGATCCCTCTGGAACCCTGTGTTAATGCATTCACCACCCTAAAAAGCATCAAGCTGTGCAAAGAAATGTCACATTCGGCTGCTTCCTTGCTTCATGAGAATTCTAATAGTCAGTGTTATCTGCATGATCCATCTCACTCGAGCAGCTCTTTCCATAATGAGTTCTGGCAGTACAAGGTAGGCACTCAGTAAATGGTTTTTGCATGCAGGCACACATGAATGAATGAACTAATGAATGGGCATAGTTAAAAGTAGTATGTGGGCTTGGAAGAGGTGTGATAATAAATAAATCATGGTCCATGCCCTTGAGGAGTTCCCTGTCTAGTAGGAGCAAGAGATGTTTAAACAACTAGTGCAAAAATAATTCAGAATGAAGTAAATGCTAAGTAGAATCTAAGCAATGCAATAGGGCATGGCCAGTTCTGAGGAATGAGGAGAGCAAAGTCTCAGCTATAACCTTGGGGATTGATCTCAGAGAGAGCAGCACAAATTCTTATGACATCCAGTTGTTTTCTTCGATTCCTGCAGTTGTGGAGTCATAAAAGCTGCCCTGTTCTAACATATTCACTTGGGGGGACTTGGCTGGCTACAAAGGGGAAAGTCTGTTTACATTAAAAAGAAGAAAAAAGTTCAACTACTGCAAGAAAACCGAAAATCAGAAAAAGCTGTCGATGGCTTAATATGTCTTTAGCGGCTTCAGAAGATCTGAGTCATGCCTTTTCCTAATATGTCTTCCCATGTCAAAATCCACCACCTCAAAGGGAAGCGGAAGATGGTCTTATGGAGACCGTGCTCAAGACAGCCGCATGTGAGTGGTGCCAATGTGTTAGCTCATCGCCTGGAGCGCAAAGTCTTTTTAGGAAATTGATTTTCCTTGGATAAAGTCACTTCCCCTCTCTGCACCTTAGTTTCTTCCACTGTAAGATGAAGCAGTTGAATGAGCTCAAGCATGGCAAATTTGTGGCAAACTTGCCAGTCCTTACCATTCCATGCCCACAGTAGACATTGCTGATAGATCTAAGCATGTTTCCCCCACCAAGCCCAGACATACTGCATGTACACAACCGAGAGTTTCAGATACCCACCGTCCATTAGAAGGAATTGAAGCTGGCCTCAAACCTACTTATCATCACTGGCCTTCAATTTCCCTGTATATTAAGTGAGTAAAAAGGCTCTGACAAAGAAAACACCAAGAGGAAGAAAACCCACGTACAACAATGGTTTCACACATTGTCGTGAACAACCGAAAGATTATGAAGAACCTCCTGCTTGTTGAGTGTTGTGATGGGAGCTAGATATGGGCAGAAGACATCTCTTCCTCCAATTTAAGGGATTTCTATTTGGGTGGTGTTCTGGTTACCTAGTGTTGCTCTGACAAGAATATGCCACCAAAGGAATGGCCTTAACAAACAGGAGTTTATTCTTACAATTTGGAGGCTTTATTTAAGCCCAAGTTCAAAGTGCCAGGCTCTAGGGACTGGGTCAAAGCACCTCAACCCTAGACTTCAACTCTGCCTCCTGCTCCCAGCCCACTGAAGCTAGAGGCTTTTCTTCACTCAGACAGCTCCTGGCTGCTGAGGCTGACAAGCCCAAGGCTGACAAGTAAGTAAAAAGGCACAGACCCAATTTACCAAACCACACAGCAGGCCATTCATTCAAGTCCATTGAAAGTCCCAAGGCTGACAGAGCATGGCAGGCTGCTGAACAACGACACAGCTACATGCAGGGTTCAAGCGTACCTAAGCTAGAAACCATTCCCCAAGGCTTCTCCTTATATACAAGAAGCAGACCACATACCTAAGGCAGCTACTCAGCTGCTCACAGTAGATTCCACAATGGAGTTGATTACCAGTCTCATCATGGGGAATACTAGATCCAGCTGCCCAGCCACTCAACCAAGCCCAGCCAAGTTGACACACAAACTTCACCACCACAGATAGGAAGGAGGGGATTTTAGAGGAAAGATGAACCAAAGTAAAACATCAAAGGCCAGGTGAGTGAGCATGGACCACCGAGTTTCAGGAGTTGAAGAGGAGGTGACATGGGTTAAAAGGGCGATTGGGATAGATTTCCCAGGAAGAGAAAACTTGAGTTGAACCTTGAAGGATGACCAGAGTAGACAAAACAGCCAGAAGCACCAAGGTCACAAGGAAATAGGCCCTTGCCCCGGGCTCTCCTCTGTACTTTAGTGATAAGAGATCCCCTTTCTCTCAATTTTGTTTTCATTGAACAAGCTCCATTCCTAACCCATTTCCCCAATGATGTCATATCCACAGGGATGTTAGGTAGTGAAGTCATCCCAACAGCATCCAATAATGGGAAAGGAAATTAAACTTTAGAAATTTACATTCAAAGGCATCCTTTCTCCCCCCAAAGGCTGTAGCTGGAAGCCGTGTACTAGTGTATGTACATTTTATTCATTTTCCCACAGACAGACTGTGCTTAGCCCAGAGGATGGAAATGAGAGGATTGAGGATCTTAACTGCAAAAACACAGGAGGTGAGAAGTCTAGGTGTCTGCTGACTGCATTTCTTGTACCTGGGTCTTTGATTTGTTTTCAGTTGCTATCCCCAAACCTTCATTCCAGAAATAGAACTGTCCAAGGCAGAACTAGCAGATTAAAAAGTCTGCTGTGTGGGTTATGGGAAAATGTAAAAGAGCCAGGCACAATTTAATATACATACATAAGGTGAAATATATTTTGGCCTGTTACTGATTTCTAAAATGGAGCAATTAAGCAAGTCCCACAGTCAAACTGTAAAGGGATGTGTTGGGGGCCTTCTTCTGTGTTTCTGTGGGCAGAAGACATGGCTCACTCACTTCGTCCTCCTTCCACAACTTAAGTGGTTTCTGGCTTGGATAGGAAGAGAGAAATATAGAGGAAAAACAAATCAAAACATAACACCAATGGCCAGGTGAGTGAGCATAACCATCTAAGTCTGACCACAGATCTTTCAGACAACAGACTGGAAGGCATGTCTTGTCTACAGTGACCACAATGCAGTTGTCACAAACTGGAGCTTACCAAGTCCCAGGTCTCTGAGCCCTGGGCATGCCTAGGTTCATAAAAAACCACCTTGTGCTAGAGTGCCTAGACTACCACTTATGCAATCAACCAGACCTTCGCCCTACTGTTTGTCCAGTTCTCTGTCCCTTTGCATGACACAGATTAGGGACCTACAGGAGATGGTCCTGGAGGTATGTTCCTGTGGACAGAGGAAGCAGCTGTCCGTCTGGAGGCCAGAATTGGGGCAGAGGGAGGATTAGGTGACTCTGAACCATGAAAGCTGATCTGGGCTTTTCTGATTCCATGACCCTCTACCATAAAGATTCCCAATTTATTTAGGGAAAGAACACTCAAATGTACACATTTCTTTTTCAACACTACTTTCCTTCTACTTGATGTTCCCTTGCTATGCCTCAAGTCATCTTATGCCTGAAGTATTAAGAACCTCACGAACCATCTAGTCCAGTCCTCCTCCCCAATGTTCCTGTTCCTTCTATTTTAAGGCTTTTAATCTGACATTATCTGAGAAATTAGCTCACAGGTTTGTTAGACTTACATGCCAATTAAAAATAGGTTAGAAGCTGGAAACTACCTAAATGTCCATCGACAGTTGAATGGATTTATATATTGTGATACAATCACACAATGCAATACTATATTGTAATGAAAGTGAGCACATTACAACAGCACAAAACAGGTCACAGGAATTCATGATATGGAAGACAGAAGAGTGATTCCCTTTTGGGGTTAGAACTGGGAGGGCTGGTACATTCTGTTTCTTGACTTGGGTGCTGACATTTGGGTGTATTCCGACTCATAGTGACCCTGTGTACAACAGAACAAAACACTGCCCAGTCCTGCACCATCCTCACAATCCTTGCTATGCTTGAACCCATTCATTATGCAGCCACTGTGTCAATCCATATCATTGAGGTTCTTCCCCTTTTTCTCTGACCCTCCACTTTACTAAGCACAATATCCTTCTCCAGGGCTCGGTCCCTTTTGACAACATGACCAGAGTAAGTGAGACGAAGTCTGGCCCTTCTCACTTCCAAGGAGCACTCCGGCTGCACTGCTTCCAGGACTGATTTGTTCATTCTTCTGGCAGTCCATGGTACTTCCAGTATCCTTTGCCAATGCCATAATTCACAGGCATCAATTCTTTTTCCATCCTCCTTATTTATTGTCCAGCTGTCACATGCATATGAGGTAATTGAACATACCATGGCTTGGGTTAGGCACATCTTAGTCTTCAAAGTGACATCTTTGCTCTTTAACACTTTAAAGGTCCCTTGCACCAGATTTGCTTGGTGTAATATGATGCCTGATTTCTTGACTGCTGCTTCCATGGGTGTTGATTATGGATCCAAGCAAAATGAAATCAAATAAACATTATACATTAATAAAAAGTTTTTAGTACCTATGTCTTACATAAAAGATCACACATCACATGATTCCATTTGTATGAAGCATCCAAACAGGTAAACCCATAGGGGTAGAAAGCAGACTAGTGATTGCCAGATGCTGAGGGGAAAGAGGATGAGGATTGACTGCTTAATGACTATAGAGTTTTCTCTTGGGGTGATGAAAATGTCTTGGAACTAGCTAGAGGCGATGGTTGCACAACACTGTAAGTGTACTTAATGCCACTGAATTGTATACACTCTAAAATGGTTAATTTTAATGCTATGTGAATTTTATGTCCGAAAAAAAAAAAAAAAAAATCTGTTTCTTAGATGGGTGCCTCTCTGAGAGCCAGAGTTTTAACAAACCATCTTTGTTGCTGTTATTTGCAACTTAACAGGTTTGCCTGTCCTTGTGGCTTTTGCATGGTTGTAGACAGCTGAGGTTGAGGGTACTCTGAGCTCCAGACACCCACAGAGAGTTCCAGAATAAGGCCCAGTGAGCTATTACTGTGAAGTGGCCTCACAAGACTTCAAAAAATGCCCATAATACCCTTCTGAGGTCCTTGGGTGACGAAACTTGGGCATGTGGATGCCACGCTCCATCCCCCTGCCATGTCAGCACCACCCCAGAGCTAATGGCTTCCCCTGCTTTCAGCTCTGTCCTCACCCCTGTCTTCAGCAGAGCCGACTCTGGGGTGTTTCACTTCAGCCACGCAAGGAAACTGTGTTCAGCAGGATGTGAGCCCCGGCTGGAGAGCATGGCCGCTCACACTATTATCCCTTTCTTAGCAATAATGTTTAGGTTCAGGAAAGAGTTCCAAGATATATATAATTCCTCATGCTGAGTAAGGGCTCCAGTCCTGACTCCGCTGCTGCTGGGCTACTGCTCTCTCCAGGAATGTTATTACACCAGCCATTGGCCCGGTGCTACACACGGATGTCTCTCAATGTCCTCATTATGTGCTCTGTATTTTTCAGGTCATGTAATTCAGCTGTAAAAATCTGCCCCTGTCTCCACCTGGCAGAGGAGTGGCACAGAGGGTTGTGTTTATTTATTTATTTATTTTAAGGTGCTGTTAAAAATAAATTTAATAAGAGGAAGACAGAGAGTGAGAGTCTGAAACTGTGTTTTACAGATTTGGACTATGGAGGAAAAGACGAGACCGGAAGGTCTGAGATCTTGGTGCTGTGTGTGTGTGTGTGTGTGTGTGTCAGTGTGAGAGAGCAAATGCACAGTTCTCCTGTGTAACTCAAAGCCAGCTTTGTTTATTAAACTGAGATTTTCCAGATAGTTAGGTTGTGATGTGGCTTGGTTTATACTGTGAAATATCCCATTTTAAACACATGCAGGTACATAGGTGAAAACCAACTGAGCTACTTCAATTAGGAAGAATATGGGCAGCAATTAACTTTAAATGAACATTTTCATGAGTTTTCTCTTCCCCTTCCTTCTCTTGGCCATGTAATTAATGAGCTTCTGAATGAACCCAGTGTCTGTCTATGGGACTGGAATATTTTGGCTCTGAATCCAGAACATACAAATGGAGAGGAACGCAAGGCTGAAAGCTGAGGTGTCAGGTGGCTGCCTTTTCTTGTTGGCATTCCATGGTAGAGGAGAGCCATCTCCCCTGCTCCACAGCCCCTAGCCCCTAGCAAGGTAAAATACCACTGTGGGTGACTTTAATATTGAAACCAAAACCCAGATGTTTGGCCCAACAAAGGATTTCTGTAACACTATGGCTAAGAGAAGCTGTTTGGGAGATGCCATGTTGAATATCAGGCCTTCTAGACTATTTTCAATGATTTATGATAAAAAATAGGATGTTTGAAATTGGCAGGTCCTAGAAGGTCTGGGATAGTTCCAGTAAGCAGGAGATGGGGGCACAAAGGGCTGTGATATTTGCACAGTAAGTTATTTCTTTTTCCACTTGAGCTGTGTTGCCAGAGTTTTTGGTGCATCTATGTCCCTGGAACCAAATTATCCATGTTTTAACTCAAATAGTCAACCATATTAAAGTCTAGAACTAAGGCTCATCTAATCTATTCCTTGAGATTACCTTTTAGCAAAATAGCAGAGTGGCACACGAAATAAAGGATATCACCCATAAGATCAGTGCGTGACTGAAAAACCATTTGTATGAGACCGAAAGGTCAACATTTACTCTAAAGCAAAGATGTGAAGACAAAGGGCAGAGAAACTAGAGAACTGGAATGAAATAATCAGAACATAATTAAAGAGAATATTGTCATATTGTGAAAAATGTAACTAATGTCACTGAACAAGTTGTGTGGTGGTTGTCAAATGGGAATCTAACTTGCTGTGTAAACTTTAAACAAAAACACAATAAAACAGTATTTAAAAAAAAACAAAAACTAAGGTTCAGTTGACAGTGAGGGAGGAGACAAGGCCACAGATAGATGGGCCTGGAACTGAAGGACAGCCTCAATGTCAGAGGGTCTTTTCCTTCCCAACCCCTCTAATCAGAAGCTTAGGGGGTTCTAATGAGGACTCCTCCCACACACTCACATACACCCTTGTGCCCACACAGAAATGCCATCAAAGGTGAGTGATGGAGCTGAGGAAGGGCTGAGGGGCATCTCTCTGAGGGAACACTAGGAAGAGGGCCTCTGAGGTAAAGAGAAGATGCCCTCCCCACCATACACCTTCCATCCTTCCCATCCTGGACCCCTCACCTGCCGCCATGGCAGGGACCCCCTGCCTGGTCACTCTGCTTTGGACAGATGGGTATGGCCATGGGACGCTAGTGTTGAGGTCAGCACTCTCACTTAATCTCTCAGCTAACATAGCTAGGACACCTTTCTTTCACACTCAGTCACCTTAACCCACTCTGACAGTTTGTTGAAGCTGCCTCCCCTCAGAAATAGTGCTTGTGGAACTCAGCATTTGGCCTTACTTGAGTGCCACCTGGTGTCTAAAAGAGTCACTACCAACTCTGACCTAACCAAAAGAACACTGAAGCTTTGCTTTTGTCTTTGTTTTTCTGGCTCTTCTTTCAAACCAGAAAGGCTCTGTGACTAAAGCTGGAGTTTGTCTTGATTACAGCAGCTAACCAGTTACCTTGGGAAATTCCCCACCCTCAAGGACATTTTGTGTCTGACCAGTGTGCACATGACAAGTAGGTTCCATCAGCCAGGCTCTTAGTGACCCTCAGTATTCCAGAGCAGCGTATTTATGTGTGTGTATGATATCAGATCCGATTCAACTGTGGTGATATACATAGAGAGAGAGAGGATAAAAGACAGGCAATCTGGGGATAATAGACTGGAGAGCAGTCAGGCAGGTTTTCTGTCGCAGCCACTTACTAGCTGTGTGATCATGGGTGAGTTACTTTAATCTCTCCAAACCTGTTTCTTTATCTGAAAATAGGAATTAACAATACATACTTCAGATAATTATGTGAGATTTAAAAGGCAATAACTACTGTCAAATTTCTGACAACTGAGGATGTTTATTAAATGTCAGTTCTTTCCCTTCGTAACACACATATCCACTGCCATCCAGTCAATTTTGACTCATAGAGACCCCCATTGGGTTTCTGTAAATCTTTACAGAAGTAGATTGCTTCATCTTTTTCCTGTGGAGCAGTTAGTGGGTTTGAACCACTGACCTTCTGGTTAGCAGCCAAATGCCTTACCCACTACGCCATTAAAACTCCTTAAGCAGACATCTAAAACTCATTGCTGTCAAGTTTGATCCAACTCATAGTGACCCCTCCTTGGGTTTCCAAGGTGGTAGCTCTACTGAAGTAGATTACCCAACTTTCCTTCTGAGGAGTGGGTGGTGGGTTTGACCTGCCAGCCTTCTGGTTAACAGTCAAATGCCTTAGGCACTATGCCACCAGACCAGTATAGGTAATAATTAAAGTTTAATGGCACAACACAAGTAATATTGGTTTTTCTTGGTATGTGTGGAGACAGGAAGAACATGGGGGCAGGGCTTTATTCTCTCTTTCTTCCAAGTCTCTCCCCCGCCCAAGTACTTGCATGGCTAAGAAGAGAAATATAGATTGACCACTACTCTGTGCAAGGGTCCCAATCATACCTTCAGTGAGAGGTGCGTGGCAAATTTCTGTTCTAAATTTCCTTAAGAACTGGTTGGAATAAGGCAAGTCACTGTTGAGAAGCTTTGTTTGGAAGGTTTTCCAGGGCCCCATTGCACCTGGCACAGGTCAGCCTCTACTCACAGAGCTCATTGCCATTTAGTGAGCACCTACTAGAGGGGAGGCACATGTAGGAATTTGACGAATGTTGTTGTCAGTTGACATTCTAGTCCATTCTGACTCATGGCACCTATGTGTGTAGAGTACAACAGCATAGGGTTTTCTAGGCTGTAATCTTTCAGAAACAATTTGCCAGGTCTAACTTCCAAGGTGCCTCTGTGTTGTTTGAACCATCACCCTTTTGGCTAGTAGTCTAGTGTTTAACATTTTGGCTACCCAGGACATTAATACTACTTCATTAATATATTCTTTTATTTTATTGTTGTTGAGAATACACACAGCAAAACATACACCAATTCAACTGTTTCTGTATGTACATTTAGTGACACTGATGTCATTCTTCAAGTTGTGCAACGATTCTCATTTTCCTTTATGACTTATTCTGACCTCATTAACATAAGCTTGCTGCCCCCTAAAATTTCTATCTAATCTTTTAAGCTGCTGTTGTCAATTTGGTCTTATATAGACAGTTCTTAAAAGAGGCTGAACTGTTGAGAGCAAATGTGCCTGAACTGTTGAGAGTAAAATGAATCTGCTTTGTAAATTTGTACCCAAATCACAATAAACATTAAAAAAAAGAAGAAGAAGAAAAAGAACATAATGCTCAAGGCAGATCTCTTTTTACTAATTAAGCTAAACTATTTCTCAGTTTTAAGATGACTTCAGGGAATATTTTTGGTTTAAAGTTTAAAGATTATCTCAGGGCAATAGTTTCAGGGTACATCAACCCTCCATGGCTCCAGAAAGTCTAGAATCCATGAAAATCTGAAACTCTCTTCTGCACTTTCCTTCTTTTGATCAAATTTCTTCTATGGAATATTTGATGGAAATGTTCAATAATAGTAGCCAAGCACCATCCAGTTCTTCTGGTCTCATGAGTTGTTCATGGAGGCAATTAGCCCCCCATACCATATTGTTGTTGTTGTTGTTGTTATGTGCTGTCGAGTTGGACCCAACTCACAGTGACCCCTCCTTGGGTTTCCGAGGCAGTATCACTACAGAAGTAGATCACCCCATCTTCCTTCCAAGGAGTGGCTGGTGGGTTTGAACCACCAGCCTTCTGGTTAGCAGTCAAGTGCCTTAGGCACTATGCTACCCATACCATACCCTCCTCTTATTCCTGACTCTCTTTGTTCCTCATGTTCCATCATTGTTAACCTCTCTTTTCTACCCCCTTCCTGCCCCTGGTAACTGCTAATAAACTCTGGTCTCTATACATTTGCCTTTTCTCATCATTTTATATTAATGAAGTCATGCAATGTTTGTCCTTTTGCAATTGGTTTATTTCACTTAGTAAACCTCTTCAAGCTCCATCAAGACTTCATTTCTTCTACTGCAGAGTAGTATTCCATTGTATATATGTACCATATTTTGTTTATCCATTCAGCTGGTGATGAGCATTTAGGTTGTTTCCACCTTTTGGCTATTGTGAAGAGTGCTACAAAGAACATTGGGGTACAAATCTCTTTTTTTAGTCTCTGCTTTAAAGTATTCTGGGTATATGCATAGGAATGGAATTGTTGGGCCACGTGGTGATTCTATTTTCAGTGTTTTGAAGAACGACCACACTGTTTTCCACAATAGCTAGCTATATCTTGCAATCCCACCAGCAATGGATAAGGATTCCAATTTCCCCACATCCTTGCCAACATTTGTTATTTTCTGTTTTTTTTTTTTAATTATTATTATTTTTTATCTTAGTCATCCTAGTGGGAGTGAAATGGTATTTCATTGTGGTTTTGATTTGCATCTCTCTGATTGCTAATGATGCTGAGCATGTTTTCAGGTGGTTGGTGGCTATGTGACTGTCCTGTTTTATGAAATGTCTATTCAAATCCTTTGCCCATTTTATGATTGGGTTATTTGTCTTTTTATTGTTAGGTTGTTGAAGTCTTGTAATATTTTGGTTATTAGATTCTTGTCAGATATATGGTGTCTAAAGATATTCTCCCAGTTGGTTGATTGCCTTTTCACATTTTTGGTAAAATTTTTTGATGAACAGAAGTTTTTCATTTTTATGAGGTCTCCTTTATTTAGTCTTTTGTTGTCTGTGCTTTGTATATTAGATAATTCATTGTTGAAAGCTAGGCCTGACAGTGTTGCTCAGCTTCTTCTTCTAAGAATTTTATAGCTTTAGTTTGCATGGTTAGGTCCTTAATCCATTTTGAATTTGTTTTTGTGTATGGTATGAAGCATGGATCCTGTTTTATTTTCTTGTATGTGGAAGTCCAATTTTCCCAGCACCATTTATTGAAGAGACTCTTCTTTCCCCATCAAATGGTCGTAACATCCTTGTCAAAAACCAGTTGATCAAAAATGTATGGGTTTATTTTTGGACTTTTAATTCTATTCCATTGGTCGATGTCTCTACTGTTATACCAATACCAGACTGTTTTAATTACTATATATGTACATTGTTGTCGTTGTTGTTAGGTGCCGTCGAGTTGTCTCTGACTCATAGTGACCCTATCTACAGCAGAACGAAACACTGCCCGGTCCTGTGCCAGCCCCACCAACCTTGTTATTCCTGAGCCATCGTTGCAGCCACTATGTCAATCTATTTTGTTGAGGGCTTTCCCCTCTTTCGTTGACCCTCTGCTTTACCATGCATGATATCCTTCTCCAAGGAATGGTTCCTCTGACAACATGACCGAAGTAGGTGAAACAAAGTCTGGTCATTCTCACTTCCAAGGAGCATTCCAGTTGCACTTCCTCCAGGACAGATTTATTAGTCCTTTTAGTAGTCCATGGTACTCTTAGCATTCTTCTCCAACACCACAACTCAGAAGCATCAACTCTTCCTCGGTCTTCCTTATTCATTGTCCAGTTCTCACATGTATAAGAGGTGATTGAAAATACCATGGCTTGGGTTAGGTGCACCTTAGTCTTCGAGGAGACATCTTGGCTCTTCAACACTTGGAAGAGTATTTTATATATATATATGTATGACCTCATTTATATATATATATATGTGTGTGTGTGTGTATATATATATATATATATATATATATATATATGAGGTCATACATATTTGTATACTATGTTTTAAAAGCAAGAAGTGTCCTCCAACTTTGCTCATCTCTTTCAACACTGTCTTAGCTATTTGAAGCCTCTTGCCATCATAAAGTTGACAACTGGTTTTTCTATTTCTGTAAAAAAGCTATTGATATTTGGATTGGGACTGCATTGAGTCTATAGGTTGCTTTGGGTAGTACTGGCATCTTAATATTATGTCTTCCAATCCAAGAACATGGTAAATCTTTCTATTTGTTTAAGTCTTCCTTAATCTCTTCAGCAGTGTTTTATAGTTTTTATCATATAAGTCCTTCATGTCCCTGACTGGATTTATTCCTAGGTATTTTATTCTCTTAGATGTTATTATGAATAGAATTGTGTCTCTAATTTCCCTTTTATGTTTCTCATTGCCGGTGTATGGAAACCTAACTGAGTTTTGTTTGTTTGCCTTATACCCTGCAACCTTGCTAAATTCCTCTATTAGCTCTGGAAGTTTTCTTGTGGGCTCTTTGGAATTTCCTATATATAGGATCATATCGCCCATAAATAGAGATAATTTTACTTCTTTTCCAGTATGAATATCTTTTATTTCTTTTTTCTTATCTGTTGCTCTGGCTGGGACTTCAAATATAATATAGAATAGAAGTGGTGAGGGCAGTGCACCCTTGTCTTGTTCTCAGTTTCAAGGGGAAAGCTTTTAGTCTTTCTTTCATTAAGTATAATGTTGGCTGTGAGCTTTTCATATACGTCCTAAATCATACTGAGGAATTTCCCTTCTATTCCAGTCTTTGTTAGAGTTTTATCAAGAAAGGGTGTTGGATTTTATCAAATGCTTTTTCTGCATCCATAGGGATGATCATATGGTTCTTTTTCATTGTTCTAGTGATATGGTGTATTATGTTGAAACATCACTGCACTCCTGAAACAAATCCCACTTGATCATGGTGTATGACTCCTTTAATATGCTGTTGGATTCTGTTCACTATTATTTTGTTGAGGATTTTTGTATCTCTATCCATAAGAGATATTGGCCTGTCATTTTTTCTTGCGGTGTTTTTGTCTGGTTTGGCTATCAAGGTTATGTTATTCCTTCTTTCTCTTTCTTTTGGAAGAGTTTAAACAGCATTGGTGTCAATTCTTCTCTAAATGTTTGGTAGAATCCTCCAGTGAAGTGATCTGGTTCAGGACTTTTTTGTTGTTGTTGTTGAAAGGCTTTTGATCACTGATTCAATCTCTGCCCTTAAGAGTCAGTTTGAGTAGGTTGTGTGTTTCCAAGCATTTATCCATTTCATCTATGTACTTCAGTTTGTTGCCAGACAGTTATTCATAATATTCTCTCATAATTCTCTATTAGGTTAATTGTAATGTTCCCCCTTTCACTTTTCATTTTATTACTTTGTGAGTCTAAGGCATTTGGCTGCTAACCAAAAGGTCAGTGGTTTGAACCCACCAGCTGCTCCATGGAAAAAAGATGAGGCAGTCTGCTTCTGTAAAGATTTGCAGCCTTGAAAACCCAATGGAGGTTGCCATGAGTTGAAATCGACTTAATGGCAGTGAATTTGGTTTGTCATTCTAGCTAAAGATTTGTCAATTTTATTGATCTTTTCAAAGAACTAACTTCTGGTTTTATTGAGCATCACTATTATTTTTCAGTTTTTAATTTTATTTATTTATACTCCGGTCTTTGTTACTTCCTTTTTTCTGACAGTTTAGGCTTATTGTGCTCTTCTCTATCTAGTTCTTGGTGTTGTTGATCATTCATTTTTTAAATAAAATTATATTTTTGTGAAAGCTTACACAACAAAATAGATTCCCATTCAACAATTTTTACATAAATTTCTACAACAATTTCTACATAATTTGTTCATTGGCACTGGTTACATTCTTCACATTGTGTCATTATTCTCATTATTTCCCTTCCAATTTTTCATTTCCAGCATCCATAGAGATGATAGTTTCCCTGCTCCCCACTACAACCACCTTCTCATCTTTGCTTTAGTCATTGTTGACTATTTGGTCTCATATAGATCATTTTTCAAAGGAGTGCAGTGCTCCTGGGTGATATTCTTTATTTTATGAGTCAATCTTACTTAGCTGAAAGGAGACTTCAGGGGACAGTTCTAGTTCAAGGTTTAAAGAGTATCTCAGGGCAATGTCTCAGGGATTCCAATAGTCTCATCAATCCAATAACTCTGAATTTTTTTAAGAATTTGAGGTTCTGTCCCACAGTGTTCTCCCATTCTATCAGGGTCAATCTATTGTGGTCCAGTAGTGGTAGCTAGGTCCATCTTGTTCTTCTGTTCTCGGGGTAGATGACATCATGGTTCCTGTAGACAATGAGTCCTGTAGACCAGTTTCTTCTCTGAGTCTTGGGTTTTCTTTTTTCTCTTTTGTTCTGGAGGAATAGAGACCAATAGCTGTATCTTCCAGAGAAAAAAACTCACTGCCATCAAGTCAATTCTAACTCATAGTGACCCCCTTTGGGTTTCTAAGGCAGTAAATCTTTATGGAAGTAGGTTGCCCAGTCTTCCTTCCACAGAGTGGCTGGTGGGTTTGAATCTCCAACCTTCTGGTTAGCAGTCAAATGCCTTAGACACTACACCACCAGAACACCTTTAGCTATATCTTATGCCTCATTAATTTTTGTAATAACCATTTGCATCAATATTACTCCCCCATTTTACAGGTGAGGAAATCGGGGATCAGAGTGATTAGGGTTATTGCCTAAAGGACACACCTAGGAAGCAATGAGGTTGACACAATTCCAGATCCAGCTTGTCCTCTTCTGGCTTCTCCCAACTGTCCCCCAAGAGCTGAGGCAGTCTCCTAGGGTCTTCTTCTGGAGCAACAGCCTGCCCCTAAACCAATGAGCCACAACTCTTTCCCTCAGTTCCAAGCATAAATCACTGCTCAGTTCCTGCCCTGGGTCATTGATCAGGCTCCCAGCTGTCTTTCAGGTAGTTCCTGGCATGTGGCTACATTAAGAATGTGAACCGTAACACTAGCACTTAAGAAAAATCCTTGAAAAAGAAAGAAAGAAGTATTCCTAAAGAGTCTAATGTCAGATCTAGCCAAGGGTCATAAATCAGTGTCAGTAAATTTATAAACAGTTCATAAATGTAAGTGCTTTTTATAGGGCTGTTTGTTATCATATTGGGGCTGAGATGGGTGGGACAAGGGTGCAGAGAGAGAACTGCATCCCTCAGTCTTCCAATCAAGAGCCACACAGATGGTTCCAGCCACAGAAGGAACGAGGGCAGGGACCAGCCTTGGGTTAAATGGTGATATCCAGATGGATAAAAAAAAAATTCCAAATTTTTTGTTGGGTCTATTCCAATGCATGATGACCCCATTTGTTACAGAATAGAACTGAAGAACTGAGTTTTCTTGGCTATAATCTTTATGAAAGCAGTCCACCAGGAGTTTCTTGCACAATATCTTTGGGTGAGTTTGAAGTGCCAATCTTTAAGTGAGTAGTAAGTATAAACTGTGCCACCCAGGGACCCCATCCCCACAGAACTTTATATGAAGGTCAGATGAATCAGCCTGGATGGGGGATGAGCTAAGCCCTGAACCTGAGCTGAGGTTTTGAAGACATATATCCTGGCAATGCAATGGTTAAATGCTTGGCTGCTAATTGAAAAGTTGGAATTTGGAATATACCCAGTGGCTCTAAGAGAGAAAGACCTGGTGATCTGTTCCCATAAAGATTACAGTCAACAAAATCCAATTCTACTCTGTAAGAAATGGAGTCACCATGAGTTGGAATAGATCAACAGCGGATTTGGATGATTTGAGGCAGTTCTACTCTATCACATGACTCACCAGCACTCAGAAACAACAACAGTGATAGCAACTTGGAATTTTTCCTCAGTCCTCTTTATTTTTCTAAGTATCTGGTTCTTAGAGGTCTGGTGTGTAATGGGTTGAGGTGAGTGGCAAAGAAGGCCTACTACAAGACAGAGAACTAAATTCTTTGCACACGGCTCCCCTTGCACAGTTTAATATCACCCCATTCTTCACCCCCCATCTCAGCTTCCCTCAGCCAATTCCAGGACCCAAAATCCAGTGACTCAGTTTTAAGAACAGGCTTTGCACTGATACATGCTCCAATTTCATAAGGCCGTGATAAGTCAGAGGTGTTGGGGTTTTGTAAAGAGGAAAGAAAGGCTGACCCCCACTATCTGCTGTCACTGATTTGACAATTAGTAGTCCTTGAGTCCTGGAGCTCACAAAGAAGTTTTTAAAAAGAGCTTCTCAGCTTCTGGTCTTACCCAACTATATTAGTTACCTAGGGCAGCTGTAACAAGTCACCACAAACTGAATTACTTAAAGCAATAGAAATGTATTCTCTCACATCTCTGGAGGCCAGAAATCAGAAATCAAGGTGTTGGCAGGGCCACACTCCCTCCAAAGGCTCTAGAAGAAAACGCTTTCTTGCTTCTTCCAGCTTCTGGTGGCTCCTGGCATTCTTCTGCAGCATCACTCCAATCTCCACCTCTGTCTTCACATGGCTGTCTTCCCATGTGTCTCTGTGTGTCTTTTTCTATCTCTTCTAAGGACACTGACATTGGATGTAGTGGCCGTCCTAATCCAATATAATCTCATCTCAATCTTTACTTAAGTATATCTGCAAATACTTTATTTCCAAATAAGGTCACATTCTGAGATTCTGGGTGGACATGAATTTTGGGTCATACTGTTGTTATTGTTGTTAGGTGCCATCAAGTCAGCTCCAACTCACAGCAACCCTGTGTACAATAGAATAAAACACTGCCCAGGCCTGCACCATCCTCACAGTCCTTGCTATGCTTGAGCCCATCACTGCAGCCACTGTGTCAATCCACCTTGTTAAGGGTCTTCTCCTTTTCCACTTATCCTCTATATTATCAACCACAATATCCTTCTCCAGGGACTGGTCCCTTCTAATAACATGACCAAAGTAGGTGAGACAAAGTCTGGCCATTATCACATCTAAGGAGCATTCCAGCTGCACTTCCTCCAGGACAGCCTTGTTCATTCTGCTGGCAATCCATGGTATTTTCACCAACACCACAATTCAAAAGTATCAACTCTTCTTTGGCCAAATTTCATATGCTTGTGAGACAACTGAAAATACTATGGTTTGGGTTAGGCAAACTTTAGTCTCTAAAGTGATATCTCCTCTCTTTAATACTTTTTAAAGAGGTCTTTTGCAGCATATTTGCCCAGTGTAATATGATGTCATATTTCTTGACTGCTGTTTCCATGGGTGTTGATTGTGGATCCAGATAAAATGAAATCCCTGACAACTTCAATCTTACCTCCATTTATCATGATCCTTATTGGTCTAGTTGTGAGGATTTTTGTTTTCTTAATGTTGAGTTGTAATCCATACTGAAGACTGTAGTTTTTGATCTTCCTCAGCTTCAAGTCATTTTCATCTTCAGCAAGCAAGGCTGTGTCATCTGCATTCCACAGATTGTTAATGAGTCTTCCTCCAATCTTGATGCCTCGTTCTTCACACAGTTCAACTTTTTGGATTATTTGCTCAGCACATAGATTGAATAAGTATGGTGAAATGATAACCCTGACACATACCTTCCTGATTTTAAACCATGCAATATCCTCTTGTTCTGTTTGAACAACAGCCTCTTGGTCTATGTACAGGTTCCTCATGAGCACAATTAAGCACACTATTCAACTTCAATACATTGTCTTTCCATGGAGACTTGCAGACACACTTTAGCCCCTCCTCCTAGTTGAGGACACACATACCACTTCCCTTTCAGCCCCAAGCCAAGGGACCCAATGAATAAAAACTCTTGCAAATGGATTCTTGGGAGTAAAGAATAGGGGTGGGATTGTCTCCTCCTTTCTCCAAAAGCTCCAATTTTGGGAACTCCAGCTCTGACCCAGCCTAATAACTCTGTGGCATGCCTGCTTTAACACATACTTGCCGGAGAGCTGATTGGTAAAGATGAAGCATGAGTAAGTGTTGATCCCTCTCCTTGGCCACCAACTTCCAAGCTCCAGTCCCCTAAGCTAAGTCATTGATGATCAGCTCAGTATGTCTGCGAGGACCAGAGGATCTATTAAAGCTAGTCTAAGTTGTGATTTCACTATAATCAGAAGTCCCACAGATCTCTCTGGAATGGCTTGTAATGAAGGTAAGTCCATAGATATGATGTCTTCTGGAAGCTTCTCTTATCCCACTTCTGAAGCACATTCATTTCTAAATGTTAGTGATTGTAATTCTACAAACAAAGCAGGCCTTCTTTTAATGAAACTTTAAAAATGTAATTGCTCATTTATTTTTAAAAAAAAGTTCAATTATTCTATAACCCTGTCCTTGAATTTCTGGGAGACCCTAGTTGCTGCACACTCTTCAGGAGCTGCCTTGCACAGTCAGAACTGGCTATGAAAAAATCCCCTAACCAGCTGCACCTCTGAGACCGGTGTTAAAGAGGGATTTCATTATTTCAAACCAAACCAAAACCACTGCCTTCAAGTCAATTCCAACTCATAGTGACCCTATCGGACAGAGTAGAACTGCCCCTTAGGGCTTCCAAGGCTATAAATCTTAACAGAAGCAGATTGCCTCATCTTTCTCCCTCAGGGCAGATGGTGGGTCCCAGCCACTGACCTTTTGGTTGGCAGCTGAGTGCTTTAACCACTGCACCACCAGGGCTCCTTATTTATTTGAAAAGTAGATATTAAATATGTCAGATATAGGAAGTTAAATGTAATGGGCCCAATTCCACACTCGGTTCCATATGCGTAAATCCCACTGATGGAGAACAGAGTGTGGCTGGAGCAGCAAAAACGAGGTCCCTGTTCTGCGGGCGGAAATTGCACTCTTGATGGATCTTAGCTGACATTCTAATGGACATTGAGTTAAGACTGTTAAAACTGGAAGGGGCCCTGAAGTTCCTGAACTGCCTTTTTTTTTTTTTTTTTTAAGCTTTAGGAGTTGTCACATTCCTCCTGCTTTAGTCTTGGCTTTGTATTCAAGCTCCCAGTAAACATTTACCATTTCTCCTTAGAGTTTTTGTTTCAGTTCAACAGTATTTGTGCTGAGTTTAGCAAGAGGTGCTAAATAGCTGACCAAGGAACAAGCAAGCATTTCGAAGTTTAAGTTTGGAAAGCAGGCCCCTAGCCACTGAGGCAACATATAAAATCTTGCTACTCAAAGTGTGGTCCCCAGACCTGCAGCATCACCATCTCCTGGAAGCTGGGCTCTCAGGCCTCACCCAGACCTACTGAACCCAAATCCACATTGTAACATGATCCCATGTGATTCCTGTGCACGCTACAGTTTCAGAAGCACTGGATTAGAGAACAGAAACAGGACAAGACCCCTTCTTTGACAGGAATTTATCACCAGGCACTATCTTAAGAACTGCAAGAATTAAGTTCAGATGTTTGTGATAACTGCAGTGGAAGGCAACTAGCCCTGTGGTTTTTTCCCCAGGCTGTGTGTTAGAATCCCCGAAGGAAATTTTTTAAAATGCCAATGTGCAGGCTCAAACCAAGAGATTGTTATTCAATTGGTCTGGGAAGGGGCCTCCACATTGGTATTTATTTAGAGCTCTTCAAGTGATTCTACTGTACAGATAAGGGTAGGAGCTCCTGGGATAAACTATCACTTTGAGTAATGAGACTTCTTTAGGAAGAGGAGTAATAGAATTTTTTGATTCGCCCACCATGCATGGCATGACAGGGCACTGTGGATGATACAGAAATGGGTACCATTACTGCTCTCCAAGAATTAGCAGTTCAATGGGAGGGAGATGATATACTTGCAAAGTGAGGTAAGATACACAATGAAAGGTGCCAACACCAGAAGTGGTTTTAAGAAGTGTCAGTGGAGGGACTGAGTGGTGAGACCATGACAGAGAAGAGTAGAAACAAGACTGAACATGCAAACAAGCAAAAGATAAACCAAACCAGTTGTCATTGAGTCAACCTTGATTCATGATGACCCATGTGTGTCAGAGTAGAACTCTGCCGTATAAGGTTTTCAATGGCTATGTCCTTTTAGACACAGATCACCAGGTCTTTCTTCTGAGATGCCTTTGGGTGGAGTCAAACTGCCAACCTTTCAGTTACCAGCTGAGCGTGGAATGCTAAGTCATTTCCACCACCCAAGGACTGAGCATAGCGAGGCGGGAAATACTGGATCCAAGGGAAGAATAGGGACGGCCCTGGGTGAGCATCCATGTTGCACAGTAGAGGTGGAAGGGATCTCAGGAATCCTCCAGTTTTGCCACAGAGTTCTGCATCACACCATTTCCCAATCTCACACAATTGGCATTTTGAGCCAGATATCTCTGTTATGCAGAGTATCCTGTGCATCGTGGGACGTTTAGGGTCATCCCTGGCCTCTACCCACTAAACACCAATAGCAACTCCCAGCCAATTGTGACCACCATAAAAGTCTCCAGACATTGCCAAATGTCTCAAGGAGTAAATTTCCCTGACTGAGAACCGCTGGCATAGAGCAATTGAGAAAGAGTATAGTAGGCCCCTGGATGCTGACATGGAAGGTGATCTAAGATGGGCTGTTAAGAATAAATAGCAAGTTGCAGCATGTTAATCCCAGTGTTTTTTTAAAAGAGGGAATTACAGTATAATCTCTTCCACTGCCTGCCAATTTCTCCCTTCCCTGGCCGAGGTCCTTATCTCCATAGTACTTTGTTTCTCCATCTGTAAAATGGGACCAACAGAGCCCATTTCCACAGGTTGTTAGGAAAACCAAATTCTATCACTCAGGACAGGGAAAGCATTTATGGCCAAGCCTGGCACATAGCAAGCACTTGAAGGTCTGAGCCACGATTAACATTAGTAACTTTGAGCGGAAGGCAGAGGTTTAATAGAGAAGAGAAATTTTCAGATTTTTCTGTAAACTCCTCTTTGTTTAAGTCTTATACAAATATTAATTGTGTAATAAAACATACACAAAAGAAAGAAATGTAGTTTAGCCTGCCTCATCTTTTTGTTGTGTAATAATTTTGTTGTTGTTGTTGTTTGCCGTCGAGTCGGCCTCGACTCATAGCGACCCCTCCTTGGGTTTCCGAGGCAGTATCACTACAGAAGTAGGATTGCCCAACCTTCCTTCCGAGGAGTGGCTGGTGGGTTTGAACCGCCAGCCTTCTGGTTAGCAGTCAAGTGCTTTTAGCCACTATGCTACCAGAGCTCCCGTAATAATTTTAGATTTATTTAAAAAAAAAAAAAAAAATTGCAAAGACAGTACAGAAAGTCCCCATATATCCATCAACCAGTTTGTTTCCCCTAACATCATTATCTTACATTTCCGTGGTACATTTGTCAAAACTCAGAAACCAACATTGGCACATTACTATTAACTACACGCCAGACTTTATCTGGATTTCACCAATGTTTTCACAACTGTCCTTTTTCTGTCCCGGGATCCCATCCAGGATACCACAGTGCATTTAGTCATCATGTCTCCCTAGGTTCCTCCCACTGTGACAGTTTCTCAGTTTTCCTTGTGTTTCATGACCTTGATATTTTTGAAGAGTACTGGCCAGATATTTTGTAGAATGTCCCTCAATTTGAATTTGTCAGATGTTTTCTTGTGGTTACACTAGGGTTATGGGTTTGGGGGAAGAACACAGAGGTGAAGTACCCTTCTTATTGTAGCATATCAAGCTGTACTCTGTTCAATATGATGTACGCTGGTGACGTTAACCTTGATCACCTGGCCAAGGTAGTATTTGCCAGTTTCCTCTAGTGTGAAATGATTCCCACTTCCCTACTCCCACCCTCTACTAACCTCACCCTTGTTTTTCACATTGTATTCTTTGGAAGTAAGTCGCTAAATGCAGTCTGTATTCAGGGGGAGAACGAATTAAGCTCCACCTCCTGGAGAGAGAAATATCTACATATTATTTGGAATTCTTTTGTAAGAAGATTTGTCCTTTTCTTCCCCTCCCCCCACATTTATTTACTTATTCAGCCATTTATTTATATAAATGGTATGGACTCATGGATATTTATTTATTTTAGACTTCAGTTTATTTATTTTGTTGATTAAATATCCACTTCACTTTAAAGTTGCATTTTCAATAGTGGAGAAGCCCAGAGTGGGGAGAGGGGAGTGGGTTTCATCAAGTATCAAGCTCCAACAGGGAGATGGATTACAAACTACTGACTTAGCTTGGGTTCCTTGGTGGATCTCTGTGGAAGGCCACTCAGACCCACCCACTGGAAGCCCAGAGTAGACCTCAGTGGGAAACAAAGGTGGCAAAAGTATGGAGGGAGGAATTTGTGCAAGTAGGCCGGGGAAAACCAGGATGGGGCTGAGGTTTTGAGGATCAAGGGACCAGCAACTCCTCCAGCTCCCACTTGGGGCCCAGGAGCCACTGGCGAGGGTGCCTCAGAAGGCAATTCCCTGTGTGGAGGTAGAGGAATAGCTTCAAGATTAAGGGGTACTAAATGTGTGCTTTCAAGGCTCTTCTCATCGGCAAAATCCTGGGGAAATCAAGGCCTTGATTAAGATGAGGAAGTGACTCTGTGGAGACCCAGGACTTTCCCAAGAATCATAGAACAAAGAGCTACTGGATTGTGTGTTATAGGGGGGAAAAAGGGTTGACATGTGTGAGGTGATATGGCTGGGAGGGAATGTGGTGTGAAAATGAATAATCACAGTATGATGTTAACGAGTGCAGCAGTCTTGCTACCTGTTAGTTTATCAAGTTTATACAGGGAGTCCCTAACGCACAAAACAGTCTTCAGTTCAAAGTTGACTCTTATATCTGCTCCATACAGCATTCACAGAGGTGTGGGAGCCCCTTTTTTTCCCCTCCACAGCCTTTGTTCCCTCTCAAAGGGTCTGGCGTATTCCTTTCCTTGGCCTCCATGTGGGGGCTCAGGCACTCTGATCTTTCTGGCCCCACTGGTCCAGAGGGGAGGCAGCGAAGAGGAGGCAAGTGGACTTCAGGTCCTGTGAAGATAGCCAGACCCTTCTGAAGATAGCCAGACCCTTCTGAAGATAGCCAGACCCTTCGCAGGCCAAGCTAAACTCTCCCAGCCCAGCCCCTGGAGTTACAGTGTTTTCAGGTTTGTCTCTACCTTGAATCACACCACACAACTCCACCTTTTTTTTTTTTGTCCTTAATTTTTTTTACTCTGGCCCTGGTGGAAGTCTGTGATAGAATTTACTAACAATAATAACCACATCATTGACAATGACTGCTATTTATTAAATGAAACAAATCTTGGCCAGGGTGCTTTACAGGTAATATTTCTAATCCTTAAAGAACCATGCAAAGTAGGTGATAATCATCTCATTTTACAGATGCAGACATGGAGGCTGAGAAAAGCTAAGTAACTTTCTCTTGCTCACAGAGTAAATCTGTGGATGAGCAGTATTACAAGGCTGTTACCCTGGCCTTCTTGTGGCTATTTCTCCAGGAACAGGGAGACACAAGGGTGAGGGAAGAACACCTGTCCTTTCACAAATCCTTGATAACATCACAATATGACTTCTTGTTGGAAGAATAAGACTACCTATTGTTTTCATAAATTAAGAGACAGAAAAGAGAGCTCTACTAAATTTTCTTGGCTAGTGGGCATGTGACTAGATAGAGTTGGTCTATAGGCTTAAATAAGGCAATGTATATAAAATAATTATAATTCTTAATTGGAATTGTTCAGAATATCCTTTTGGTGGGGGGCAGTCATGGAGTATTCATATTTATCAGAAAGTGAAATAGCTTATGAATCAAGTGCAGAAGCCCAGACAGAGTTCAACCCTCTGGTTTGGCTGGTGAGGGGACAGGTCTGGTGTTGAGAGAGTCTTGGCCAAGGTCATACCCTTTCTTCCTGAGGCATGCTTTAAGCTAACTGGAAGCTGTAGACTCCTCCATAACTTCTTCCCATGAGGTCCAGCTGGTCAAGGCAAGAATAACTCACACTGGAAGAAGAGGTGAGTCAAAGACAAATAGTGTCCAGGAGTGGGGAGAGCAGACAGCCTGACCACAAGCAGGCCCCCTGGGTCAGCTTCAGACTCCCACACACCCCTGGGAGAGCCTTCCTGGAAGCTGGAACCCCTTTTGGCCAGGAAATTGAAGAAAAAAAAAAAGAACAAGAACCACATCTGGATCCTGGGAATCAGACCATCAAACAGGAAGAGGAGGAGGGTTAAGAAAGGCTGAGAAGAGGCCGTGATGCAAATGCACTGTCCACAGACAAGCTCTCCGAAACCACCGTACACTCCTGAGCTCAAAAGAGAAGACTCAGCTTGGCTCAGACAAGGCCTGGATCCTCTCCTGACCAATTCCCTGCAGCAGGGAACTCAGCCTGGCCAACTCCTGCTGCAGGGGCTTCCTTTACCCAACAGACCAGTGAGAAAAGGGACAGAAAGAGTCTTGGGTTTCCATAAGCTGTAGCTCATTCTCTCTGGCAGGTCATCACGAACGGGCATGCATGAAATACTTGTGCACTGATTCTGTCTACAACACATCGGGAGCAATGCAGGACATAGGAGACACAGTCCCTGCCCTTGCCCTCAAGGAGCTGACCATCTCCTGAGGAGACAAGCATAGTCTAAAAGGTAGCACAGTCTGGGGGCTGACAAGCATGGACTGGATCCTCAGCTCACCATGGATGGGATGCTGACATCTCTGTGAAGGAGGCATCATTATTATTTCCCCCATGTTATAGATTAAGAAACAGACCCTGAGAGAGCCACAGAAAGTTTCAAAAGAGTAACTGAGAATCTTAGAGATTAACAGGACATGAGGGATAGAAAGAGGAAAAAGACTTGCTAAGTGGACTGTAGAGGGCCAGCTCATCATTGAGCAAATCTGGTTCAGAAATGAAAAATCCCTCTGCAACGCCAGCAGCCACCACTACTTTGAGACACACCCCAATGGTCCCGTCAGGTTTAGGGAAGAGTGTCCTGGGATTTGCATTCACCTTTACTTTTCAAGTTGTTTCCCTCTCAGGACATCTCCTGTTAGCATCTTAGTGGGAGACTTGATTGCCCTCAGTAGCCTAGAATATCTGTATTTTCATTCCTGAGTATATGAATTTTCTAGGGCTACCCTATACCACAAACTGGGTGGCTTAAAACACAGAAATACCCCCATAAAATTAAAACTTCAAAAAGTCACACCCTTACTGTAAGAAAGGACTAGAAATCCAACCTCCTTCTCATATTGAGGAGCAGATGACAACTGCAAGGAAAATTGCTCATTGTGAATCTTGGTCCTGGAGTTGTTGTTGTTGTTGTTGTTGTTGTTGTTGTTGTTATGTGCTGTTGAGTCAGACCTGACTCATAGTGACCCCTCCTTGGGTTTATGAGGTGGCATCACCACGGAAGTGGATTGCCCAAACTTCCTTCCGAGGAGTGGCTGGTGGATTAGAACTGCCAGCCTTCTGGTTAGCAGTCAAGTGCCTTAGGCACCCTGAGAATGAACAACTACAAACAAGAAATCTTGTGTATTTACAGGCTGAATTAATTCTACATGAGTGATCTGAAAAGCTCAAGCAGAGAATTTAGATTAAAATGATTTCAGACTAGTAAAACAAATATACACCCAAAGAATCAAACACAAATCCTCTCTGAAGGAATTAACCTTTTCCCTAACCTCAAAGGATTTCCAGAAATTTCTAAATAAAATGAATAGCTAACAGCTACAGGAAAACAAGGCACCAATAGCAATAGCCAGCAGAGACAAGAAAGAGTAGAATCAACTTACACAGACTTCAGATATTAGAATTGCCAACCACAGAATATATAAATGTTTTCAACAAATAGAATAGAATCTTTTAAAGAGTAAGCATATTTGTAAAAGAATGAAACAGAAAGTCTAGAAATAAAATAAAATACAAATTTAAAGCTCAATAGATATATTTAATAGCAGACAGTATCCCACCCAAACAAAGACTTTGTGAATTAAAGTATAGAAATGGAGAAATTATACAGAATGCAAATTAGAGCCATAAAAAGGCAGAAAATGTAAAAGATATAAAGCCATGGAAGACAGAGTGTGGTCTAAGATATGTGTAACTGGAGTTTCAAAACGTGAGGAAAGAGAGAATGAGAGATGCAATTTGAATGCATACTGGGTGATAATTTCCCAGAACTTATGACTGACACCAATCCACAGATTCTGGATTTGAATGAGTCAGGAAGATAGAACAGATGGAATATGGTTGTTCATAAATGAGATATGTGAGAAGATACATAACCACAGAGTATGCAGGTGGGGCCAGCACCCAGAAAACTGGCCTTCAGTGACTAATTAGAGGTCCAGAGACTCAAGGAGGTCTTGGGGAGAGAGTGTGAATAAGTTAGAGCAGAGCTATTCTGCTGTTAAACCATGGAAAAACATGCCCTATTTCTGGATGAAATATCAGCAAGAACAGTTCTGTTTTATCATTTTGGGGCAAAATTCTTCTGAGAAAGGAAGAGACATTAACATATCCACTGTATGGATTAGGAAATTAAAGCACAGGGAATAAAATCATACAAAGAAACTAAATGGCAGCCCCACAAGTTTGTAGTCACTGCTTGGTTACAGCCAGCTACCAAGAGGGACTGAGTAGTTGAACCTGTGGGCTCAGGACCATAGTCACAGGGGACATCAAGCTCAATTGGCATAACATACTACACAAAACATTGTTCCACCTCCTACTTTAGCGAGTAGCAAATGGGATCTTAAAAGCTTGCAAACTGCCATCTAGATGCAATGATGGGTCTCTCCTCGTCCAGAGCAAAGAAGAATGAAGAAAAACAAAAATTCATGGAAACAATTAGTCCAAGCGACTGGTACACCATCCGTTCTTCAGCCTATATGACTATGAGACCAGAAGAACTAGATGGTGCCTGGCTACTACTATCAACCACTTGGAAGGGGATCTATGTAGGAGATCCTGGATAGAGAGGGAGAACAATGTGGAACAAAACTCAAAATAATTTGGAGGGAAAAAAAAGGGGGGGGGACCAGTTTTGCTGATCCGATAGAGCCTGGTGGAACCACTGAGATTATGGCCCTTAGCTGCCCTTCAGGTCTGGAATTGAACCCAGGCCTGTGGCTTCCAGCCAAACAATAGACAGGCATATGAGTTGAACATTTACTTGAGGTAGATAACTCCTTGGAGAGAACAATCATGGGAGAAAGAAGGGCTGCTTATACACAGGGAGACAGCTCAGGGGGCAGGAGTGGAAGGATGGACACAGGCAAGAGGTAACTATTGGGAGGAAGTATGAGGGGAGACGTTGCATTGTGGTAATTTGTGGTCAATGTCATGAGACAAAGTGTACTTGAACTGCTGTATGGAAAGTGAATTTGCTCTGTAAATTTTCACCCAAATCACAATAAAAATAAATAAATAAAATAAATGGCAGCCCCAGGATCAGAACTCCTTCAGTTGATTCCCAAGGCAGATACTCTTGATATTCAGTTTTATGTGTTTGGTACATGATCCTGTACAATGGATGAAGCTACCACTATTGTTTTCAGCCATGATGGGGATTTTAAAATAAAAGCAAAATATGTGTGTGGTCACAAAGGTAGATATGTATGCATATAATTATATACAAAGGCATAAGTGAGTAAATGCATATGCATATAAAGGTGTATCTGTAGGCATATGTATATACATGCTTGTGTGTGCTGCATAAAATCAAAAAACAAACTGCCATAGAGTCGATTCTGACTCACAGTGACCCAATTTGGGTTTCTGAGCTGGTAAATCTTTATAGAAGTAGATTGCCCAGTCTTCCTTCTACAGAGTGGATGGTGGGTTTGAACAACCAACCTTCTGGTTAGCAGTCAAATGCCTTAGGCACTACATCAGAGTTGCTTGTGTGTTGCATATATACCCAATATATAACAGAGCACATAGGGGGTACAGTGACAGAGGCTTACTAGATTGAAACAACTCATGGGATTGGTTTACAGGGTTAAAAGGCATGAGACTATTGTCTCAGGAGACAACTTAGTCAATTGGCATAACATAATTCATGAAAATAATGCTTTAACTCCTAGTTTGATGAATAGTGTCTGGGATCTTAAAAGCTTACAATTGGCCATCTAAGATACAACTATTGGTCTCTACTTATACGAAGAAAAAGAGAATGAAGGAAATCAAAGGCTCAAAGAAGAAACTAGTCCAAGGACTAATAGCCCATGTGAATCATGGCCTCCTCTAACTTAAGACCAGAAGAACTAGATGGTGCCTGCTACTACTACTGACTGTTCTGACCAGGGGCACAATAGAACAGAATGAGAAAAAAAACATAGAACAAAATTCAAATTCCTAAAAGAGGCCAGACCTACTAGACCAATAGAGAATAGATGAATCCCCAAGACAATTGCCCTAAGATAACCTTTGAACTTGGAACTGAAGCTATTTCTGGAGGTCATCTTTCAGTCAAATAATAGATAGGCTTATAAAATAAACAATATGACCCATGAGGAATGTGATTCCTTAAACAAATCCATGTATGAGACCAAGTGGTCAACATTTATCCCAAAGCAAAGACGAGAAGACAAGCAGGGGAAGGAAGATCAAGGGAAACAGAACAGAATGAAAATATGAGAATGCTGACAAATTGTGAACATTTTAACTAATGTGAGGTAACAATTTGTATAAAGTTTGTTAAATGGGAACCTAATTTGCTGTGTAAATTTTCACCTAAAACACAATTTAAAAATAAAATAAAGTGTGCCAACTGGAGCATTTTATTTTGCATGCAATGCAGTGAAACAGCAGATAGAAGGTCTGCACTGCCAAATTATCTTCTTGTTTCTGGTTCTCGGGCCCCACCTCACTTCTGCTTCCTCCTTGGTAATTGCAAGATGAGATCATTTGGAGAGCGGGAGGTACTGCTGGTGGCGATTATGCTCTCCAGCTTTAGAACCAATCTTCTGACTTCAATTCTAGGTCAAGGACTTTCACAAGTTTTTTAACACCTCTAAGTTTCCACATCTGTACAATGAGATCTGTATTACCTCTTGGGATTTTTGTGAGTAATAAACAAGATTATTTGTGTTTTGGCACATTTATCAATAAATGGTAAATATTATTATCAGGCTTATTTCTCGTTGCTGTTGTTGTTAGGTGCCATCAAGTCAGTTCCAACTCATAGTGACCTTATGTGCAAGAGAACAAAATACTGTCCAGTCGTGCACCATTCTCACAATTGTTGCCATGTTTGAGCCCATCATTGGCACAGCCACTGTGTCAATCCATCTCACTGAGGGTCTTCTCCTTTTGCTGACCCTCTACTTTACCAAGTATGATGTCCTCCAGAGACTGAGACCAAATATGATCAAAGTACAAGAGGTAAAGTCTGGCCATTCTCACTTCCAAGGAGCATTCTGGCTGTACTTCTCCCAAGACACATTTGTTCATTCTTCTGGCAGTCCATGATACATTCAGTATTCATAGTCAAAACCACAACTCAAATGCATCAATTCTTCTGCAGTCTTCCTTATACATTGCCCAGCTTTCATATACATATGAAGCTATTGAAAATATCATGCTTGGGTCAGGCTATCTTAGTCTTCAAAGTGACATCCTTGCTATTTGACATTTTAGAAGTCTTTTGCAGCAGATTTGCCCAATGTAATACATTGTTTGATTTCTTAAATGCTGCTTCCATGGGCTTTGATTATGGATCCAAGTCTAAATGAAATCCTTGATGACTTCAATCTTTTCTCCATTTATCATGATATTGCTTATTGATCCAGTTACAAAGATTTTTGTTTTCTTTGTATTGAATTGTAATCAATACTGAAAACTGTAGTCTTTGATCTTCATAAGTGAGCTCTTCAAGTCTTCTTCACTTTCAGCAAGGAAGGTTATGTCACCTGCACATTGCAGGTTGTTAATGAGTCTTCCTCCAATCCTGATGCCATGTTCTTTTTCATGTAATCCAGCTTCTCTGATTATTTGCTCAGCATCCAGATTGAATAAATATGGTGAAAAGATACAACCCTAATGCACATCTTTCCTGATTTTAAACCATGCAGCATCCCCTTATTCTGTTTGAACCACTGCCTCTTGGTCTGTGTACAGGTTCCACAGGAGCATAATTAAGTGTTCTGGAGCTCCCATTCTTCCCATTGTTATCTATAATCTGTTATGATCCACACAGTCAAATGCCTTTGCATAGTCGATAAAACACAGGTTAACATCTTTCTGGTAGTCTTTGCTTTCAGCCAAGATCCATCTAACATCAGCAATGGTATTCCTTGTTCCATGCCCTCTTCTGAATCCAGATTGAATTTGACAGTTCCCTGTCAAAGTACTGCTGCTACTGGTTTTCAATTATCTTCAGCAAAATTTTATTTAAATGTGATATTAATGATATTGTTCAATAATTTCCACATTCTGTTGGATTGCCTTTCTTTGGAATAGGCATAAATATTTATTTCTTCCAAGCAATTAGCCAGGTAGCTGTTTTTCAAATTTCTTGGCATAAACAAGTGAGCATCTCTAGTACTGCATTTGTTTATTGAAACATCTCAGTGGGTATTACATCAATTCCTGGAGCCTTGTTTTATACCGATTCCTTCAGTTCAGCTTGAACTTCTTCCTTCAGTACCATTGGTTTTTGATCATATGCTACCTCCTGAAATGGTTAAACATCAACCAATTATTTTTGGTACTGTGACTCTGTGTATTCCTTCCACCTTCTTTTGATGCTCTCTGTGTCGTTCAATTGTTCATATGCAATCTTAAATTGAAGCTGAAGAAAATTAAAACAAGTTGACAAGAGCCAAAATATAAGCCTGAGCACCTCCCACCTGAATGTAGAGAGCATGTGAAGAATAGATCTGACATATTGAGCACCAGTGACCAAGGACTAGATGAGTTGCAACATGACATCAAGAACATCATACATGAAAAAAGTAAAGGTCATTAAAAGGACAGGAAAGGAAGAAAAGACCATAATGGATGTCAGAACAGACTCTGAAAAATGGAGAGTAGCTAAAGCAAATGGAAGAAATGATGAAGTAAAAGAGCTGAACATAAGATTTCAAAAGGCAGCTCAATAAGGAAAAGTAAAGTATTATAATGAAATGTGCAGAGACCTGGATTTAGAAAAGCAAAAGGGAAGAAAATGTTCAGCATCTCTCAAGCTGAAAGACCTGAAGAAAAACTTAAGCCCCAAATAGGTTTATTTCTAGTATTTCTCATATTCCCATATATGGCTGAGTTAAATAAACAAAAAGATTCAACTCCACTCTAATTAGATATGGTTTCTTCTGCTGTAAAATTTTATAAAATTGTCATATAATTTCAAAAAGAAGTGGCAAGAATGTCCAAAGAAAGGGTAAAAATGCCTAAAGGGAATAACTAAATAAGAAGTGTCACTTTCTTTGGATCTATATTTGATTTACAACTGAACCAATCTAACCTTTTCTGGGTCTCAAAAACATCGTTCCTATTTTACTTCATTCTTGATTTCCTTACTCCACTGTGCTAAATTTTGGTTCAGGGAGTTAAGGGTGGAAAGGTGAAAGCCTGGCAGAAGGAGGTATGTGATGATGGTGGTAGTGGGTTTATGTGTGTGTGTGTATGTTGGAGAACCAAAGGCACAGCTAGACAAGTGACTGGAACTAGCATGTGTCAAAATCTAAGGGATAAGATCCCACTACCCCCTCGTGCCATTTTCTGCACCACCATAGTCATGACTTTTAACAATTCAAAAGTGTGTCATAGACCAAAGAATGTTGGGAAATTCTGGTCCACACGTTTGAAGAGCAGACGCAGTGTGTGGTCCAAAGGGTTCCAGCAAGAACATGACAGTAGAAAAAGAAGGAAAGGAAAAATTAGTTTCAATAAAAGGGAAAAAAGTTCCAAATGGTGAGTTCGTTCTGTTTGGCTGCAGAATAGCCCCTCCAGGGAACATAGTAGAACTTGAGTCATTTTAACCTTGGCTGCAATAAGTCGTGGAGGATATACAATAGACAAAGCTGGAGTTTGGATTAGTCTGGTAGCGGGACAAGGATACACAATGGGTAATTTTAATCTAAACTGCTCTGATTCACCAGATATTCCCCCCTGCTGTCAGTTTCTGTTTGGGGGGCTGACTCTGGCCAAGGTAGTAGACAGTGCCTTGACACGTGTGAATAAATGTGTGTGTTAAGGTAGGTGTTTTCCAAGTCTAAGCAGTCACCGCCTCTTTTCCTCAGACAGATGAGGATGTTTGGAAAGTTAGCAGGCTCAGTCTCATAATAAATTGCACATTTCTTACAGAAAGTTGGTTTTATGAAAAAAAAAAAAAAAGAAGCAGGAGAAGGATATTCCATTTGAGTTTCAGGAAAGGGTCATTTTAATTAAAAGTCTGCCACACATTTCAGAATTTGCAATAGTGCTTAAGTTCACTGCAGTCCTATGTATGTGTGTTGTTTTTATAAAAGCACAAGACTATTCATTATTTGTTTTTCCTAGAAAGTACTGGTTACGGTGTGATTTCTGTGAAATTAGGCCATGTTGTGTGATCCATTAGACCAATATTTAGTTATATGGCAGTTTCTACGTGATTTGGCTCATAAAATTCTTTGAAACCAGGAACCATCCCTATAAGCTTGGCATAAGCTGACTTTTCACTCAATGTCGTCCATAGCTAGCACAATACTGGATAAACAGATTGTGCTCTATAATTGCACATTGATTGACTGATTTGAAGTTGCCCAAAGTAATAACCCATCCACGGCCTATGTAGGGACCAAAGCAGTACATGATTCAATCCACGTCACTTTTTCAAAACCAATTTGTCTTTCATTTCAGAAATGCACAGGAATCCAAGATGAAGGATGAAAAAAAAGTCCTAGATTTAACTTTAAGACACCTAAATTTGAATGTCACTATTCTGACAGTTCATCAAAGGATTTAAGCAACAATGATTTCTGAGTCCATGAAATAGGAGAGCTCTACCCAATGATTTCCATGGGTCCTCTAAACCTTACAAAGCCTTGCTTTGCCTGGCAACAGCAAGAGCCAATATGCATGATCATCATCCTGTGTGAAACCTCCCAGGAGTCAATGATGAGTAAAACTACTGCTATTCTGAGGAAAGATGAAATGAGATTATTTCTACAAAGAAGTCAGTGGATTATCCAAGGAGTTGTGCCAACACAAAAAAACGAAAGAGAGATCAAGAATAAAGACATCGGAGTCTGATTACAGTTGTGTTTTTGACCTAATTTATTCTATGATCATTTACAAGTCCAATGTGTGAGTCTGGACCAAGTGTTAAACAAATGTAGAGACATTATCGCAGCCGTCATTAGTGCTAATTCAATAGGGTATGTTTGTTTGTTTAGTTACCCTCAGCCATCTTACTCCCCAAAGGATTTATAGTAGCCTATGAGTCGGGCCGACTCGATGGCAAATAACAACAACAACAAAAAAAAAAATGAGAACATTCTGAAAAAGACCCTCAAATCAGATCCCCTTATCTAGCTTTCTTTCAATATTTTGAGGCTAGTCATTAAGAAGATAGCAAGCTGATGGGTCTTCTGTTCCAATCCTGGTTTTACTTACCTGCCTAGCAACTTGGGGAAAATCATTTCATTCTCTGGGACTTGGGGGCTGTTACTGGTTTTAAAACAGGTCCATAAATTCTTCACACTTCTTCCAAAAAAAACTGATGCTGACTTTCCCTCCCTTTGAATTCAATCAACCTTAACAGCTCACTTCTAACTAATTGAGGTACAGAGTGCCCTGGAAGTGACATTGTGTGACTTCTGAACCTACGCTTGGCACTTTCTCTCAGAACACATATTTTTGGTGCCTTGAGCCACCATAGAAGAGTCTGGCTACTCTGAAGCTGCCTTGCTGGAAAGTCCACATAGAGACAGAGAGATATCTGAGGAGCCCCAGGCATTCAGAGTTTCCCAGCCCAGATATCAAACATGTTCATGAAGAAGACTTCAAAGTGATCTCAGCCCCAGCCACCATCTGCCTGCAGCCTTATGGGAAGCACTGAACTACAACTGAACAGCTGAGCTCCTCCCAAATTTCTACACAGCAACTGAGAGATAATAAATGATTAATGTATTTTTTAATTGTTATTGTATAAAATATATTTTAGCAAAACATTGCAGACTTTTTTTATGTGTACAATTCAGTGACATGAATTACTTTACCATGATATACATCAATCATCACTATCCGTCTCTAAATTTTTTCATCACCCAATTAGTATTGTTTTAAGCCAGTAAGTTTTGGCTGATTAGTGAAACAGAACTAGATAACTAATGCAGGAACTTTCCATAATATCCCCTTGAAGAAACTCCCCGAAGACTCAGTGATTATCAGGAAATTCTCATGCGGCTGTTGTTAGCTGCTCTCAAGTTGGCCCCCAATTCTTGATGACCCCATATGTGATGGCTATGTATCACTTGGCTAAGTCATTGTGTTAGACTGGGTTCTCTAGAGAAACAAAAATAGCAAAGCTTATAGAGAGAGAGAGAGAGAGAGAGAGAGAGAGAAATTTATCTTAGGAAAATGGCTCACAAACATATAGAAGCCTGCAAGTCCAAAGTCCCTGGAGCAAACGTCAGGCTGGAGGCTTTTCCTAGCTCCCGCAACTGCAAGGGCTCAAGAGAAGCTCAAGGCTGGCAGGCAGTACACTGGCTGTTGACACCAACAAATGACGAATCCAAGATCTCCAGGCCAAATGGTGGACTGCTCACTCATGGACAGTTGTAGGCAGTACAACAGAATCCCGATCCACAGAAGAATGTCTCTCTTCCCAGGATGTCCCTGGATATCCTGGAAGCAGGCCACACCCCTAGGGAAACTCCCCTTGAACAGATTGGTCACTCAGAACACAGTCATCCGATCCCATCATGGGAACAACCACACAGAACTGGGGTTCTGCCAAGTTGACACACAGCTCCAACTATCATAGTCATGATTCTCAGTAGTTTGGCAGATATGATGTAAGCACCCTCTTTGTAATTTGATGTAAGCAGCCAATCAGTTGAAAAGGGAGTTTTTAGGGGGGTGTGGCCTGCATCCAATATATATGGATGTTCTGCCAAAGCTCATTCTCTTTCAATCCTGCATCCCACTTGTAATCCTCTGATCTCCACTTCTTGGGATGTGAGCCAACAGCCTGTTATCTGACTTGCAGATTTTGGGATACACCAGTTTCTGCAGCCCCATGAGCCAGCAGCCTGACATCTGATCTGCCAATTTTGGATTCATCAGCCCTTGCAACCATGAGTCAGAAGTCTCCAGTCTGATGCCTGACCCACAAAGTTGTGATTTTCCAGCCTCCATAACTTCATGAACCATTTCCTTGAAATAAATCTCTCTCCACTTCACTGGTTTTGCTCCTCTAAAGAAGCCAGCCTAAGATGTCATGCATAATGAAACAAACGCCATCTGGTCCTGTGCCATCCTTTTGATCAGCTGCAGATCAAACTGTTGCAATCTATAGAGTTTTCATTGGCTGATTTCCAGAAGTAGATTACAAGGTCTTTTTTCCTAGTCTGTCTTGATCAGGAAGCTCCATTGAAACCTATTAAGCATCATGGCAACATGCAAGCCTCCAATGACACACAGGTGGAGGTTGTGCATGAGACTCATTGGCTGGGCATCGAACCCAGGTCTCCTGTGTGGAAGATGAGAATGCTTCATTATCCTGTGACAACACCAACTAAATTTCAAAAAGTGTATCCATTACCAGAACCCACATCCTGTTGTTTTCCTAAAATAGACATGGGCATCCAAGAAGGTGGAGATTCCTAACTTGAATACTGATCTCGGGCAAATCACTTCAGTTCCTTGAGTTCTCAGTTTTACCTATTGTAAATAGGAGGGCATGTCCCTGGGTGGCACAAATGGTTAAGTACACAGCTGCTATCAAAGAAGTTGAGGTTGGATTCTTGCCAAAGTAGTGGCAATCTACTTCCAAAAATTAGCCATTAAAAACTTTATGGAACACAGTTCCACCCTGACATACATGGGCTTGCCATGAGTTGGAATCCACTCAGCAGCAATGGGTTTGTGGTTTTTTGTTTGCTTGTTTATTCTAAATAAGAGAAGAGTAGTCTTTCTCCTATCTTTGTACTTCCCAGCAGTATAAATGATACAATCTGGAACTCTTCTTGATGAAGCGTTTTACATTCCTTGAAAGGCCCTGTTTAAATTTAAGTCATGCCACTAGGCATTTTTCATATCGGTGTCCTGCAGAGGATTCAACACCATCCCAGGACACAGCAGTAAGAAAATGCCTAGTTCCAGTTCTCCTGCTCAGCCCTTCTCAAGCCTGCAGCCAGTCACCTCTCTGCTCATTGCTCAAAGCCCCGCTTTAAATGTAAAATGGGTGGATTGGCCTATGTGTGCTCCATCCCTTTCTACCTGTGGTATGCTACAAACCTATGAAGCTAGAGTATAAAAAAAGACAAAAGGAAGAGAAAATAGGATCCCTGCCTTCAGAATGTTTCCAACTTAAGTGCGGAGGCCGACTCAACCACAGAAAAGTCTAAGAGACAATAGGCCATGTAATGCTGACTACACTAGGTCACTGGACAACTTGCACATTGACAGAATGTGGAAGGCCCAGAGCAGGGTGGTGGAAAAGTCTCTTCAGCTGCACTGGAAGGACAGCATATTAGCCATGAGTTTTAGTTGCAAACAACAGAATCCATTTTGTTCTTCTATGAGGGGAAAAAAGAAATTTAATAAAGACTATTAGAGAGCTCACAAAATGTTTAGGAAACCTACATTGATGCCATCAACCATAAATAATGTCCAACCACACCAAGGGGTTTCTTAGAGAAAACTCAAGATCCCTTGGCAATTAGTACTCTCAGGACTGGAAATCAGAAGCTCAAGTCCTTCTATATTTTCTGGTACCATACATTTCTGCTACCCCCTTGCCAAATGATTCAGGGTCACCACCTGAAACACAATTCTTATGTGGGTATATCATATATAACACATGGCAGAAGAATCTAAAGATGTGAGCTGTTTTAACTTCTACCTTCATAATTTGGAATTTGTATTATGAAGAAATTAGCAAAACGTAGGGAGAGTTTGTAGAGTAGGGCTCTCTAAGTGTCAAATGCCCCTAAAAGATGGGTTTCCACCAGTTGCCATCAAGTTGATTCCAACTCATGGCAACCACATATGTATCAGAGTAGAAGTGTGTTCCATAGGGTTTTCTGTGACTGTGACCTTTTGGAAGATCACTAGGTCTTTTTACTGAGGGAGCTCTGGGAGGATTTGAGCTGCCAACCTTTCAGTTATCAGATGAACACATTAAATGTTTGTAGCACCCAGGGACTCCAAAGATGAGTATAGTGTGAATAAGCAGAGGATGGAGGAGAAGCCCTTTTGGGTGAAGGGAATAGCAAGATTGAGGGAATGGAGCAAGAAAGGATCTGAGGAATAGAAAACCTCCATTAGTTGGTGCAGAAAAGTCAGGCTACGTGGCTGAGGGCACTGCAGAGGGGAGCCAGATGGACCAGCCAGGAGCCCTTCCTTTCATGATGCCTGTCGCCTCGCTGTCTGCGCCCCTTCCTCCTTGCCTGTGCCAGACCCACTTGGCCATTTGGAAGCAGCCATTCTTCACAGAGCTGGCATTTCGCTTGGCAGGGGACACCCTGCTTTCTCTCAACAGCCGTCAGTCTTCTTGTCTTCCCCTTTCTAACAGGGTGAACACATTTCTCTTCTGCTGTGCATGCCAACATACCTCGAATTTGCTGGCAGCAGGCACTTCTATGTGTTGGTTTTGGAACCTGTTAGGAGTTTGTCCCATTTCTCTTCCATCTGGGTTAGAAACATGCCAACCAAGATTTCTCTGCATTTTCTCTTAACCCTGGGCTGCAACCCAAGGGAACCGGCATCCAGACCCCTGGGGTGTCAAGCTCTATAATCACCTCATATACTGCCTCCCTCCACCCTCCACCTCTCTCACTGGGCAGCCAGGCAATCAGTCCCTTCCAGATGGAGTCCCAACTTGTGGTGACCCCTCGAACTTAGTGTTCAGATGCTGGGTTATTACAAATGGACATTTGAGCTTCCACTGGAAATGGGTGATATATATTCTTGGCAGCAGTAAGGACAGGCTGTGAAAATTCTGAGTGTTGGACTTCATTTAAGGGGAGGAGATTTGTTTTAGCATTCTCCTAGGCATCGGAAGTCCATGGGGGCTGGGTAATGGGGAAACCAGGCTGGAGCTGGAGAAGGCAGAGGGCGGCAGGTGGACCTATGGTGATATGTCCGGAGAGCATGAGGGACTGGCTGCACAGTGCCTGCCAACTAGGAGGCATTCCACAATTATTTGTGACAAGGATGACCAGATAAAGTAGAGCAGAAAGCAAAACATGATAACAATTTTTCTTAGTTTTATCAGACCCATTCATCTGCAAGCGTCAATCTTGAAGTCCCACCAAACTTACCTTCTTAACTTGCCTCATAATTGCTGGTCACTCCTCTCTCCTCACTTTTACAACAGTTGTTAATTCCTGCCTTCAGCATCTCCCACCACCCTACTGTCCTACTTCTTCTCAGGGCTCCTGGCCTCCAGGTCCTGGGCCCCACTAATCTATCTGGTACATATAGTTTATCTTTCAAAAAGCAAACCTGTAAATGCAATGCAGTATCCTGGAGTCCCTGGATAAGGCAAATGGTTAGTGCACTTGGCTAATAACCAAAAGGTGGGAGGTTCAAGTCCACCCAGAGGTGCCTTGGAAGAAAGGTCTGGCAATCTACTTCTGAAAAATCAGCTACTGGAAATCCTATGGGCCACAGTTCTGCTCTGACACACATGGGGTCACCATAAATCAGAATCAACTCAACAGCAACTGGCTATCCTGGATTGGACCTTGGAACAAAAAAAGGACATGAGTATAAAAATTGGTGAAATCCAATCTAGTTAATAGTAATGTTTCAGTGTTAATCCCTTAGTTTTGACAACATAGTTATATATGGTATTAACAGTAGGGAAAACTAGATGAAGGGTATACCGTACTGTCTTTGCAACTTATTTCTGAATCTAAAATTTTTCCACAATAAATTTATTTTTCATAAAATCAAATCTGACCATGTCATTCTTCCACAATGGAGGAGTTTCCCTGGGATGGAGGGGTTTCCCAGGATGTAGGACTTCTGCTGTTCAAATTGAGAAAAGCCCAGGCAAACCAGGATGTTTGGTCACCCTGAACTCTCAAATGGCTCCTCATCAGATAAGGATGAAGTCCAAATCCTTATGCCTGTGCCATTAGCCAAAGAGCTTGGGGGGTGGGGGTGGGGGGGTGTACGGAGGCACATGCAACCACCCTGGGCTCCACTGTGCACACTCCTGGATCTTCTTGTCCATTCCTCTGCCTGGAGGGCCTTCTCTCCTCCCCATCCCTCTAGCAAACAAAAACAGTGTTCCCACTCCAGGAATAGCTCAGCATTCATCTGTGCACACCTGGCCCAACCAAAACCAAACCCCATCCACTGCCGTCTAGTCGATTCCGACTCATAGTGACTCCCATTGGGTTTCCAAGGCAATAAATCTTTATGGAAGTAGATTGCCCAGTCTTCCTTCCGCAGAGTGGCTGGTGGATTTGAACTACCAACCTTTGGTTAGCAGTCAGATGCCTTAGGCACAGTGCTACCAGAGCTCCTTGCACACCTGGCCCATTCACTGTATACTTGGCCACACCTTTTTGTGTTCCCACTATCTCTGTACTTTTGACTGTGTGAACCTCTCTTGTAATTTATTAAACCTAGAAGATGACATGCTTAGTGTGTCTTTCATTACTACTATGTCAAACACCCACTCACTCCTCTTCTGTATGTTCATGTTCTCCATCTCTGTGGTTTATTCCCTTCTGCCTATACACCAGTTACAAGAAACATTGTCCCACCTTGAAGTTCTATCCAATTATGACAATAACTCCATGCCATAACACCGGTGAATTTCTCAGAGGGAAGCCCCATGTTCACCATCTGCATTTCACTCAAGAATTCTTTGCAGTCTAGCTTATGTTCACCTGCAGCCCTGTTGGACACAGCTTTCAAGGGACTACCACCCTCACTTGGTTTAGTCCGGAACTACTCATCCCAACCCTCAATTTACTCCCCACCCCTTCCACTTCACTATCTGCCTCACTCACTGAGCCATCTTCCCATTTATTAACTCACCTGGCCTGGAAGTTAGGCATGTATTCCTGTGGAGCCTGGACCATTGGAGGTGCCACCTGAGAACTTTTTTAAAATTGTCATAAATGTAGAATATCAGATAACAAGATAGTTGGTAAGTAAGGAATAGGTGTAGTTTGCCTTCTTGGAATATAAAAACTATGTAATATACATCACTATTATAATATACTAATATATACTATAGTTAGGTATGTAAATTAATAGAAAAAGGTGTGAAAGGACACACACCAGACTGTTAACAATGATTCCCTGTGACAAAGAAGCAGGATTGGAGAAAGAAGAATGGATTAAAGGGGGTTGGTTACATGTTTTATTACTTATACCTATGTTCCTTTAATTTTCCTACTGAACATATATCTACATCTATATTTAAGTCATGAATTGTTTTTATACTTAAAACTAATTAATATGTGTTTAATGTTTGTCCTTGACCAATGCAGACATGGTCCCCAAAAACCAAAAATCCACTGTCATCCAGTCGATTCCAATTCACATCAACCCCCAGATGCCTTAGGCACTGTGCTACCAGAGCTCCTTGCAGACATGGTAGAAGTGTTCATTTTTACATAGTGAGCCAACTTTCAACAGAGCCTCCGATAGAGCAAAGACATCAATGAAGCAGAGAATGTGCTAAGACTTCATCATGGCTGTTTCCTATTGTTGAACGGGTGACTTCTGTTAGGTCTCTATGAACAGCTGCCTCATGAGGACTGGCAAAGCTGAATGGCCATCTGCGAGGCGCAAGAACACAGGCAACACACACAGTCAGACCAGCCAGAGCAATGTGGCAGAGTTTGTGTCTCCCCACCCTGGCTGCCATTTCTTCATTTGCTCTATCATGTGTTCACTCACTTATTCATACTATTCATTTATTCACACCATATAGTACTAAATTATTCACACCATTCTTTCATGCAGCCCTTGCACTCATTCTTTTCTTGCACTCATTCCGTAGACCTTTAGGGCAAGATTGAGAAGAACGGGTACTGTTCTGTTTTGTTCTTTCCACCCTTGGCACCACAGGGCCAAGTTGGAATAATGGTCACTGTGTGATCAGCAGGACAAATATGTATTCCTGAATGGATACCCTGGCAGTGAAGTGAGAAGTCTGAATGGAACTCTGGGCAGTGGGTATCGTGAGGCCCCCATTCTTTAACTCTGCTTTCCAAGCCTTCTCCCAGAGCTGCCTATCCAGTGAGCCCACTGAGTGGCCGGACATGTCCAGACAGGACAGTACACAGCAGAGTGCAGGGGTGAAAGGGAGCACAGGAGGATTCTGGAAAGAGGGTTATGTGATCCAGGCAATATCACATAAGGTGGAAAAGCCATTTTAAACTCTTCTGCTAACGTGAAAAATGTAAATTCATCACCACATATAGCACTAAATTATGCATATTTGTCCATTATCTAACAGGTTTAAAATATCATAGATTTGTCTTTTCACTGACTTTTTAAGAGTCTTGTAAGTAAAAATGTGTCCTCCTGCCACCCACCCACCATCCTCCCACAATCCTTACGCTGTTGTTAGCTGCTGCCATGTCAGCCCTGGCTCATGGTGATTCCATGCACAACGGAACAAAATGCAGTCTGGTCCTACACCATCTCCCTGATCTGTTGTGGTTTGGATCATTGTGGTCCACAGGGTTTTCACTGGCTGGTTTTCAGAAAAAAAATCACCAGGCCTTTCTTCCTAGTCTGTCTTAATCTAGAAGCTGCACAGAAACCTGTTCAGCATCAGAGCAACACAGATGCCTCCACTGACAGACAGGGGGAGGATGCACATGAGGTGCGTTGGCTGAGAATTGAACTCAGGTCTCCAACGTGGAAAGTAAGGATTCTACTACCGAGTGACCATTGTCTCCACAATCTTTATGTTGTTGTTTTGGGTGCCGTCAAGTCAATGTTGACTCATAGCAACTCCATGTGACAAAATAGAACTGCCCCATAGGGTTGTCAAGACTGTAATCTTTCCAGAAGCAGACTGCCACATCTTTCCCCTGCAGAGTGACTGGTGGGGTCAAACCATGGACCTTTCGATTAACAGCTAAGTGCCTAACCACAAGGGCTCCTTACAATCCTTACAGGATAGCTGAAAGGGACAACAAAATCAGAACCATTTAATAGGTTCACATTAGAAGTGTGTCAGCGAGGCTATAAATCAAGAAGAGGCACAACCAGGCCCATATTAACACACAGCCTGCTCTACAGTGATCAAAGGAATAATTGAGCCATCAGGTAAGGATGTGAGATCCTCATCCTGAGAGAGAGCTGCCCCCACCCCCTCCTCAGCTGGGGGGCTCATACAAAGCTCTGTTGCCATCTTGTGGCCAGTAGAGGTGAGCTTCGCGCTCCGGCCGCTCTAGGCTCTTCTTTAGAGAAACTTGCCTCTGGAGGGCTTACACAGGCTCCCTGAAATGCAGGAAATGCTTCAGCCACCAGACTTCTCCCCTGGGAGGGCAAGCAGTGGCCAGACTCCGTTAGCGACCAGCTGTGCGGCTGGATGCTGTCTCTCCTCTGAAAAACTTCAAGTTTGTCTTGGCATCAACCTCATAAAACCCAAGCTTCCCTTCCAGGTCTTACCTGTTGTTTAGTTAGTCACTATTTTGTGTGAGATCTTGTGGGGGACAAAGAAATCCATAGGAGTTGCTTCACCCCCTCAGAGCACTTAGCATCATACTCACATTGCTGAGACTGTGCCTTGAATGGGATCCCATTGCTCTTCATTCTTCCTTCAAGCATTTCTTTGGTCAGTTCCTCTTAGTAAGCAAGGAGATCTGAAGAGGGAAATGGTTATTATTGTGCCTGCCTGCCCTGTACAAGGAAGGAGTGCCATCTCTGGCCAGAGATCCCAAGCAGATAAGATCTGGTAAAAGGAATGGAGAGAGAGGGCATATGTGTGTGCCATATGCTGTGTGTACACATGTATGTTGTGGGTGCTGTGTGTGTGTATGTGTGTTCTATATGCTATGTGTGTGTATGTGTTGTGGGCACTGTGAATGTATATGTCTGTATGTTGTGGATGCTGTGTGTACATGCATGTTTATGTGTGTCATAGGTGCTATGTGCGTTGCAAGTACTGCATGCGTTGTGAGTACTGTGTATGTATGTGTGTTTGTGTATGTGTGTCGGAGTACTGTGTGTGAGTGTGTGTCATGGGTGCTGTGTATGTCATGGGTGCCATGTATGTTTCTGAGTGTGCATGTCTCAGTGTCTCTTTCTTACAAGAAGAGGCAGACTTCGGACAAGACCCAGAGGAAGAGGAAGGGGGGCAGAGGAGTTCCTGGACCTGATGGCATTTGGGAAAAATGAAGTGCTGGCTTTTTTCCCATGGAAGGAAGGCTGGGCCTGGGGACATGATCAATTCCATTTTCAGGGACCACCCTCAGGCCTGCAATATGCAGCCTTCAAGGCCATCACTTCAGCTGCAGGTGAAACTAGTACTGCCTGTGACAGCAGGAGTGGAGTGTCTTATGTAGACCACCTATGTCTTCCTGAAAAACCCAGTAGAGCCGTTCCTTCGAAAATACCCCCCTCACTCTCTCTTGCCCCTGTTTTATTCTGGGACCTGCTGGCAGGCTCCACCCAGGTCCTGGTCCTTACATCTCAGCCTCTCAGCCAGACTTGATCCCCAGGACTGTCCTTAATCACCTGGCAAGTCCTGGGACATAAGTCCAGGATGAGCACTGCCTTTTAGATGCAGGAGGCCCAGCCCTACTAAGCAGGGCAGCAGCTGACAACTCTAAGGAAGTTTATTTTTCATATTTTCCAGAGGGAATGTTGCCAACACCAGCCTTGGCTGGGGCAGGATGGGGAGACAGGAAGAGAGTGCCAAGGGGTTAGAATTGTCACCATTCCACCGTGAGGGATAACAAGTTCCCATTTGGGTGGCCTGGCAGGGCTCTAAGAGAACTGGAATTAATACATAATTCTTCTATGCCCTTTGCAAAGAATAATAAGTCAGTATTACTATGTCCATGTCACTGAGGAGAAAACTGAGATATGAGGTTGTTCATCTGTGATGCTCAGGCTTCAGAAATAACAATATTTATATGCATACATTTTATACTTTATTATATTCATACACACTATTTCCATCTACCTTGCATTTTTGCCTTTCTGCCATCTTTCTTGTTCCCTGACAGCTAGCTCTGTGGGGCAGAAAGGCCTGATTGCCAGTCACTCAGCCTACAGCAAAGCTCAGTTAAAACAGGGCTCCCACATTTCCCATCAGGAACACAGTCGGTGGGTTAGCCCCTTTCATTTCCCACCCGCCCTCTCCACCTATCTTTTGGAATGCTCCATTTGGTTCAGGGCCTGTCCCTCCACTTACCGCCTCCCTGCCTATGCCTCAGGGGCCATGATTCCAGAAGTCATGGTGACTCAAAATCCTTTGCTGCATTTGGTTCAGAAACTCTGGATTAGGCCAGTCAGCCCAGGATTTTATCCCAGTGGCTGCTATTAGTCCAGGTGGTAACTTAAATTGACCCCTTCAGACTGAAGGAAAATAAGTTTCTTCTCATTCTTCCCAGACATGATCAAAGAAGCAACTGCTGGAGTTATTGCTGGCAGCTATCCTGCAGTCATGAGGGAAGTCAGCCTGAGGACAAGGAACTAGAAGAGGGCAGAGCAGCCATGATCACAGGACAGCAGAGGCAGAGCCCTGAACACACCCTACGTGAAGCCCTGGCTCTGGGCTACTTGTTAGATGATATCATAAAACTCATTATTCTTTAAGTCAATTTGTGTTGGCTTTCCTGTTCTTTGAATCCAAAAGCATCCTAACGGCACATCTGGAAGGACACGTTTTCTCCGACTTCTGCCATTAGGCTTCTCCTTGCCTTCTTCCTGCCCCCTGTCAGAGCTCAGTCAGCACACACTGAAATGGCCAGGGCAGGCTAAATGCATCTTCCGGACACCACAAATGTCTCTTGTGGTATCTTAAGACTTTAAAAACTGTGCAGGGAGCTGCGGCCTAACTCAGTCCTGCTTCCCATTAGGATAAACACATCCCTTTGGTGTAGGAGCCGATGCACATCTCCAGAAATAGCCTGCCCACCCGAGGAAATGCACTTTATTTGACAGGCTTTCCACAGCCATATCATTATCATATCATCTCTTTTATCCACCCCTCTTCTCCCGCCTGGAACTCAAATTGCATCTTTAAAATATCTAAGTAGCAGTTTAGTGATCTTCAGTGATGCTATGCCTGATTCTGAGCTGGGAAGATCAACTTCAAGAGCCCAACTTCAGAGAAGTCTGGGTGAGGGGTGGGAGGGACGTTCTACATTCAATTATTTTTCTATGAAGAAAGATGCATTGGAAATACTTGACAATAGACTGACTTTCAATGTCCAAAGATCCAGCTTTCATCTTCTGGATCTTTAACAGCATCCCACAGACCTTGCCTGAGCACCCACAGGGTATGAAGTTCCACCTTTGGTACTGGATGGTATTCCTATGTCTGGCTTCCTTCTTACAGGGTTCACATATCCATGCAAGGGGTGTAGATGCCCTCAGAACTGTATAAGAAATCAAGTGAGATGCAAAAAGACCATCTCAAGAAAGAATGGATGAAGCCAGTTACCATGGAGTGACTCTGACTCATGGCGACCCCTTGAGTAGAACTCAGCTCCTTAGGGTTTTCAGTGGCTGATTTTTCAGAAGTAGATCACCAGGCCTTTCTTCCAAAGTGCATCTGGGTGGACTTGAACCTCCAACCTTTCACTTAACAGCTGAGTGGGTTAACTGTTTCTACCACCCATGGACTCCCTCCCCTCATTGAAGCCCACAATATGCAAGACTGGGCAGGAGTGCATAACTATAGGCCTAAAAACTCAAGTTGCTCACTTTCTGAAAGTTGCTCCTATATTAATGCTGGGAAGCATTGACTATCCCAGGAGAAAGGAAAATATAGAACTTTCTGGAAAACTGCTAGGTCCTTGGATTCACAGGGGTTTGTTTCCACACTTCATTTCCTGTCATTGTTTATCTTCTAGGTTGCCAACTACTACTTCTTCATACCTTCCATCAAGTCTACCACATTTCTCTTCATTTCTTCTCCTTGTCCTTTTTCTTCCCAGCATCCCCACCCGCCCAACACACAGACACATACCCATGTGACCTTGCTCTCTCTCTCACCCTTTCTCCCTTTCCTCTGTCTCTCAGAAATCAATTTCTTTTGAAGCCAAAATATATATGTTTATAGAATCCTATTTTCTTCTAGATTTATAGAGTACTAAAAAAAATAGTATCCCTATACTTTAGGTTGAGGAAAATTTCACTCATCAAAATGAAGTAGGAGAGCAACAAAGCAGATCTGTTTCTACTGAAGAAGGTTTGGGGTGAAGCGGTGTGTCTGCGTCCCGGTTGGTTTACATTTGTGTGCATGTGGTGGGTGGGGTGTCCATCCTGCTCGAGTGTGTGCCCTTGTGCGGCTACATATGTCAGAACATGTGTGCCCATAGATCCAGAAGCACAAAAGCGTCTGTCCAGTCAGAATCAGGCAGCAGAAAATCTGCATCTAATTGCAAATGTTGTAAAAATAATCACACAGAAGACCAAACTGGCATTGAAACTATGAGTCCTTGACTTCCTGCCTGAGTGTGAGACATCTTTCTACTGAAATGCTTATAGAGCTGTAAACTATAAGTCAAAACTTCTTCAAGAACATGTCTTCCCTTGTTATGATGATTTGACTTCTGAGGGTGTTCCCAGCCTTTTCCCGGAAAAGGAGATGGGGTTAGGGGGAGTTGGAGGATGGGGACAAGGAGGCCTCCTTAGATCTGACTTAAAGATGTCTTTGTTTTTAATTATCCGTGTCTTGGAACACAGTGAAATCAGCCTCTCCCTAGAGTTTTAAACTCAGATAAAATGCTCTGTGTTGCAGCCTTCTCTCTACCTCCCAGACGGCTGCTTTTCCCCATTTGAAGATTATTTATTGCTTCTCAACCACCTTTCATGCTGCTAAATGATTCTCCATGCTTAGTGAAGAAAACAGCCCAGCGGGATTTTATTTTATGTCCAGGTTGAGCTGAATGCTGGCTCCATCCTCCTACCTCTTCCCAGGGAGCACTTGGGGCTCAAAGCCCAGCCCCTTCTCCTTTTCCCTCCTAGGCAGTTGTATATCTACAACCTCTCCAGGGAAAGGCCCTGGGATCTACTTTTCACGGGGTGGTGTCTGCGCCTGCAGGTCTACCATTTGGGGTGGGGGGCGGGGTGGTGTCTGCGCCTGCAGGTCTACCATTTGCGGTGGGGGGCGGGGAATAAACTGCTTCTAGAAGCTTGCTAAAGAGCTCTGGTGGTACAACAGTTAAGTGCTCCGCTGCTAACTGAAAGGTTGGTGGTTTGAACCCACCCAGTGGCTCTTCGAGAGAAAAGACCCGGTGATCTGCTCCAGTAAAGGTAGCCTAGGAAATCTTATGGAACAGTTCTCTGTCCTATGAGGTGGCTATGGGTCCGAGTCAACCCAACAACACATAACAACAGAAGCTCCCTGAGAAGGAGCTCAGTCCTGTGTGACTCCCTTCCAACCCCCAGGATATCCTGTAGGTAGTCACCCCTTGTGGACTTGAAAATGCAGATTTAGCCTAAGTGGCTTGATGCCAGCCTCTCCCCAATCCCCACCCAGGTCCAAAATAAATTCACACCTCCTCATTTCTGTCCTATTAATCAGTCTGGGTGGAGAGGTGGGGGGCACCAGCCAGCCAACTCTAGCCAGTTGGACTCACACAGACATGTTTTCATGTATTTTAAAATTAATTTTATTTCCTGTTCATATTTTTTATTTTGCTTCCCTTACCAGAATGCAACCGTAGTGTACCTACGGTAAGGAAAATTATAAACTCTATGGTTAGGCATTTTTCCCCCCAGAAATTTAAGGTTTTCTTTGTAGACTCTGCATTGCTCTACCTCCTAGGGTTCCACCCTGGGAAGGTACAGCCCCCAGCCCCTTCCTCCTTCAGAATTTGCATTGCCTCTCCCTCCCCTTGCCGGACCTTGACTCTCACTACTGCCCCACTCCTGGCCGGCTTTGGGCAGTGTCTGGGGAGCTCAAGACCCATCTCTTCCCACCGACCAGCTACAGGCCTTCCTTAGGGGATGAGGGTGGCCTGGGTGGTAGCCTTGCTCTTCAGCTGCCCAACTTACCTGCCCTCCTTCCCCTTGTTCTTACTCCTTCCAGGTCCAGCTCTCTGATCTGCCTCTTCCTTCTGCTCCTAAACCTTTCTTTTTATATTAAAAAAAAAAAAAAAAAAAAAAAAAAAAAAATGAAGGAAAGGATGCAGAATTGGACTAAACCCCAACTAGCAGAAGAATTTGCGTGAAAAAAAAAAAAAAAAAAAAAAAGCCCAAAGAACAGGTCAGAGATGTTTAAAAGAAATATTAAATACACAAAGTGCTTAAAATAGTGCCTTGCACTTTTTTGTCATTTTTATGTCAAACAAATGCCAGTCACAGTCCTAAGCACTTTATATACATTAATTCCTTTAATACTTGCAAAAACTCTGTGGGGAGGATACTATTATAATTATCTCATCTTTTACGGAGCCAAGGCATAGAGGGGAGTCCCTGGGTGGTGCAAACGGGTTAAGCACTCAACTACTATTAACCACAAGGTTGGTGGTTTGATCCCACCCAGAGGCTTCTCTGGAAAGAAAGTCCTGGTGATTAGGTTCCAAAAGGTCATGGCTATTGAAAACCCTGTGCTGCACAGTTCTACTCTGCAATGCATGGGGGTACACCATGAGTCAGAATTGACTAGAGAGCAACTGATTTGGTTTTTGGCTGAGGCGTAGAGAGTTGTCTGAGTCACCCAGCTAGGAAGTGGGAGAGTTGGGATATGAACTCAGGCAGCTCCTAAAAGTTACACTATTCTACCTTTCCAGTGAGAAATTTTCTTGAATAGAAAAAGATAGATTTTATCCTTTTTAATAATACAGTAATATTTCATTTACCGTAAGGAGTTCTGGTGGTATAGTGGTTAAGGTATTTGGCTGCTTACCAAAAGGTTGGTAGTTCAAATCAACAAGACACTCCGTGGAAGAAAGATGAGGCAGTCTGCTTCTGTAAAGATGTATAGCCTTGGAAACCCAATGGGGGTCACTGTGACGCAAAATCAACTTGATGGCAATGAGTTTGGGTCTTTCTTTTTACTTCATTTACCAAGAGGTCAATTATTTGACAGTCACTATCCTCCAGGCCTCAACCAAGAACAAAAAATGTAAGTAAAGGAGTCTTTGAAAGACCAAAAATTATGTCACAAAATTCAAATGCAAAGGTTTCTGTGCAAAGCGCCTCAGGCATTCCCCCAAGCTCTATTAACTCTTACTTTACATACGTTTTAACAGGCTTGGTGAGGTGGTTTCCCAGCCACAGCCCATTAGAAATAACCAGTTAGAAAGAAGGTAAGGAATGCATAAATTTGATGGCAGCATTAGACCCAACTATATTTGCAATCAATGTAGATGAAGTGTGTGATGAATTTATAAATAATGTAAGGAACCACTTACATTATAATTGTAACTAAAAATAGGCAGGATGCAAAATTATCCCTTTAAGATGACTCCAACCTTGTGAAATAAACAAACAAAACTACACATACAAAAATAAAGTGGGAATATATCAAAATGCAGTTCTCTCTAGAGACCCTGACAATTTTTTTTCTTTTCCTATCTACTTTTTTGTTGTTCTACTTTATTTTTTCAAATTTTCTGTAATAAGCATGTGTTCATTTTATAATGAAAAGCTCCCAATAAATTCTAAAAAGAGAAATAGGGAAAGGAAGGAAGAAAAAGAAAAAGAAAAAAGGGCGAGAGGAAGGAAGGGAAGGAGAATAAGTGAGGAGGAAGAAGGGAGGGAGGGGCCGTTTCCTGGAAGGGCAAATTGCTCATAAATGGGTCACCTCTGAGTAAGTCACCATAGAATCGACTGACAATTAGAATAATAATTACTTAATTAAGTGTCTGCTTCTTTCAAGGCTCACAGAGCCTCACCTGGACCCTCTGAGAGAGGTACGGTTTTCCTTCACTTTCCCATGAAAACTTGAGACACGACAGTTGCTATTTGTTACGGTGAAGATTTGATTCTGTTCGTGATACCCAGCGAAGAAGGCCAAGAAGCAAAAAACGAAGAGTGGACATATTCCCATTTTAAATTCTAAAAATGAATAAAAATATTCATTTTATTATCTAAAAGGGTAAGTTTCAGGTGTGAGAAAAATATATTACCTAGCATACCTTATTCTTCCAGTAGTGAATAAATGAAGAAACTTCATGTCAAAAGTTTGTTAGAACTTGTCCAGCTCCTGCAAGTTGTGGGGATCACAACAGGGCTGGGTAGGCCTCTGTCTCTCAGTCACTGGCTAGATGGGCTCTACCTTTTGGCTCCTTGGCTCAGGGCATTTCCTTCTGGAGCATAAAGCTTTTAACTCACTGTCGTGGAGTTGGATCTGACTCATAGCGACCCCTCCTTGGGTTTCCGAGGCAGTATCACTATGGAGGTAGATTGCCCAACCTTCCTTCCGAGGTTAGCAGTCAAATCCCTTAGGCACTACGCCACCAGAAAATTAGGCCTAATACTGCCCCCTGTAGTTCCCTACAGCACCTAGCTTAATACAAAAGAAGTACTCAACACAAGGCCTATTGAAAGAAAGGAAGGAGGGAGGGAGGGAAGAGGGGAGGGAAGACCTGTGGCCTGTGGGCTTGCAACTCTACGCCACTACCTCAGAGTTTCAAGCAGTAGCATCCATGTCTTCTGTTAAAATAAAAATGAAATCTGGGAAGGTGCTTAAGCTATTAAGTTAGCTCCCAGGTGGTACAAATGGTTAAAGTGCTTAGCTGCTAACCAAAAGTTTGGAGGTTCAAATCCACCCAGCCAATGGCACCTCAGAAGAAGGGTGATCTACATCTGAAAAATCAGCCATTGAAAACTCTGTGGAATGTTGTTCTACTCCGACACACATGGGGTCATGATGGGTCAGAATCAACTCAACAGCAACTGGTTTAACAAGCATAAACCTACTGCAATCGAGTCAATTCCGACTGATAGCAACCCCCATTGGGTTTCTAAGGCTGTAAATCTTCATGAAAGTAGCTTGTCTCATCTGACCATGGAGCAACTGCTGGGTTTGAACCACTGCCTTGTGGTTAGCAGCCAAGTGCCCTAACCACTGCACTACCTGAGCTCCATTTAATGAGCATGGGATTAAGAAAATGGAACAGGGATAGAATAAATATTGACGAAGGAAGAAACCAGGTGTACCACTGGGGAAGCGAGACTTAGAGTCTTTTCCTTAGAGATATAATTCTTTTGTGTGTGTGTGTGTGTGTGATTTGTGTGAAAGTTTACAGAGGAAATCCATTTTCCATACAGTAGTTCACACACATTTTGTTTTATAACATTGACAGCAGTCCCCACAATGTAACAGCTCTCTTCCCATTTCCTCCCTATAGTTACCTCTTCCGTGTATACTTCTTTCCAATGCATTCTTCTCCCTAAGCTATCTCCCTGTGCAACTACTGCCCTTCTGATCTCATTGGGGCATAATTCATTTTTTGAAAAATTATTTTTATACCATTATAACATTTTAACTCTAAATTGTACCTTAACCATCATCTAGTTTCTAGTCCAATATCTTATTTTATAGATAAGGAAATTGAGTCTCAGAGAGAGGAATTGATTTCCCAAGGGTCACAGTGCAAGATTGTGGTCAAGCCTGAACCAGAAATATCTTCCCTGGGGACTTCTGGTAAAATGGCAGAATAGGCAAATAAGCTACACAGACCCTCTTCAACAAAGAAAAGAGAAAGCAATTGACACAGATACAAAAGATAATTCTGGAGAAATCTCTTCCCTAAAATTCTTAGTAGGTCAAACTTATGTTGATATTTAGAATCTTAAGCCATACTGCAGAGAAGAAAACTCAGTTTATCTGCCAAAGACAGCTTAATGCTGCTGCCCAGGAGATAACATGCTTTGTTGGTCTGAAATTGTGCATTGAAATTTCTCCATGAATTGGGTTTCCAGGCCACATCCCTCTGCCTTCACCATCTGGCATGGGTTGAGATAAGAGTCTTGAGGATGACCAACCCATAAAACTCCAACCAGAACAAACTTCATCACTAGTCTCACCCTAACTTCTGTGCAACCCAAATACGGATCTTGTCACTGAACCACAAAAGGAACTAAAATCTTTCAGAAAAATTCCTAATGAACCATTATGAACCAGAACCAAATGGATATGCTTTGAATGCAACTGAGGCAGAATAAGAACTGGCGTATCAAAGTGTCTCTGACCCTCAGAGGTTTCAGCTCTGACCATTAATTAGGATGATGGGGCAAATTATGAGAAAATGTAGGGGTGAGAAAGAAAACACTCTCCTGTAAGAAAGAAAATGAAAGTTAGTGATAAACTACCCACAGATATATACCTCCCCACCTGAAGTCCTATCAGGGCATCCGAGACTCCTGTTTATGGGATGGGACAGAAAGCTGACCTATGTTCTACCCACCTCAATGACACTAACCACTCAAGGGCCAGAGACCTCACAGGGCCTCTCATGTCAAAGGTGAAGACTGAAGACAGAAAGAAAGTCAATTTCTTCTGTGTTCTGGGTAGCTGAGTGTGCTTTGTGTTATAGAAGTATAGCTTAGTTTCCTAGGACTGCCGTAACAAAATACTGCAAAGTGGTTAGCTTAAAAGGACAGAAATGTATTGTCTCAGAGTTGTGGAGGCTAGAAGTCAGGGTGTCAGCGGGACGATGCTCTCTCTGTCAGTTCTAGAGGTAGATCCTTCCTTGTCTCTTTCAGCTTCTGGTTGCTCTTGGTGTTCCTACAAATTTCTGACTTATAGATGGATTTTCATATGGTGTCTTGGCTCTGTTTATGGTCCCCTGTGTCTGTATCTGTTCTCCCCTTTTATAAAACATCACCCTACTCTGGAATGACCTCATTAGCTTAACTGATAACAAAAGAAAAATCCTATTTCCAAGCAAGATCACATTTACAGGTCCAAGAGTTAGGAATTCAACATATCTTTTGGGGGGACATAAATGCATTAAGTCACATTGAGTTAGGAAAATCATATTTACAGAAACAATGTGAATTATTTCTGGCTCCCTATCAGAGAAGCAGCATTTTAGCAATCTATCAACTAGTTTCATTCACGTGAAGGTAAGCAAACACCAGCAGTCTGACATAAATGCACTTAATTTGTATAAAACGCTGGGTATGCATCTTAGTAATGCCAACATATAATTTCAGGCCAAGCTTTAGTTCAGCTTTCCTTTTCCAACACAAATGTTCTTCCTCTACCAAACCCACTTGATTACTCCCAGCATACATAACACTGAATCATTTCTCCTTCTTATTATGGTTATTGATGCCTGTGAGCAATTTGGGGAAAGCTCACCTCTCTGATTTTCCCTCACTCCCTGGCCCCTTCCACAGCATCCAGAGTGTGGCAGTTGTGCAATAAATGTTTATTGAATAAACAAATGAATTTCTAAGGCTGTCACCTCTCAAGTGAGAGTTCTCAACCTCCATGGAGATCACATGCAAATGTATGAGGACAATACACATGTATGTGCTATTTGGGGAGAAGAGTCCACAGCTTTTATCAGATTCTCAGTGGGGTCCAGTTCCTAAAGAGGTTAGAATCACTGCTCTAGGATTTTTGTGGGGACAACCAAATGAGATGGTCTCTGCAAGAAAGCTTTACAATTTCATATGAGATAGACCTCTTGTGTTGACCTCCTGAAAGTTGGAAGACAGGCCATGTTCCCATTCTATTCCTCTCTCCACATCTCAATCAACAATAATCATGCTAATAACTACCACCCCAAGCTACTTTCTAATATAGGCTGTATTATAGTTGAAGAAACCAAGGCTCAAAGAGGAAGGGTTCGCCAAGGTCACTGAGCCAGTAAGTGGCAGGGCTAAGTGACCCAGGCCTGACTGCTAGGACACCATTTGAATCTCTGTAGGTAGCATAGTGGCTAAGGCACTTGACTGCTAACCAGAAGGCTGCTGGTTCAAACCCACCAGCCACTCCTCAGAAGGAAGATGGGGCAATCTACTTCCGTAGTGATACTACCTCAGAAACCCAAGGAGGGGTCCCTATGAGTCGGGTCCGACTCGACGGCATGTAACAACAACAACAACAACAACAGATCTTCCTTTGTGGTGGCTCTTTAACCTACTGCAATCAAGTCAATTCTGACTCACAGCAACCCTTCAGGACAGAGTAGAACTGCTCCATAGGGTTTCCAAGTCTGTAAATATTTATGGAAGCAGACTGCTTCATCTTTCTCCCACAGAGCAGCTGATGGGTTCAAACCACTGACCTTTCAGTTAGCACCTGAATACTTTAACCACTCACTACCAGACCTCCTCGCTGGCTCAATGGATGCATACAAATAGAACTCCAAGTAGTGTCCTTGGTGCATGTGTGTGTTTGTTTGTGCATGTGTGTGAGCGCACGTCTGTGCATGCACACGTGAGCCAAGGGGTAGATGGAGGAATGGAAGGATAAATGGATGGATCACTAGATTGAGTGAAAAAGGAAGCCCTCCCCCCTTTTTTTCTTATATTCTTTTAGATGTTTACCATTCAAATTCATAGGTGTAGCGGATTGAATCAAATTGATACATCCTGATTTGGAGAACAATGGGTTCAAAGAAGAAGGCTGTGCTCTCTTTCTCCAAAAGAAGGGAGAAGATATGCTAAGGTGCATGTGATCTGAACTCCAGTTCTGCCTCATGTGCCAAATTCTAACCTTTTACTCCTCTGCTCCGCCAGTGTGATGGTTATGTTTGTGTGTCAACTTGGCTGGGTCTGGCTGAGTGGCCATGATGAGACTGGCAATCAACTTGATGGTGGAATCTACCACAAGCAGCTAAGTAGCTGCCTTTGAGATGTGGTCTGCTTCCTGTATATAAGGAGAAGCCTTGGGAATGGTCTCTAGTCTATGGCATGCTTGGACCCTGCATATAGCTGTGTCATTGCTCAGCAGCCTACGATGCTCTGCCAACCTTGGGACTTAAGTTAATGGCCTGCCATGTAGTTTGGTAACATCGGGACTGTGCCATTTTATTTGTCAACCTTGGGCTTCTCAGCCTCAGTAGCCAGCAGCTGTCTGAGTGAAGAAACGCCTCTAGCTTCAGTGGGCCGGGAGCTGGAGGCAGAGCTGAAGCCCAAGGCTGAGGGGCTTTCACCCAGCCCCTAGAGCCTGGCACTTTGAACTTGGACTTAAAGCCTCCAAACTGTAAGAGAATAAACTCCTGTTTATTAAGGTCATCCCATTTGTGGTATATTCTTGTCAGAGTGGTACTAGGTAACCAGAACAGCCAGCAAAATGGAGACAAACAAGTTGGGTAATAATGGCATGGGAGAGTGAGGGAAAGCTATTCTAAATTGATAGAATTTTGCCCAGCTCATGGCTTCATTTTCATCAGACTTCTCTTAAATTGTATAAACTCCTTTCTAATTCAAACCACTGTTCTACAGAGGTTTGCATTGCCTATTTATTTGTTTTCTTTCAGCAAAGAGTTACCCAAATCAGAAACCTAGGGTTCTAGAAATATGAGAAGGCACCTTCTCCTAGCTCCTAGCTTTCAAATAAAAACCAAACCAAACCCACTACCATCTAGCAGACTCCATTGCACAGAGATCCTATAGACAGAGTAGAACTGCTCAGCAGGGTTTCCAAGGCTATAAATCTTTACAGAAGCAGACTGCTTCATCTTTCTAGTGGCTAGTGGGTTCGAACCACTGACCCTTTAGTTAGCAGCTAAATGCCTTAACCATTGCACCACCAGAGCTCCTTCAAGCCTCTGCAGTGACCCATGACCAAACCCTGGACAAGGCTCACTGAGGGTAAAAGAAGAAGCTCTGAGAACAGCCTTTGCCCACAAAGGATCTACAGTCCAGCTGAAGACACAGGACTAAAGGTTGTACAAGGTCTGAACAATAACAAGAGACAGTAACGCAAGAGAGGTCATGGCCACAGCCAAATGAAAAATACAACAAATAGAGTGATGAGTTGGGAGACAGGAGGCAGGGTTCAGGGCAGTCAAGAAGAGGAGAATGGGTGAATTAAAATTTGCAATAGCTTGAAATTTAGGCTTTGCCCAAGTCAAGGGAAATTTGAAACTGAAGTTTTCAATTCACAACTAAATTTAGACCCAAAGTTTTAAGTAGGTTTGAAACTTGACCAAATTATCCATCTTTCAGGTTCAATTCTCTTGGCAAGTTTGATATATTTGAAGCCGTATACACAGCATTTCTAAACAGAGGAAATCAGCTGGTTTGGGTCCTGTGATGATAGCGAATGTCTCTGAGACCAGACTGACTGAACATGTCCTTCCACGAGCACAGGTGAAAGACTGGGCCTGTTGTGCTTCAGATGAGATTTCCATTCTGTTTTCACTCATGTTCAGGAGTGAGGCCCTGGGCTGGCAGTTGCTGAGCATTTACTGTGTGCCAGGCACTGGGTTGCATTCATGAGAGCTGCCCATGGGCCTACACCATGACCTGTTTTGGCCTGGCCCTTGGGACTTAGCCCAGGGACTAAATCATATACAAGAGCAAAGTAAACAAACCCACACCTGCAGGATGGAGCCACAGAATGGGTCAACACTGATCCAGAAACCGAAGGTGCCAAAGACAACAATTTCCATACATCTGCCTTTGCTCACAACTGTCTATTCACTCACAAAATAATTATATCTTTAACAGTTACAAGCGAAACTTGGCCATTGAGGGCATGATCTCTTGGAAGGGTTCTGTGACCTCTGATGTTCTAATGCTCAGTCCTGGTGAAGGTGATTTGTCCTTGAGGGACCTGCAGACAAACTGACTAATTGAAGTGATGGATAGGGAGGGGATGGCTGTGATTACAGCACTGGCTGTAGGGAGACTGTTCAGACATGACAGAGGGTGACTGCATTTTCATATATGTGTGTGTAGGACATGATGGGTGACATCTCTCACCAGAACCCTCTTGGCCCTCAAAAGTGATATCTTTGCAATGTAAGACCCAGGGGGCTCTCTCTGGAGGATCCACCAAGCTGACCTGGTTATCAGCAGTGCCTCTCCCATCACATCCCAGAGTCTCTCACTACTTTTTGAGCTTTGAGAAAGCAAGCTGCCATGTTGTAGGCTGCTTATGTTGGGAGACACATGTGGCAAGGAGTTAAGGGAGGCCTTTAGGAGCTGAGGATGGACTCCAGCAGATAGCTAGCAAGAAACCAAAGTCCTCACACTGTAGAGAACGGAATCTAGCTAACAAAAACAGAACCTTCCCCAGAAAAGCCTCAGATGAGAACAAGCTCTAGGCAACACCTTGATTATAGCCTTGTGACACCCAGCTAAACCCAGACTAATCCCCAGAAATGGATCTTAATTTCCTCATCTCTGAAAGGGTTGGATATGGTGAGATAATAAATGTGTGCTGTTGAAGACACTAAAAATGTGGTAATTTGTTACGCAGCAATAGAAGATATTAATCACATTGTGCACTAGAAAAGTGAGCTCATGGGACAGAATGACTGGCCCAAGACCACAAAAGTATCAAGAGTTAAAGTTAGAATAAGAATCTACCCCCTCTCTCTGCCTTCTCTCTCAAAATACTTTAAGAATGCTGGCAGGAGCTCTACCTGCACTGGTCTAAGCCCATTACTCTGCTAAAGAATCTGGGATTTTCTGAACAAGAACTGGTTACCCAGCAGGTAAGGACCCTTAGCTGTAGTGTCTAGGGTGCCATGCCCTGGAAACAGAAGACTCCACCTAAACTCCCTCGAGTTCAAAGCCCTCCCTCTTCTCAGGCCCTTGAGGATTAGTGGGAAACTACTAATTAACCACTCCGCAGAGTTCAGATTAATTGCTTAATGAGATTTAACAGCCAGCAGTTAAGCAGCTTTGCTCTACTACAAACTTCTTAATTACCCCAACAACCAAAAACAAAAACAAACAAACTCACTGCCATCAAGTGGATTCTGACTACTTTTGGGTTTCTGAGGCAGTAAATCTTTACAGAAGTAGATTGCCCAGTCTTCCTTCCACAGAGTGGCTGGTGAGTTTGAACTGCCAACCTTCTGCTTAGTAGTCAAATGCCTTAGGCACTATGCCACCAAACAAAAACCCAAACCAAACTCACTGCCGTGGAATCAGATCCGACTCATAGCGACCCCTCTTTGGGTTTCTGAGGCAGTGTTACTACGGAAGTAAATTGCCCAACCTTCCTTCCGAGGAGAGGCTGGTGGGTTTGAACCACCAGCCTTCTGGTTAGCAGTCAAATGTCTTAGGCACTACACCATCAGAGCTCCTTAATCACCCCAACAGGTAAACCACAAATTGTTCCAAATGACCTGGGTAACGTCACTCAAAACTCCCTTCTAGAAAACTGTGAGACTGTTGGCATCAGCGTAAGTCTTACAACCAGGCCAGTCCAATTCTACCTTCTGATGAGAATTTGCATTTCCACCCCAGATGTACTAAATCAGAATCTACATTTTAACAAGATTCCCAGGTGATACTTACAGCGTCTATAAGAATCTCCTGGGAATCTTGTTAAACTGTAGCTTCTGACTCAGTATTTCTGGGGTGGAAATGCAAATTCTCAGCAGGGGGTCAAACCAGAATGAACCAGTTCAAAGCTCTATATTAGAGAATTTTGGGGGGCAGCCTGCAAAGGGAAAGGGGTGTGTCACAGGGCAAAGAACCCAGGATGACCAGGAAACCTGACTTCTCTGGACTGGCTAGGAGAGCAGAGGTGCCAATGTGAGTTCGGCCACCCCCTAAGAAGTAGGTGCTCCCAGCTTTCAAGTAGGTTGTTGTTGCTGTTGTGTGCCATCAAGTCAATTTTTTGACTCATACTGACCCTACGTGACAGAGTAGAACTGCCCCACAGCATTTCCTAGCTTGTAATCTTTATGGGAGTAGATCACTAAGTTTTTCACCCACAGAGCTTCTGGGTGGGCTTGGACCACCAAACTCTGATTGGCAGCCAAGCATTTAACCATTGTGCCACTAGGGCGCCTTTTCAAGTATGAGAACCCCTTTGTCATTCCACCACCTACTGCTCTCCTCTCCTCATCCCAATTGATTAGTTCCTGACCTATCTCAGACCAGTTCTCACACCTTTCCTTGTCTGTCCAAAAAAACTTTCCTTTCTGCCTAAATCCATGAGAGGGGGGTTCTGTTCCTGGCAACCTAAAACCCCTCACAGATAAGCTCTTACCTGAGTCTTCAAGAAGAAGCTTGCAACCTCTCAGCAAGACCAGGAGCAATCCTAGGGTAGGGCAGCCCACATTTTAGTACTATATTGGAGAGCCAGAAAGAGAAACACCTACTAAATGAAAGAATTAAAGCAAGTGTTAATATTGTCATCAATAAGACACCCAGGAATAAACAAGTCAGAGTTGGCACAGGACACAGTGATCCCATTAAGCATGGACTAACAAACTTTATCTGTGAAAACAATAACTACTTCAGGCTTTGCAGGCCATACATAGGGTGCCTATTGCAACTACTCAACTAGCCCTTATAGAATGAAAGCAGTCATAGATAATGTGTAAATATATGGATGCGGCTGTGTTCCAATAAAACTTTATTTACAAAGACAATTTGCTACCTCCTTGTGTTAAGGCTCAAGTCCTGTCTCTTCCTCCTCTGCCTTAGCATATGGCTTTTGTTATATTTGTTCCATCACCTCCTTTTAAAGAGCCTTCCAAGATCCCACCCAATGATTTTCACCTATACCTCACTGACCAAACCGTGTCACAAGACCACCTCTAGCAGCCAAAAAAATAAGGCATATCATTTTTAGAGGGATAGTTGCCACTTTCAGTAAAAACAGGGTTCATCATGGAAAGAAGGGAGAAGGGGAAAGAGAGAGAAAGATTGAATAAGGAGCAGTGAGCAGTGTGTCTCACAAGAAGGGACTGTGTTTTATTCACTCTGATGTCCCCAAACACAGCACAGTACCTGGCATATGGTGAAGAGGAGAAGGCTTCAAGAATGATTAATTGATTACCAGGTGTTAGGCTAATCAATTTCCATTCATTTGTTCATTTAATCCTAAAAGCAATCCTGTAATATAGCTATCATTATTTTTCCACTTCTACAGGTGTAGAGATTGAAGCTCAGAGAAGTTAAGAAATTGCCCAAGGTCACAGTTAGGAAGTGGCATGACCAAAGTTCAAACCCACATGTATCTGACTGCCAAGACAGGGCTCAAAGCCACTGGACCACCAGGACGTGTTTATGGAAAGACCAACGCCAAACCAGACGACCTTGAAAACCCCTTCCAAACTGCAAGGCTGTGATAGCTACTGTTGCTTAAGCAAACTGAAATGCAGCCTCTCTGTGGTTTCGCCTTATACCCAGGACCAGTCTCCAATTACTGTCCCTTCTAATTTCTGTCTCCCTAGTTATGCTGACCATATTTTCTGAAACAAAAATCAGGACATGCTTGTTTGGCACTAGCCTGACACGTGGTCTCTCAGCACAGCAGGCTGCTTGAAATCAAGACTTTCTTAGAAATTTGTGGATGCAAAATTACCTCCCCAGAATCCCTCTGAATCAGGGGTGCCTATCCCACCCAGTCAAGACAGAAGGACCAGAGCTCCTCTGATTGTTGTGTTCATTCAGGACTGGGAAGATGGAGGATGTGTTCATTCAGGACTGGGAAGATGGAAATTATGAAACACATAGTCTTTTCCATCTCAGAGCAGAGCCCTGGCAATCAGAAATGTCCTGGAAAATTTTGGTTTATGGACTCCATCTTTAGAGTATAAGGCCCTGCTCCACTGAGGCAAAGGTTCTCAGAATCAGGAAGTAAAAAACCAAAAAACTAATCTCACTGTCAGTGAGTCGATACCAACTCATAGAGAACCGCATTGGGTTTATAAGGCTAGAAATCTTTACTGAAGCAGACTGCCCTATCTTTCTTCCAGTGAGTGGCTGATGAGTTAGAACCACCAACCTTTGGGTTAGCAGCCAAATGTCTTAACCACTACACAACCAGCATATAAGGGTAGCATAGTGGCTAAGACACTTGACTGCTAACCAGAAGGCTGGCGGTTCAAACCCACCAGCCACTCCTCGGAAGGAAGATGGGGCAATCTACTTCCATAGTGATGCTGCCTTGGAAACCCAAGGAGGGGTCACTATGAGTCGGGTCCGACTCGACGGCATGTAACAACAACAACAACCACTGAGGCAAAGTTTCTCGGAACCAAGAGGTAAGAGCATCATAATTACCATGAGGTAATTCAAGTTTGTCTGTCCAGTCCACAGTTCTCCTGGGTGAGCCAGGAAGGAAACTCACAGAGACTAGTTCAAACGGAAGCTAGCCGTAGGATGAGCTTGTGTGGATTCACTCATCTTGTTGACCCTAGAGTAGGAATTCAGAGGGAGCTGTATCTGTGTTTCTCTGCCAGGGTCCTCCACTCCCTCTTTAGAAACAAGCCTTCTTCTGCCCCAACAAGTCTCCAGACTGCCTCAGTGCTGCCCCTAGGTACCCCAGCCTCCTCCTGGATGCTACCTAGACACAATACCTCTCTCCCCAAATGCGTCTTCCAGATATTTCAGCTGTCCTCCTAACCAAGTATGTTGTTGCTACTTGCCACCAAGTCAACTTCAATTCATGGTGACAGAAGGAAAGCCCAGTCCTGCACCATCTTCAGAATTGTTGATATGTTTGATTCCATCCTTGTCACAGGAGCTCTGGTGGCACAATGTCTAAGGCATTTGCCTGCTAACCAGAAGGCTGGAGTTTCAAACACACCATGATACCACCTCAGAAACCCAAGGAGGAGTCACTATGAGTCAGATCTGACTCGATGGCAATGAGTTTTTTTTTTTTTTTTTTTTAATCCTTGTCAACAGCCTTCACTGGTCCCTTACTTTACCAAATATGATGCCCTTCCCCAGTGATGGTTCCTCTTGATGACATGTCCAAAGTAATGAGTTGAAGTCTACACTTAATCTCACACTTATACACATAGTCACTACAGACCAAGTGACAAATCCCATCTAGACCAGAGGAGGGGCTAGAAAGTAAGGCATAGATTCCCCTCACTGCTGCGCCCTTCCATGGAGTGCTTGGTGTGGTCTCACGAGATGCTTCTTGTCTCCTCTATCAATTCTCTGGCCACTCCACCCTATGAACTCTGTGACTCAAAGAATGTGAATGTGGGACCACTTTATCAAGATCCATTTGCCTTCTTTATGTGCAGTGTCTCCTTTATTAGTGCCCTCAGGACCTTTTCTCGGTCATGGGTGCTTATGTTCTCTCTCCCACTCCTTCCACCTTCCACCTTCTACATACTTCTTTCTAAGCTGATTTACAACACTTGCCAGTCCAAGTTAACTCCTCTGCAACCGACCCTCAAAAGGCTTGGTGGGGACCCCAAGCCTGGGGACCCACACTCCCTGATACCTCCTTTCTTGCCTGTCCCTGGCCCTGTTGGAAAGGCCTGAGATGGAGACATTTCAATGAGATGATTGTGGCCTTTAGTGAGAGCCTTGTAGGGAGCAATATAGCCACATCTGGCTCCATTTCTGCTCTCAGCTATCCCTTATCCCCAAGAAAGACCTCTTCTTTCACATTAGCAACTCCCAGAATGGCAACCTGCCCCCATAAGAAGTCCCATAGCCTGGATTTATTCTCTACCCAAGATTCATCACCTCTGAAGAGAACCTAGCAAACAGGAGTAGTAATAAAATGCTAGAGGAGGTTCTGACCTCCCTGTCACCACAGTGTCTACAATCTATAGGCCAAAAGGTGGTTCCCATATCCCAGACCACACACCAGAATTCCACATATGCCCATACCCTACCACAGAGATACTAATTCCATACACCTCCATGGGGCTCAGGTACATGAAGTAATTTAATGTCTCTCAAGTCACAGTTGAGAACCATTGGGGTCGTAGACCAGTGAAAGTCTTTGAGGGGTTCATGTGAGAGGTTGATGGCTAAATGTGGTTCAGCACAATACACATATATCGGAGGCTGGCTCTGTTGTGAACTGTGGGAAGGCACATAAAGATGAACAAGGCTCACAGGCTTGCACCTGAGAGTGAACAACTGGATGACTTCTTAGCCCCTTTCAAACCTGAAACTTAGGGGTGCTGCACAGCACAACTCAGGGAGCACCCTTCACACCAGAGACCTTAGAGATGTCTCCAGAGGGTGTCCCAGCAGAGATCTGATGCATGTGGTGTCCTATATCTGTGCCACATGGAGCTATAGCTGAGAGTGTTCATTTTGTACTGGAAGTTGAAACCCACCAGCCACTCCTCGGAAGGAAGGTTGGGCAATCTACTTCCGTAGTAATACTGCCTCAGAAACACAAGGAGGGGTCACTATGAGTCAGATCCAACTTGAAAGCAGTGAGTTTGGTTTTGGAACCCGTTGTTGTCAAGTCAGTTCTGACTTATGGCGCCCCATGTGTGCAGAGTAGAACTGCACTCCATAGAGTTCTCAAGGCTGTGACCTTTCAGAAGCAGATCACAAGGCCTTTCTTCTGAGGTACTTCTGGGTGGGTTCAAACCACCAACCGTTTGATTAATAGTTCAGCACTTAACAGTTTGTGCCACCCAGGAACTTTTCATTTTATACTACCCAAACGAAACTCACGGCCATGGAGTCGGACCCAACTCATAGCGAACCCTCCTTGGATTTCAGAGGTGGCATCACTATGGAAGTAGACTGCCCAACCTTCCTTCCAAGGAGTGGCTGGTGGGTTTGAACCTCCAGACTTCTGGTTAGCAGTCAAATGCCTTAGGTACTATGCTACCAGAGCTCCTTTTTATACTACAGGAACATAAATATCAAATGAAACCAGAGAGTTGGTTCACTCTTTGAAAATGCTTGGATTCTAGTCAGTTGCTCCCTAACTGTAGGCCAGCTTTATATCATGGCACTTATTCTAAAAGCATGAGCAGTTTATTTTTTCCAACTAGATTTTAAACTCCCTGAGGGCATGTTTTATACTGAGGATGAACATATCACTTATTGTGCAAGCCAGTATGCTTCTGAGAGTAAAGAGGAAGCTATTAAGAATTACCCTAGGACAACACGTATAAGCTAGTACTGCCCCAGGCAAATGGAGTGTGTGGTCTCCCAACATATATTCCTTCTGTATGCCCCTCAGTAACTAGCACAGAACTTTGCACATAAGAAACATTAAGAAACATGAGAATATTAAGAATTGTTTTTGTTGTTTCCTTTTATCAGCTGAACTTAGTAGAGAAACAATCATTGTTTTGGGGAATGTCCTACTTTATAACACCAAGGAAGGAAATACCCTTTTTAGGTTCTCTGTCTACCAGGGACAAATCAGTGTCCATGATAGAGCAAAACCATGTTGTCTGTACCTTTATCAACCAGAAAGCCTAAGAAAATGGCATGCCTCTGATTTTTCCCAACATCTGAAAAGTGTTCAAGCTAGCAAATTAGTCCCCATGCTCCTCCCACTTGGAGAGATTCCAGAGGGTAGTTAGGCCTTGTTCTTGATGTTTCAGTTGGGTTTGGGGGAGGTGAAACCAAGATATTCTCTTCCTATATAGCCACTCCTTGGAAGAAAGGTTGGGCAATCTACTTCTGTAGTGATACCACCTCAGAAATCCAAGCAGAGGTCGCTATGAGTCGGATCCAATTGGGCAGCAGTGAGGTTGAGAGTAGAAGAATCATTAATGAATTATTGGTTCAGTGAAATTTTGGACAACACATACACCTGAATCAACAATCTCCTGGGCTCTATCATGGTGAAGTCAGTGAAATTGGAGCCTTGTTCCTTCTCCTCATTTCTCACTAAGATTCTCTAGATGCCCAGACCCCAGGCTGCTCCTTCCACTAAACCTTTCTCCCCAGGGCCTTCCTTCCCAGGCAAAGCCCCAGATATTTTCTTATACCTTCCTCCATATCAAAAGATGCCTATTCTATGTTACATGACCTTTACCATAAACCACTACCACCACCACTCTCCCGAAAAAAAGCATCTGCATGGGTGACAATGCCTGCCAATGGGTAGAGTAGGTTGCCTCTATCTGATTAGCTAGTTCCTTTTGACTAGAACTTTCTTGAGACAAAGACATGTCTACTAGAGAAGAATTTCTATTTCAGGCCAAAGGGTAGTTGGACATTTAGGAACTCTTCAAATTACACCCTACGTAAGTGGACACTTCTCTGCTGACCCACAAAAACAGAGAGGACAGAGGCCAAACCCATCAGTAGCTGAAAAGTGGAGCTCTGGGCAATGGGTCATGTTCTTTGGTTTTGTCTTTTACTTGCTCACAGCCCAAACTCTTGAAAATAGATACACTGTCAGTCCCTGTGGCTCATGTCTATGTGATTGGTCCCACCACAGAGCCCATCTGAAATGACAGGCACTGATCGTTATAGAGCAACAGAAGTCAGGCACCAGCAGGGATCCTGAAGGGTTACTTGGGGGGTTAGGGAGATTGGGGCACATGCTGGTTTGCAAGTATCGAGTTTCCAGGCAAGGCTCAAAAAGAAAGAAGATTACTACTGAAAGGCCAAGTGTCTCCTAAAGCTGGATAGTTGAAAGGCAAAGATGGGGGCTCACTTCTTGTTTTTTTCCGGCTCTCTTCACAGCTGTTTTTATTTTTCCAAATGTACTGGAATTAAAATGCTGATTAGAATTAGAGCCTCAGTTTGAGGCTTCAAAAAAGACTTTCTCTCTCTAATTAAGGGACTGCCTCTCATCATCTCCTCAGCAAGGAACACATGGTTGCCACTTGCCCAGACTGCTTACGGGAAGAGAGTAAGCCCCTCCTTTGCCCCTCCCCCATTAAATGCCTCCAGGGACTCCACCTCTCCACCCAAAGCTTAATGCTTTCAGAGACCAGACAACAGCTGTCCCTCTGCCCCTCCCAAGAGCCCTAATTTCCTGAACCACTTAAGATCTCCCTGTCATGCCTGCACGAGACACCATCAGCCCATCTTTCAGAGCTTCTTCTTTCCCCTTTAGGTACCCTTCCCCCAGAGCTCCAGGCCCACCCCAGAGCACCACTCCTTCCTGGGCAGTGCCCCATCTCTTAGACATTTCTAGAAAGAAGTAGAATTTGTTGAGCACCTTGATGCCCCAAGTTCTCTGCTGAGCACCTTGCATTCGCCATCACATTTTATCCCCACAACCCAGACACAAAGAGAAATACCTTTCCAGTTACCCAGATGGTTCTTGTCAAGCTAAAACTTGAAATACTCTTGTAACACCAAAGTTCATGCTGATCTTAAATCCCTTCTTTCCTATGCTTTCCTACTCAAAATTTAACTGTTATTTACCACAATAAAAATAAAAAACCATGCCAAAACCAAATATTAAAAAAAAGTAACTCCCCTTTAGCTCTTCTGAATATTTCTCTCTGATAATTAAAAAGTTAATAAACTAATAAATGTTAAATTACTAATAGTTTAAAATTGTGGTGTCTGACCCATGGACTATGGATCCTTGATGACCTTAAAGTTACTGCAAACAGTCTGGTGTCCATATGTGCATTAGGTAGTGTTGGCATATTGCATAAATGGAAATACAACATACTATTTTCAAACCATCACTTGTCTGTCAGTTTGTCATACTTTGGTGGCTTGCATGTTGCTGTGATGCTGAAGCTATGCCACTAGTATTTCAAATACCAGCATGGTCACCCATGATGGACAGGTTTAAGTAGAGCTTTCTTACTAAGACAGACTAAGAAGAAGAACATGGAAGTCCACTTCTGCAAAACGTGGCCACTGAAAATCTTATGAATAATAGTGAAACAATGTCTGATATACTGTCAGAAAACCTTACAAATAGCAGTGAAACATTGTCTGATGAAATTCCAGAAGATGAGCCTCTCAGTTTGGAAGGCACTCAAAATATGACCAGGGAAGAGTGCCTCCTCAAAGTAGAGGCGACCTCAGTGGCGTGGATGGAGTAAAGATTTCAGGACCTGCTGATGTGCCATGACTCAAAATAAGAAGAAACAGCTGCAAACATCCATTAATAATTGGGATGTAGAATATACAAAGTATGAATCTAGGAAAATTGAAAGTTGTCAAAAATTAAACAGAATGCATAAAGATCAATATCCTAGACATTAGTGAACTGAAATAGATTGGTATTGGCCATTTTGAATTGGACAGTAATATGGTCTACTAAGCCAAAATAACAAATTTGTCATTGGAGAGGAATGGCATTGTATTTATCATCAAAAAAACACTTCAAGATGCATCCTGAAGTACAATTCTGTCAGTGATAGAATAATATCTATACGCCTACAAGACCAGTTAATACTACTATTATTCAAACTTACATATCAACCACTAAAGCCAAAAATAAAGAAATTGGACTTTTACCAACTTCTGTGGTTTGAAATTAACTAAACATGCAATCGAGATGCATTGAAAATTACTGGTGATTGAAATGCAAAAGTTGGAAACAAAAAAGAAGCATCAGTAGTTGGAAAATATGACTTTGGCAATAGAAAAAACACTGAAGACATGACAGAACTTTACAAGTCCAACATCTTATTTATTAAAAATACTTTTTTCCAACAACAAATGGCAACTATACATGTGAACCCACCAGATGAAATACGCAATATTCAAATCAACTACATCTGTGGACAGAGATGGTAGAAAAGCTCATATCATCAATCAGAACAAGACCAGGGGTTAACTGTTGAATAGACCATCAATTTCATGTATGCAAGTTGAAGTGGAAGTGGAAGAAAATGATAACAAGTCCACGAGAGCAAAAATACAACCTTGAGTATATTCCACCTTAATTTAGAGACCATCTGAAGAATAGATTTGATGCATTAAACAACACTGACCAAAGACCGGATGAGTTGTGGGATGACATCAAGGACATCATACATGAAGAAAGAAAAGGTCATTAAAAAGACAGTAAAGAAATAAAAGACAAAATGAAAGAAGAAATTCTGAAACTTGCTTTTGAATGGTGAGGAGCTAAAGTGAATGGAAAAAATGATGAAGTAAAAGAGCTGAGCAGAAGATTTCAAAGGGAAGCTCAAGAAGACAAAGTATTATAACAAAATGTGCAAATACCCAGAGTTAGAAAACTAAAAGGTAAGAAAACACTCGATATTTCTCAAGCTGAAAGACCTGAAGAAAAAAATCAAGCCTCAAGTTGCAATATTGAAGAATTCTATGAGCAAAATAATGCAGAAATAATCAAAAGATGATAGAAGGAATAGAGAGTCACTGTACAAAAAGAATTGATCCAACATTTCAGGAGGTAGCATGTGACTAAGATCTAACGGTATTGAAAAAAGAAGTTCAAGATGCACTGAAGTAATTGGTGAAAAACAAGACTCCAGGAATTGATGGAATATCCATTGAGATGTTTCAACATATAAATGAAGCATTGGTGATGCTTACTCATTTATGCCAGCTACCTTGCCAACCAACTGGAAGAGACTCAAATTTGTGCCCATTCCAAAGAAAGGTGACCCAACAGAATGCAGAAATTATTGAACAATATCATTAAAATCACACACAAATAAAATTTTGCTGAAAATAATTCAAAAACAGTTGCAGCAGTGCATAGACAAGGAACTGTCAGAAATTCAAGCCAGATTCAGAAGAGGACATAGAACGAGGGATATCATTGCTGATGTCAGATGGATCTTGGATGAAACCAAAGAATACCAGAAAGATGTCTACCTGTGTTTTACTGAATATGCAACAGCATTCAACTATATGAATCATATCAAATTCTGGATAATATTGAGAAGAATGAGAATTCCAGAACACTTAATTATGCTCATGCAAAACTTGTGCATAGATTAAGAGGCAATGGTTCAAACAGAACAAGGGATACTCCATGGTTTAAAATCAGGAAAGCTGTGTGTCAGTACTGTATTCTTTCACCATACCTATTCAACCTGCAAACTAAACAAATAACCCAAATAGCTGAACTATATGCCCCTTTACCATGGACCCTTTACCATGAACCATAACCATTGTTCACACAAGAAGTACACAGTGACAGACTTAACAACCAGCAATATGCAAATGACACAACCTTGCTTGTTGAAAGTGAAGATGACTTGAAGCACTTACTGATGAAGATCAAGGCTACAGCCTTCAGTATGGATTACAACTCAACATAAAGAAAACAAAAATCCTCACAACTGGACCAATAAACAGTATTATGATAAATGGAGAAAAGATTGAAGTTGTCAAGGATTTCATTTGACTTGGATCCACAATCAATGCCCATGGAAGCAGCAGTCAAGAAATCAAACAACATATTGCACTGGGCAAATCTGCTGCAAAAGACCTGTTTAAAGAGCAAAGATGTCACTTTAATGACTAAGGTGCACCTGATCCAAGCCATGGTATTTTCAATCACCTCACATGCATGTGAAAGCTGGACAATGAATAAGGAAGATCGAAGAAGAATTGATGCATTTGAATTCTGGTGTTGGTGAAAAATATTGAATATACCATGGGCTGCCAGAAGAACAAACAAATCTGTATGAGAAGTAGTACAGCCAGAATGCTTCTTAGAAGTGAGAATAGCCAGACTTCATCACTTATGCTTTGGTCATGTTGTCAGAAGGGACCAGTCCCTGGAGAAGGATGTCACACTTGATAAAGTAGACAGTCAGTGAAAAAGGGAAAGGCCCTCAACAAAATGGATTGACACAGTGGCTTCAACAATGTGCTCAAGCATAGCAAAGATTGTAAGGATAGTGCAGGACTGGGCAGTGTTTCATTCTGTGAGCTGGAACAGACATGATGGCACCTCACAACAACAACAACATGTTTTCAAATGAATATTGTGATGGCTAAGGTTGTGAGTCAACGTGGCTGTGCCATGATTCTCAGTGGTTTGGCAGTTATGTGGTCATTCCCCCATGATGAGATATGATATAATGTAATCATCTCCATGATAAGATCTGCTATGAGCATCCACTCAGTTGAAAGGGAGTTTCCTCAGGGGTATGGCTTACATCCAATAAATATGGACATCTGGCAAAGATCTCTGACTTTATGCTCAATCTGGATCTTGCATCTGGCTTATCATCATCTGACCTCCAGTTCTTTGAACTTGAGCCAGTGGTCTGCCATCTGATCTGCCAATCTTAGGTTCATCAGCCCCTGCAGCTACATGAGTCAGGAGAAGTCTCCAGCCTGATGTCTGCCACAAGGACATGGGATTTGCCAGCCTCTTCAGCTATATAAGCCATTTCCTTGAGATCTCTCTCTCTATATATATAATTTGTTCTGTTGTACATAGGGTCACTATGAGGCAGAATCAACTTGACAGTACTTAACAACAACAACAACATATATATATATATAATCATGTATAAGTTTCACTGGTTTTACTTCTGTAGAGACCCAGCCTAAGGCACATATTGATTAATAAAAGACAAATTAACTTAAAAGCACTTTGTACTTTCAAAACACAACCTACCATACTGGCATCTATGAAATTTTTTTAGCTTAAAAGAAGCCTCCCTCTGGGGTCTTAACAGCTTGCAAGAGTCCATTCAAGGCACAAAAATTGTTCTCTATTCACCTGGAACAACAGAGGAAGAAAGAGTGTCAGAAATGAGGATATGGAATGTGTGGCTAATTGCTTCCATGAGCAACTGCCCCTTTTGCCATGAAACCCAGAAGAACTGGATGGTTCTCAGGAACATTACTGAACATTTTGATCAAAGTTTCCATGGGAGAATCCTGATCAAAAGGAGGGGAAAATGCAGAACATAATTTCAAATTCTCATGGACTCCAGACTTCCTGGAGCCATGAAGTTTGGATGAATTCCTGAAGCAGGTGGAATAGTGCCTAAGGCATTTGACTGCTAACCAGAAGTCTGGCAGTTCAAACCTACCAGTCACTTTTCAGAAGGAAGGTTGGGCAATCTACTTCCATAGTGATACCGCCTCGGAAACCCAAGGAGGGGTCTCTATGAGTCAGATCTGACTCAACGGCAGTGACTTTGTTTTTTTGGTCTTATTGCCCTGAGATAATCTTTAAACCTTAAACCAAAAATATCCCCTGAAGTCTTTTTAAAACCAAATAATAGTGTAGTTTAACTAGTAAAAAATGTTTGCCTTGAGCTCTTTTTAAGAATTGTCTACGCAGGATCAGACTGGCAACAGCAACTCCAAAGATTAGATAGGAACTTTACAAAACATTGAATTTATGTCAATGGAAGAGGAACAACTAAGAAAAGGAGAGTGACAATGATTCCACAACTCAAAGAATATAATCAGTGTCACTAAATGGTACATGTACAAAGTTTGAATTGGTGTATGTTTTGCTGTGTGTATTCTCAACATAAATAAAGTAACACCAAACCAAAAAACCAAACTCACTGCCATGGAGTCAGATCCAACTCATAGCGACCCCTCTTGGGTTTCTGAGGTGTTATCACTACGGGAGTAGATTGCCCAACCTTCCTTCTGAAGAGTGGCTGGTGGGTCATAACTGCCAGCCTTCTGGTTAGCAGTCAAATGCCTTAGGCACTACACCACCAGAGCTCCCATATTGTATGATAGCAAATGAAAAGTGTAGTAAAAATAAAATTGAGGAGAATATGACAAATTAGAAGTTTTGGGGCAATAGGGTTACAATTTTAAACATGATGGTCAGGGTAGACCTCACTGGGATATGGCTTTGAGCATAGGAACCATCTATTATGAGCCATCTAGCAACATTCACAGAGGGCAGTGGTTCGGTGATAGAATTCTTACTTTCCCCGTGGGAGGCCCAGATTGGATTCCCTAGGGATCACAATGGTCTAATCCTGTTGTGCATGGGGTTCCCATGAGGCAGGCAGACTGGACAGCAGCTAAAACAAAAGCAATGTTTGTAAGCCAATGACTCCATTTTGGTTGGCATTTCAAGATTTTAATGGGGTGTTAGGAGATGTTGAGGGCTTTAGGGGGGCTTTTAGCACCCGACAAAGATTCCTCGTAGCCTGTCACCTCAATACTGTCCCTTGTGTCTGGCCTGGGGGAAGCATGAAGGGACTGCATGACTTTGATTGTTACGTTTCCTTAAAACAAACTATAAGAGTCCTTTTTAAACGCCTTTGCACAGGAGAGTGTAGGTTCCTGTCTTGTTCTACATGGTTTCTTTAAGCCAAGACGCCAGACCCTTTACCATGGACCATAACCATTGTTCACACAAGAGCTGGCCACCTACCCCATTACACTCTGGATCCAGTACCTCCTGCCTGCTCCACTGCACACTCAGTGTCCTCACTGCTGTCTGCACTGCTTTGCCCGTGGACCTGGCCCAAGGCACTACTTCCCAGCTTCATTGCTCCCCTCCCAGACTGTGTCCTAACATGAACCGTGTTCTTGTTCACTCCTGACAGACCAAGCATTGATACCCTTGACATACACAAATCCCCAAACTCCAAACGTGTCTTATAAGTCCCAGGCGTTGAGAACCATGATTTTTTCTGACTGTCCTTCTACTCCAATTAACCATTGTTATGGATTTAATTGCGTGCCCCAGAAAGGTATGTTGAAGCCCTAACTCTGTTGTTGGTGAATGTGACTGTTTGGAAATAGGGTTTTTGAAGGTAAACATGAGGTCACACTGAAGTAGGGTGAATCCGAATCCTATATGACTCCTGTCCTTACAAAAGAGGAGAACAGACAAAGAGACACACAGGGGAAGATGCCATGTGAAGATGCATCTGTGAGCCAAAGAATGCCAACAATTGGTGGAAGGTGCTAGAAGTTACTAGAGAGATTTGTTACACACTCCCCCTCAGAGCCCTCAGAAGGAATCAACACAGCCTACACTCTGATTTGTACCTCTAGCCTCCAGAACTATAAGACATTAAATTTCTGTTCTTTAAAGCCACCTACTTTGTGGTATTTTGTTACTGCAGCCCTAGGAAACTAATATAACCACCTTTTAGATTATCAGGAGAAATTTCTCTTTTAAACATCTCTTCACCAAGAAAGAAAGAGGTGCTGTGACCCACCTATGAGGGAAGAACAGGGATGCAGGCAACACCACCTGACTCCCTCCTGCCACACCGCTCCCATGGCAGAAGCAATTCAAGCTGGAACCTCAATACATTCCCTGATTACCTCCAGGGCATCTTCTGTCTTTGGAACTCCTGATGCTCTATCTACTAACACCAAACACCAGACAAGTGGAGGCCTGCTGCTATGGCCCTTTGTATCTGGCAATTGCCAAAAAACTCTGCTCATACTCTTCTTCCCATGAATCGGGTGGGTTCTTCTGGGACCAAGGTGGTCAGGCCACTCCCTGAGCCAGGGTGGGCCCCTGATGTAAGGGACACTCTTAGATTTCTTCCATGGGGGAAGGGTACTACCACATGAGAAAAAATAAGCATTAGGAGCTCAAAGCAAATTAGAAAGAAGGGCTCTCTTACCAAGGTGAGAGAGTGCCCTGAAGAAGCAAAAGAGAAATAGATTAGAGGGAAACATAGGACACCAGTATGCTGTGTCAGTCCACGAAGTTTATATTTTGTGTCTCCCTGACAGAGCCCTGGGGCCCAGCTAGGCTTCACACTGGGAGGGGTATACTCCACCCCCACCCCAACTCAGCCTAATTTACATGGGTTTCTGTGCCTTAAAACAAATAATCCTGCACTATGGCCTCACCCAGAAGTCTGGCGGTTCAGACCCACTAGCCACTCCTTGGGAGGAAGATGGGGCAATCTACTTCCGTAAAGATGTTGTTATGTGCCGTCGAGTCGGACCCAATTCATAGCGACCCCTCCTTGGGTTTCTGAGGCAGTATCACTACGGAAATAGATTGCCCCATCTTCCTTCCGAGGAGTGGCTGGTGGGTTTGAACAGCCAGCCTTTTGGTTAACAGTCAAGTGCCTTAGCCACTATGCTATCAGAGCTCCCTCCGTAGAGATACCACCTAGGAAATCCAAGGAGGGGTTGCTATGAGTTGAACCAACTCCATGGCAATGCGTTTTTTTTTTTTTTTTTTGTATTGCCTCACCCAGGGCCTAAGAATGTGTGCACCAAGCCACTGCCCCCTAGCTGTTGGTGCTGGAAGGGGCTGCATGCTCTGAACAGACAGCTGGGGAGGACACAGGAGTCTGTCCACATTTTCAAGGAGCAGCACCTTTCTGCCCAGACCCTTGTCCAGAGGTCCAGTTTGAAGGCCTGCACTTTTGCCTCAGTTCCCTGATTTGCTATCCCATCTAGGCTGGGATTCTAACCCATATTCTACACATTTCAGTCCTGGTCTTGAATTTGTTAACATTTTTTCTTTTTTGTAATAGTACTAGACTTCTGATCATAAGTCAGGACAATGGTTACCACTTGGAGATCCATGCTGGGGAGCTTCTGGGGTACTGGCAAATGTTTCCTTTGTTAACCTGGTGGCTGTTGAATAGTTGACTTCATAACCATACGGTAAAAAAGTACATATGTGTTTTAGTCATTTCATATGTATGTTATTTATTACACCCAAAAAAATTTTAACTGAAGATATTTCTTTGGCACTTGAAGAAGTTGTAGTCTCATTAGGGAGAAAATGAAGTAGGAGGGACTTGACCGTGTTGGGAGGTTGGTCCTCCTTCCTTCTATTCAATCTCTTCTGTCCCGTTGCACCTGCTTCCTGAACCTCGATGCAATACACTCCTGCCAAGAATCTTCTCCCTCCTCCTCAGCCACATTTTGATATTCCCCCTCAGGTTTCTCTTCCTCCCTGCCTTCCTGCAGACCTCTCCAGTAACCCACAGTCCTCCACCCCTGCCCCTGTCTTTCTATCTTTATCCTAGATTGCTGACTTTCAGTTCTGGATACACAGATGGTATTCTCTCTCTCCACCTCCAAGGCCCCCTCCCTTGTTTCTTTTTCGGTCTATTAGTGGTGGAACTCCCTCTTCTCTCCTCAAACCCCAATCCAAACACCACTTGAGGGAGATATGATAGAACTTTGGCTCAAAGGAGATGAGTGGAGATTAAGTAGTGCCCTGAGATGTCACTGTCATTTTGAGCAGCTACAACTTACTTGCAGATGTGAAGATGTTTCTCTCTTCCAAAAGGCCTTCTGTCTTTAAACAGAGCTAGGACTGACAGAGGTGGTTCAGAGGTAGAGTCTCACCTTCTATGTGAGAGATCTGGGTTCTATTCCCAAGCAATGCACCTCATGCCCAGTTACCACCCCGTCCATCAGTGGAGCCCTGCATGCTATGATGCTGAACAGGTTTCAGTAAAGCTTTATAATTCACCCTACTTTTCCATCTTATACTATGTATTGTTGTTGTTGTTATGTGCCATCGAGTCGGACTTGACTCATAGCGACCACTAGACGGACTAGAAAGAAAGACCTGGGGATCTACTTCTGAAAATCAGCCAAAGAAAATCCCAAAGATATTAGTCAATCACTAACAACAGGACTGATAGAGAAACACAAAAGAAGACCCAAACAGATAGAAACTCATACAGTTTTGGATAAGAAGACTCAATGTAGACAAAAGATTGTAAAACAATCCTTCCTGAATTAATAATTTAATATAACAAAATTTCAATAAAAATGCCAAAGTGTATTTTTTTTAACTTGACTATCTGATTCTA
>NW_006921621.1:13470285-13489634 GCF_000298275.1 Orycteropus afer afer
AGACAACTCTGAAAAAGAAGAGGAATGAGGGGGTCTAATCTTACCAGATATTGAGACATGTACAATGTCTGAAAAACAGTGATACTGTCACATGAATAAATAACCCAATGCAACAGAACAGAATGATCAGAAATGGACCCTAATAACATACATAGAATTTTGGTATGACAAAGGTGACATTTCTAATCATCATTGAAAAAGGGGAAAAAAAAGAAAAGATTATTCAATAAATGGCAGTGGACTATGTTGGTAGCAAGCCAGATAGAAATAAACTTGCTGTTGTTGCTAGGTGTCATCAAGTTGGCTCTGACTCATAGTGACCCTATGTACAACAAAGTGAAAACACTGCCCAGTCATGGGCCATCCTCACAATCCTTGTTATACTGGAGTGCATCATTGCAGACACTATGTCAATGCATCCTGTTCCACTTTTTCTCTGACCCTCTCCTTTATCAAGCATGATATCCTTCTCCAAGGAATGGTCCCTTCTGACAGCATGACCAAAGTAGGTGAGACAAAGTCTGGCCATTCTCACTTCTGGCTGCACTTCTTCCAGGATAGATTTGTTGGTTCTTCTGACAATCCATCATACTCTCAGTATTCTTCACCAACACCACAATTCAGAACCATCAACTCTTCTTTTGTCTTCCTTTTCATTGTCCAGCTTTCATATACATATGAGGCTATTGAAAATACCATGGCTTGGGTCAGGCACACCTTTGTCTTCAAAGTGATATCTTTGCTTCTTCACTTTAAAGAGCTCTTTTGCAGCAGATTTGCCCAAGGCAATATGATGTCTGTTTTCTTGACTGCTGCTTCCAGGGGTGCAGATTGTGGAACCAAATAAAATGAAACCTTTGACAACTTCCATCTTTTTTGCATTTATCATCATACTTCTTATTGGTCCAGTTGTGAGGATTTTCATTTTCTTTATGTTGAGGTGTAATCTATACTGCAGACTGTTGTCTTTAATCTTCATCAGTAAATGCTTCAAGTCTTCTTCACTTTCAGCAAGCAAGGTTGTGCCATCTGCATATCATAGGTTGATAATGAGTCTTCCTCCAATCCTGATGCCATGTTCTTCATATAGTCCAGTTTCTCAGATTATTTGCTCAGCATACAGATTGAATAAGTATGGGGAAAGGATACAACCCTGACCACACCCTTCCTGATTTGAAACCATGCAGTGTCCCCTTGTTCTGTTAGAATGACAGGCTCTTGGTTTATGTATAGATTCCTCATGATCACAGTTAAGTGTTCTGGAAGTCCCATTCATTGTAACGTTATCCGCAATTTGTTATGATTCACACAGCTGAATGTCTTTGTGTAGTCAATAAAACACAGGTAAACATCTTTCTGGTATTCTTTGCTTTCAGCCAAGATCCATCTGACATCAGCAATGATATCCTTCATTCCACATCTCTTCTGAATCCAGCTTGAATATCTGGAAGTTCCCTGTTAATATACTGCTACAACCGTTTTTGAATTATCTTCAGCAAAATTTTACTTGTGTGTGAAATTGCTCAGTAATTTCCACATTCTGTTGTATCATCTCTCTTTGGAATAGGCACCAATATTGATCTTTTCTAGTTGCTTGGCCAGGTAGCTGTCCTCCACTTTGCCCATAGAATCTTTCTATTGCAACTCGAGGCTTGGATTTTTTTCTTCCATTCTTTCAGCTTGAGAAATATCAAGCATGCTCTTCCCTTTTGATTTTCTAACTCCAGGTCTTTGCATATTTCATTATAATACTTTACATCGCCTTCTTGAGCTGCCCTCTGAAATCTTCTTTTCAGCTCTTTTACATCATTTCTTCCATTTGCTTTAGCTACTCTCCATTCAAGAGCAAGTTTCTGTCTCTTCTGACATCCGTTGATCTTTTCTTTCTTTCTTGTCTTTTTAATGACCTTTTGCTTTCTTCATGTATAACATCCTTGATGTCTTCCTACAACTCATCTGGTCTTCGGTCATTGTTGTTCTTTGCATCAAATCTATTTTTCAAATGGTCTCTAAATTCAGATGTGATATACTCAAGGTCATCTTTTGGTTCTCATTGACTTGTTTTAATTTTCTTCAGCTTCAACTTAAACTTATATAGGAGCAATTGATGGCAATTGTTCTGGCAGATGATATAAAGCTTCTCCATGGTCTCGTCTCACAGATATAGTTGATTTGATTCCTGTGTATTCCATCTCACGAGGTCCACTTGCACAGTCACTGTCTTTGTTATTGAAAAAAAGTATTTGCAATGAATAAGACACTGGTCTTGCAAAATTCTGTCATGTGATCTCCACATCATATCTGTCACCAAGGCCATATTTTGCAAGTATTGATGCTTCCTCTTTGTTTCCAACTCTTGCAATCCAATCACCACTAATTATCATTCACTTGGATCACCTTTCTTTGGAATGGGTACAAATATGGATGTCTTTCAGTCAGTTGGCCAGATAGCTGCCTTCCAAATTACTTGGCATAGATGAGTAAGTGCCTCCAGCGTGGCATGTGTTTGTGGAAATATCTCAATGGATATTCCGTCAGTTCCTGGAGCCTTGTTTTTGCCAATTCCTTCAGTGTAGTTTCAACTTCTTCCTTTAATACCATTGGTTCTTGATCATATGTCACTTCCTGAAAGAGTTGAACATCACCCAATTCTTCTTTGTACAGTGACTCTGTGTATTCCTTCCATCTTTTTTTTGATGCTTCTTGTATTGTTCAACATTTTTCCATAGAATCCTTCTATATGGTAAACTCAAGGCTTGAATTTTTCCTTCAGTTCCTTCAGCTTGAGAAATGCCAATCATGTTCTTCCCTTTTGGTTTTCTAACTCCAGGTCCTCCATTCAAGAACATATTCCAGAGTCTCTTCTGACATCCATTTTGGTCTTTTCTTCCTTTCCTGTCTTTTTAATGACCTTCTCTTTTCTTCGTGTATAATGTTCTTGACGTCACACTACAAGTCATCTGGTTTTCAGTCACTGATGTTCAATGCATCAAGTCTACTCTTCAGGTAGTCTCTAAATTCAGGTGGTATATAATCAAGGACATATTATGGCTCTCATGGACTTTTTTTAGTTTTCTTCAGCATCAGCCTGAACTCGTATATGAGCAATTGATGGTCTGTTCCACAGTCAGCTCCTGGCCTTGTTTTCACTGAAGATATTGAGCTTCTTAATTGCCACTTTCCACAGATGTGATTGATCTGATTTCTGTGTATTCCATCTGGTAAGGTCCACATATTCAACCACCATTTAAGTTGTTGAGGGAGGTATTTGCAATGAATAAGTCATTGGTCTTGCAATGGAGTTAATGCAATCTCCAATGTCAATTTTACCATCAAGGCCATATTTTCCAACTACTGATGATTCTTCTTTTTTTTCAACTTTCACATTTTATGGTTTTTTTTTTTTTTAAATAAGCTTAACTTTAATATACTCAATTAAAAAGTTCAAAATTGATCAAAGACTTAAACAAAAAGTGGGTAAAACTATGAGAGGGCTAGGAGATACAAAGAATTCTTTAAAACTTTAGAATAGAGAGGGTCTTTCCAACTATGCTAGAATATATCTAGATTATGAAAAGAAAGATCTATTTGCCTAATTTTTTTTTTCTTTTAGTGATGTGGGTGAAAGTTTACAGAGCAAATTCATTTTCCATACAGCAGTTCATACACATTTTGTTTCATAACATTAATTGTAATCCCCGTAATGTAACAGCTCTCTTCCCACTTCCTCCCTGCAGTTACCTTTTCCTTATGTCCTTCTCTTCTATGTATTCTTGCCCTCCTATGTATTCTAATACTTCCAAGATGTATTAAGCTAGCTCCCTGTGCAAATACTGCCCTTCTGATTTCCCATGATTGATTGTTCTAAGGAGTGTACCTACTTGGTATAAATATTCATCTTATATGCCTGTCTTTTGTTTGACTGGAAACCACAGGAGTGAGTTCAATTCCAGACCTGAAGGGGAACTAGGGGTCATAGTCTTGGGCATCTCACCAGTCTCTATCAGACCAGTAAGCCTGGTCTTTTTTCTATGACTTTAAGTTTTGTTCCACATTTTTTTTCCACTCTATCCAGGATCTCCTGTGCTGATCCCTTTCCAAGTGATTGACAATAATAACCAGGTACCCTCCAGTTCTTCTGGTCTCATGAGCAAACCAGAAGAGGTTCTCATGATCCACTAGTCCCTTAGACTAACTGTTTCCATGTGTCTTTGGTTTTCTTCATTATTCTTTGCTACAGACAAGGAGAGACCAATTGTTGCATCTAGATAACCACTTGCAAGCTGTTAAGCTTCAGTCACTACTCACCAAAGTAGGATGTAGAACAATGTTTTTGTGTAGTATGTTATGCCAATTGAGCTTGATGTCCCCCATGACCATGGTCCTGAGCCTGAGGGCCCAGCAACTCACTCCCTCAAAGTGTTTGGCTGTGGCTAAGAAGTTATCATAACTTTATTCATGTTAGCTCTATTATATATGTGGACATTCTTACAGCACATACAAATATGTCTGTATAAATAACATCTGTCATCCTTACATATGGTCATGGGTATATTCGCTTTTGCTTAGACATGTCTGATCATTCAGCCTGTCTACCTATGTATCTACCCATAATTAATGTTTGTTATTGCTGATAATGCAGTACTGTGTATGTGAAAGGCTGTATCTTTGTTGTCTGTACCTCTTGTGCACCTGTCTATGCCTTCCTTTTCCTTAGTCTTACTGTGTTGGTATATTGCCTTTCCCTTCACACAAATAGATACTTGTCTCTTACCTATCTAGCACCTAAGAAAAAATTTTTAAATGTAAATTGGAAAGAAACATATGCAACTTACCTCATTGACAACAAGCTGATCTCTCTAAAAACAAAGAGCTGCTAGAAATTAAAAAGAAAAAGACCAACAACATGGTACAAAAATAGACAAAGGATATGAACATATAATTGACAGAAAAAAGAACTACAAGTCTCTCCTAAATATTTCAAAATTTGTGCAACTTCATTCATGATAAGAACAATGTAAATTAAAACTATTCCACTTTTCTCCCACTAAAACCAAAAACCCAAACTAATTGCTATAGAGTCTGATCCAACTCATAGAGGCCCCTCCTTGGGTTTCTGAGCCATTATCATTACAGAAGTAGATTGCCCAACCTTCCTTCTGAGGAGCGGCTGGTGGGTTTCAACCATCAGCCTTCTAGTTAGCAGTCAAATGCCTTAGGCACTACACCACCAGAGCTCAAGTTTGAGCATTGGAGAAACTGTGTACTCTCATACTACTGTGCAGAATAAAAAAATAGTACAACCCTTATACAGGATAATTTGGTATCTACCAAAAGTGGCTAAGGCACTTGACTGCTAACCAGAAGGCTGGCGGTTCAAACCCACCAGCCACTCCTCGGAAGGAAGGTTGGGCAATCCTACTTCCGTAGTGATACTGCCTCAGAAACCCAAGGAGGGGTCGCTATGAGTCAGGGCTGACTCGACGGCACATAACAACAACAACAACAACAACCAAAATTAAAAAACATGTACTTTGACCCAGAAGTTCCCCTTTTAGAAATTCATCCTACAGTTATACTTGCATATATGTAAAATGATATATTGGAAGCTATTCATTGAAGCATTGTTTGTAAGAATACAAGGTCAGAAACTACATAAATGTCTATCAATAGAGAACCAGTTAAATAAATCATGGTACATCCTTACAATGGCATACCATGCATCTTTTGGAGAGAAAATCAGACAAGAAGGGAAGGAGGAAGGGAGAGAGGACAGGCTCTTTATGATTATTGTATGGAAATACCTCCAAGATGTATTAAGGGAAAAAAAATAATGTGGCATAGTGTGACAACATTTATGAGAAAAGCAAAGAAGATTGTGAGAAAAGCAAAGAAGAAAGGATGTGCATTTTGTTTACCTTCCAAATTTACAAAATAAAATCTGAAAGGAAATAATAAATGATTAACAGTAATTATTTATTGGGTGAAATGAGTACTGAGCAGATGGAACTAAGAGTGGAGGGGCCTTTTCATTATATTCCTTTAAATATTTTTTTTTTATGTTTGAATCATGCATACGTATTTTCTCTTTTGAAAATAATACAGAAAGAAAAAAAAAAAAAAAACAGAACTAGTCCTTAAGTGGTTGTGGTAGTTCAGTTTGTGTGTCAACTTGGCTGGGCCTGGTTGAGTGACTGGGCGGCTAGATGTAGTATTCCCCATGATAAGAATGGTAATCAACTCCATGATGGAATCTACTGTGAGCAGCTGAGTAGCTGCCTTAGGAAATGTGGTCTGCCTCCTGTATATAAGCATAAGCCTTGAGGAATGGTCTCTAGCCTATGGCATGTTTGGACCCTGCATGTAGCCATGTCATTGTTCAGCAGCCTGCCATGCTCTGCCAACCTGGGAACTTACAATAGACTTGAATTGATGGCCTGCCATGTGGTTTGGTAACATTGGAATTGTGCCTTTTTGTTTGTCAACCTTGGGTTTGTCAGCCTTAGCAGCCAGCAGCTGTCTGAGTGAATAAATACCTCTAGCTCCAGTGGGCCTGGAGCAGGAGGCAGAGCTGGACCTCAAGGTTGAGAGGTTTTCACCCAGCCCCTAGAGCCTGCCACTTTGAACTCGGACTTAAAGCCTCAAAATTGTAAGAGAATAAACTCCTGTTTGTGAAGGCCATCCCATTTGTGGTATATTCCTGTCGGAGTGGCACTAGGTAACCAGAACAGTGGCTTAACTATAAAAGATGTGGCTACCAAATGGGCAAATACCAAAGAGGAGCCCAAAAACCCATTGAGTAATGACAATCCAGTTAGAATAAGGAGCAGCTTTTGAGTCCCTGGTTGGTTAGCTTGGCTGCTAACTGAAAAGTTGATGATTTGAGTCCACTCAGAGGATTGTTGAAAGAAAGGTCTTGTGGTCTATTTCTGAAAAATTAGTTGAAAAACCTGTGGGGCACAGTTCTACTCTCACACACGTAGGGTAGCCATGAACCAGAGTCGACTTACTAATTGGTTTTTACAATAATTTTCCTGCCACTGACTTTCCCCACGAAACATATTCCCTTGGCTCTATTTCCTTGGTGCTGGGGGCCTCACACACAGCACCTTCTTGCCTCTGAAGCCTTACAGTCCTGAGCCTGACATGAGACTAAGAATATGGAGGAAAGGAGCTGAGATCCCCCTTAAAGCACTCTCTCCTTTCCTTTCTTCTTCCTCCATCTCACCTGGCCTCCTATATAGCTCTTTGTACCTCTTCTTTTCATTTTCATTCTCATCCCTAAACTTTCACTTAACTGTCAACAGTCTCAGCTGTTTGAAATTTTCTAGCTACATATCCTAGGGCAAGTGAATGCTACAATTTTCTCCTCTATAAAATGTAAAGAATGAAAACTCTTTCCTAGGATTATTATTAAAAGTAAGTGATATTTTAAAAACAAACCCATTTTGTTAGAGTTGATTCCAACTTATGGAGACCACGTGTTACAAAATAGAATTGCCCCACAGAGTCTTCTTGGTTGTAGTCTTCATAAAAGTAGATCATCAGACTTTTCTTTCACAGCCACTGGGTGAGTTCAAACCATCAACCTTTGAGTTAGTAGTCAAGCACAAACCATTTGCACCATCCACTATATAAATGGAGAGTCTGTATTTATGTACCCACCAGTCACCATTGAGTCATGGCAATCCTATGTGTGTCAGAGTAGAAGTGTGCTCAATAGGATTTTCAATGACTGATGGTTTTGGGTTTTTTTTTTATTATTACTTTTTAGTGTGATTTGGGTGCAAATATACAAAGCAGATTCATTTTATACCTAACAGTTCATGCGCATTTGATTTCACAGCCCTGATTACAATCCCCAACCATAAAAAGCTCTCCTCGCCTTTCTTCCCTGTGAGTACCCCTTCCCTATGCCCTTCTCATCTATGCATTCCTGTCTGTCCAGCTTTCCTTCCATGTGAATGCTGCCACTGAGATGTCTCATGACTGACTGATCTAAGGGGTGGACTTCCTTAGACTAGATGGGTGCATCACCCTGGGGTAGGTGTTCTGCATGTAGGTCTTTCTACTGTTGGGTTGAGAGCTAATCCATGGAAGTGAGTCCATTTCCAGGCCCAAAGGATAACCAGGGACCATAGTCTTGGGGGTTCCACCAGTCTCTATCTGACTAGTAATTCTGGTCATTTTTATGGTTTTGAATTTTGTTCCACATTTTTCCTCCTACTTTATCCAGGATCTCCAATTCTGATCCCTTTCTGAGTGGTTGGTATTGGTAGCCAGCACCATCTAGTTCTTCTGGTCTCAGGGTTGCAGAGGCTGAGGTCCTTATGGTCCATTATATCTTTGGACTAATTGTTTCCAACTGACTTTGATTTTCTTCACTCTTCTTTGCTCCAGATGAGAGGAGGCCAATAGTTGCACCTTAGATGGCCGCTCAAAAGCTTTTAAGACGCAGTCACTACTCACCAAAGTAGGATGTAGAATAAGATTTTTATGTACTATGTTGTGCCAAATGAGCATGGTGTCCCCCCAGGCTATGGTCCCAAGACTGCAGGCCCAGTGACTCTCTCCCTCAGTGTGTTTGGTTGTTTCTCAGAAGTTATTCCAACCTTGTCTCCTATTACTTCTCTACTGTATATGGATATTTTTGTAGTACAAGAACTTATGTAAGACTATCTTCATCCAAATCTATCCTTGGTCTTGTGTATATTCCTGTTTGCTTACCTGCACCTGATCTTCTCACCTGTCTATGCATTTACCCATGGCCTAGTGTTTGCTGCCACTGGTAATGCAATATTGTGCATGTAATAGTATTTGCCTGTGTTGTCTATATCTTTTGTGCATGTTTCTGTGTCCTCCCTTTCCCCATTGTCACCGTACTGGTCACAGACTCTTTCCACACCACCATTCCCCTCACCCAAATCAACATGTGACCCCCAACTAGTCAGAAATTTTCCCTCCCATCGCCAATAACCGATAAAGTGAATTCCCTTCCCTGTAACCTTTTCTCGACTTTTTACAATAATGGACTCATACGATATTTGCCCTTCTGTGATTGACTTATTTCACTCAGCATAACATTCTCCAAATTCATCCACATTGTGAGGTGATTCATGGATTCTTCACTATTCTTTAATGTTGCATAATACTCCATTGTATGGCTGCACCATAGTTTGGTTATCCATTCAACTGTTGATGGGCACTTAGGTTGTTCTCATCTCTTTGCTATATTGAATTGTGTTGTAATGAACATGGGTGTGCATATGAGGGCTCTTGCCTCTTTAGGATGTATTCCTAGTAATGGAATTGCTGGATCAAATGGTATTTCTATTTCCAGTTTTTTAAGGAAACATCATACCGTTTTCCACAGTGGCTGTACTATTTTACAGTCCCACCAGCAGTGTATGAGCATTCCAATCTCTCCACATCCTTGCCAGCATTTGTTATTTTCTGTCTTTTTGAACCCCAACTTATTTCATTCATTTTTGTTTTGATTTGCATCTGTCTAAGGCTAATGATAGGGAGCAATTCCTCATGTGTTTGTTGACTGCCTGTATATTGCCTTTAAGTGAAGTGTCTGTTCATCTCCATTCCCCATTTTTGAATTGGACTGTTTTATCTTTTTGATGTTGAGGTGTTGGAGTTTTCTATAAATTTTAGAGATAAGTCCCTTGTCAGGTATGTCATAGCCAAATATTTTTTCCCAATCTGTAGCTTCTCTTTTACCCTTTTGGAGAAGTCTTTCAGCACACATAAGAATTTAATTTTTAAAAGATCCCCATCATCACCTTCTAAAAATTAAATTTTTATGTGCTTCAAAAAACTTCTCCAAAAGAGTAAAAAGAGAACCTACAAATTGGAAAAAAAATATTTGGCAATGACATATCTTACAAGGGACTTATCTCTAAAATTTATAGAAAAGTCCAACACCTCAACAACAAAAAGACAAATAATCCAATTCAAAAACAGGCAGAAGACATGAATAGACACTTCACCAAAGAGGATATTCAGGCAGTCAGCAAATACTAGAAGAAATGCTCCCTATCATTAGCCAGCAGAGAGATGAAATCAAAACAACAATGAGATACCATCTCATTCCAGCAGTAATGGCAAAGTTCAACAAGACAGAAAATAACAAATGCTGGTGAGGATGTGGAGAGATTGGGACTCTCATACACTGCTGGTGGGACTGTAAAATGATACAACCACTGTGAAAAGCAGTAAGGTGAATCCTTAAAAAGCTGGAATTAGAAACACCATTTGACCCATCAATCCCATTACTAGATATATATCCTAAAGAAATGACAGCCAGGAGAAGAACAGATGCATACCCATGTTCATCGCAGCACTATTTACAATAGCCAAAAGATGGAAACAACCCACGTGTCCATCAACAGAAGAATGGATAACCAAACTATGGGACATACACACAATGGACTACTATGCAACACTAAAGAATAATTTAGAATCTGCAAAATACCACATAACATGGATGAACTTGGAGGACATTATGTTGAGTGAAATAAGTCAATCACAGAAGGACAAATATAGTATTAGTTCATTATTGTAAAAAGTCAAGGAAAGGTTTATATATGGAAGGAAACTTTCTTTGCTGGTTACCAGGTGTGGGAGGGGAGGGGAGGGGAGGAAACACTGCAGGGAAAAAAAATGCATTGACCCATGTCACTTTAGTTTTGTATATTTCACTGTACATAAATTTCAATAAAATGTATTTTTAAGAAAATCCAAATCACCTGGTTTCTCTTCCATTGCTTGTGCATTCTGGGTTATGCTTGATGACCTATTTATGCTGTAAATTAGGATCCCTACATCTGCCCCTATTTTATGTTTGATGAACTTTAAGGTTTTCGGGTTTTACATTTACGTCTTTGGTCCAACTTGAGTCCATTTTTGTGTACGGGGTAAGGTATGAGTCTTGTTTCATTTTTCTGCAAGTGGATATCCAATTTTTCCAGCACCATTTGTTAAAGAGGCTATCTCTCCCCCATTTAATAGGTTTTGGCCTTTTATCAAAAATCAGTTGTTCATAGATGAATGGGTCTTTTTCTGGGTTTTCTATTCTGTTCCACTGGTCTATTTGTCTATCATTGTACCAGTACCACACTGTTTTCACTACTGTGGCTGTATAGTAGGTTTTGAGACCGAGGAGTGTAAGACCTCCTGCTTTGTTTTCCTTCTTCAGGAGTGCTTTGCTTATCCGAGGCCTCTTTCCTTTCCATATGAAGTTAGTGATTGGTTTTTCCATGTCCTTAAAGAATGCTGATGGAACCTGGATCAGGATTGTATTGAATATATAGATTGCTTTAGATAGTATTGACATTTTCACAATATTCAGCAATGACTGATTTTTCAGAAGTAGACCTAAACTTCAGTTAGCAACTAACTAAGCTTCTTAACAGTTTGCCATAACATTGTAACACGGCTAAACCTAATAAGTTAGCACAAAAAGGCCTATTTCTCACTTGGGAAAATTCCAGAGCAAGTTGGACAACTTTTCTGCATCTTACATTTAAGCCATCTAGAACACAGGGTCTCCAAGGTTACCATAGCAGGAGAAATGAGGATGGAAAAGCTACACTGGAATTTAACTGCATCAGCTGAGAAGTGATCCATGGCATTCTCCTCATAGTCCACTGGTCAAAACCAGTCATGACACCCCATTAACCACGAAGGAGGCTGGGAAAGATCCTGGAAAACATACAAGAAGCACATAGAATATTTGGAGAGCACTATCTCTGACTGTGTCTCACACCTCTCATCATATTGCTTACAGCAGGCCTTGTACTTTGGCATCCAGAAAATGCCTACCAAACTTCTCTGTGCTGAAGCCTAAGCAGCAATCACAAGAAAATAAAATGCTAATAAGAGGCCCTGGTAGCACAATAGTTAAGTGCTCAACTGCTTAAACAAAGATTGGTAGTCCAAATCTACTCAGTAGCTGTGCAAGAAAAAGACCTGGCAATCTGCTCCTATAACTATTCCAAAAACACCAAACTCACTGCCCTGGAATCGGATCCGACTCATAGGGACCCCTCCTTGGGTTTCTGAAGCAGTGTCACTACGGAAGTAGATTGCCCAACCATCCTTCCGAGGATTGGCTGATGGGTTTGAACCGCCAGCTTTCTGGTTAGCAGGCAAATGCATTAGGCACTATGCCACCAGAGCTCCTCCTGTAACTATTACAGCCTAAAAAAACCAATGAGGCAGTTCTATTCTGTCACATGGGGTCACTACGAACTAAACCAAACTCACAGCCACCGAGTCAGATCCAACTCATTGCAACCCCTCCTTGGGTTTCCAAGGTGGTATCACTCCAGAAGTAGATTGCCCAAACTTCCTTCCGAGGAGTGGCTGGTGGGTTTGAACCACCAGACTTCTAAGAGTCGGAAATTGACTCAACAGCACCTACACCTAACAACAATAAAAATAATGCAGAAGGTCAAAGAAATTACATCCTTGCCCCATTTGCTAATCTTTAGGACAGCCAACTCATTACTTGATGGGGCAAAGAGTGAGCAGGGAGCACCCAAGATAGATATTTAAGTGTAGGACCTGGGTCAGCCCCTTAATTTGCTCTATCTGAGGTAAGGCACTGCCTGGGAGAAGAGCCAAGTGAACAGGTGAGTAACACAGAAAATCAGATCAGTGGTGGCAGCACTGTGGGGAACCAAGTGAGATGGAGCAACTAGGATTTCTCTGACCTTTGCCCTCCAACTTCCTTGCTCACAGTCATTACCATCTCCCCTGACTTCATGGTGGCTGCACTATGAGTAGGACTATGTGGCACTTGACTGCTAACCAGGAGGCTGGCAGTTCAAACCCACCAGCCACTTCTCAGAAGGAAGATGAGGCAATCTACTTCTGTTGTGACACTGCCTCAGAAACCCAGGGAGGGGTCACTATGAGTCGGGTCCAACTCGATGGCACATAACAACAACAACGAATGTGGTCAACAGAAGGCTGACACACACCTTATCTCATTTTCTCTTCTCCATGAAGCTCCAGTGACTCTCATTAGATGTAGGTTCTGGCAGTCTTTAGTAAGAACCCAGTCAGTGAAGCCACTTGTGTGTTGGACCCAGAAGTTAGAGGGTAAGACGTTTCTTCAGGGTGTCCTTACCTTTCTCTGTCAAGCTCACATTTGCATTTGAAGGCTAAAAGTGAAAGGCAGGAAAACAAGATGTCAGGGAGATAAGGTGGAGAAAACCAAGACAGACCCTGCCCTTCTCCTAGCTCCAGTCCTCACAGTCCCTCCTTCCCAGAATAGCTTTGGGGAGGAGAGAAATGGGTGGGGAAAGGAGCTTCTCTCCTCCTTGTGGCTCCTGGCAGCCCCTCACAGCCCCTAGAAGCATCAGCTGTGAGGGGCTCCTTCCTCTCTTGTGGGCACATCCTCCCTCTCACTTCCTGGGGTGGCAGTGCTTTCAGTTAGCCACATGTGGTTAGAGCACCCTCCCTCCACCTCCCAGGTGATCCTCCCTGACCTTCAGTAGCCTAAATCTCTTGGGCTCTGCAGCCCTCTGGGGACCCCTTCCCTCTAACAACCAAATGGAATGGCTCCATCTCATCCTACATGAAAGCAGAAGAATCAGATTCACCCTCAAATCTTTAAACTGGACAACCTGCCCCCCGCCCCCAGGAACCAGAGTTTGGGTGAAATGTTTCTTCTGGTCATACTTCCAGAACCTTCCAGGGCATTCTCTCAGTGGATTAGAGGCTGGATTCTTGGTTTGGACTCTTTCTGATGAATGCCATTTTTCCTAATCCCTGGCTCTAGTTAGCCAAATAAGAGAACTAGTTATCTTTCTTAACTTGCTCATGCTTTCCCTTTTCTTACCTATGTCTTCTATCTTTCTGGGATTGCTCTGTACTATTTCCAGTCTTACCTACCTTTCAAGACCCAGCATAGACCCTGACCCTCTCTATCCCTCCCTGATGGAAGAATATGAACTTTCTTGCCTCCTCAAGCCTTTCTTGGGGCATTTGTAACTTTCTAATATAATTCTCAGCTTCCATGTCTGAACTTACTTCTACCTTCTGTGTTAATATATCAGCACATCACTCCTCAGTGCCTGTCTATAAATGATGCTAAAAATACCTTCTAGTTTGAGAGAGGCAACAGCCAACATGTGTCTAAAATTCTACTTGTAAAGGAATATCATAATTCCCACCCAGTTTTGACTAGTAAAGTTCTCACAATCTCAAACCATTTTCCACTACTTCTCAAATTTATCTTACATCCTCAATCTCATTTGAGGTTTAGACTGAACTCTATGAAGAAAGCAGAGCAGGAATTACTATGCCTCTTTAACAGATAAGAAAACTAAGTCCCAGAAAGACTCAAATTCAAGTAATATTTATTGGGCACACTCTATATGAATATTGAATTCAGCACAATTACATTATATGTTATCAGGAACACTTTGGGGTAGTGTTTATCTCCATTTTATAAATGAAGAAAGTAAATAGCTTAGAAAGGAAAGTGACTTCCCAAAGTCACTCAGCTAATTGGCACCAACACCGGAACTTGCACCCAGGTGTCCTGACTCCCAAACCAAGGATCTTCTTATGATCCACATTCCTACCAAGATAGTGAAGTAACACAGTATGTGGGTGGTGAGTTAGAGTGAGATGATCAATTCTATTTCTGGGTTAACTCTCTTTAGGAAAGTTGCTTTCTGTGGCTCAGTTTCTCCATCTGTGAAATGGGAGAGCTTGTGTATAGGACACTAGTTTCCATAGAGATGGACAATGTCTTGGTTAATTGGCTTGGCATTGGTCTGATTCAAATGAAACAAAGAATATGAAAGCATTTATAGAATGCAAGCCATCAGAACAATTCATTCCGATTCAACCCTAAACTGAGAATTTGTAGTTCCACCCCAGGTATCCTGAATTATAATCTACATTTTAACAATGTAGATAAGAATCACCTGGGGATTTTGTTAAACTGCAGATTCTGATTCAGTACATCTGGGGTGGAACTGCAAATTCTCAGCAGGGGTTTGATCCAGAAAGAACTGATTCCAAGCCCTGGTAGAATGGAGAGAGCTCAGTGACTGAAACCTGTCATTTCAATTACTAGTTAAGTCCTCCATTTAATAGAAATATCACATATGGATTTCCATTCTTTAAAATAATTAGAGCACTAATCTCTTTTGAGTGTGGGGAAAAAAAAAAAAACCTGCTGTCGAATGGATTCAACTCATAGTGACCCCTCCTTGGGTTTCCAAGGCAGTATCTTTACAGAAGTAGATTGCCCGATCTTCCTTCCAAGGAGTGGCTGATGGGTTTGAACTGCCACCCTTCTGGTTTGCAGTCAAATCCCTTAGGCACTACACTACAGGAGTCACCAAACCCAGATTTGAAAATGACCGCTGTGGTTGAATCCATGAGTAAGTCCTTGGGCCTCGGTTTTCTTATTGATGAAATGTAGCTTATAGCTGGCTGTCCCTTACAGACATTTTAAAATCACTTGTAGGCCTAGGATCTTAGGATCTTTTTTGATGGATAATGGTGCCATCATGGCCCCAGCTCCATGCAGTTCTTGTAGAAGAATAAAAAAGATAGGAAACCTGAGATTTCTCTCCATCTCAGCCTTTTACAAACCGTGTGACTTTGGGCAAGTCTCAGTTCTCTCATCTATAAAATGGGAATTCAATCTCTCCTATTCATTTCACAAGTCAATGCCCCTAAACAATGATTTATTTTAAAAAAGAAGACAAGGAACATCCATTACTATACCACTTGCTCTATTTCTGCTGCCATAAGAGTGTCTGAGGTTGAAATTGCTTCTTACAAAGACTTCAAGATTCCAGGGTCCTCAGACACAGCAGAGAGCAGAGGCTGGTGTGCAGGAAGCTGGAGGGAGGTTGCCTGGATGAAGAGGTGAGCTTTTCAGGTGGCTTGAGTTTCCAACAGTTTGCAGCAGAGCATGATCCTTATGAATGCAGTGGCCTCACCAAAGTCTTAAGGGGCAGAATGCTGGTACTTGAGATGGAAGTTCTGGAAATTCTAAAACCTGACAAGTTTTACATTTGAAATCCTCTCCTTTATTTCCTGTTGCTCCATTCTTCCTGGCTATAATCTTACCTATTAACTCAGGAGAAACATGATTTAAAGGAGAAATAGAATTTCAAAGAATTTTAAGGTGCTCAGAGTTTTAAATAAATCACTCAATTCCTTTTTTAAAAAAAAATTATTTTGCAGTCCCAAAATAATTTTCCCCCTTTCAGCACTTTTGCATTAAAGTCAGATTGAGAAAATTTTAAAAAATAAATAAAAATAAAATAATAATAATAATATAGCTTTGATTTTATTTTTCCAAGGCTGATGTATAAGATTATTCCCTATGTTTTCAATGTTTAATGACTAGAGCCATCATTTAATGTTGTTTTCAGGCAATAATTGTACCTGACATTTGTTAAGCACTTTCATATTCATTATCTCAATTATTTTTCACAACTACATTGTTCTCATTTTACAGATAATAAACTGTCCAGGCACAGAGTCCAGGGTCACACAGCTAGTAAGTGGTGAAGCCACACCTCAAATTCCAGATTGTTGTTCAGAGATGGTACTCCTCTCCAAGTAGTTCCAAGACCTGCTCTTGGCATTGTATTTCTGGACTGTGGGTGGCAGCCAGATAGGGCTGGCCTGTAAAGACCAGAAGGGAAAGATAAGAGGTGAGTTCCAATGACACAGGTAAGCCCTGCAACCTGGCCTGGAAGGATCATGAAGGTAAAAAGTGCACTTGAAGGAAGTCAGCTGAGACAAGGCAAACAGGACACTATACCCCCACCCCCTGGGACTTGCAAAGAATGAAAGAGTGTGCCCTGGCCCAATGGACTTGCACTACAGTCCTCAATTTAATTCAGACAGTAACTACAAACAGTTCTTCTAATCCTGATCACCAGGATCTAAGTCAGATTTCACATGTTAAAGGGCACAGTCCTCCAGACTGTCAGGTCTGCCCAAAACTTCAGACATTAGCCACAAGTTTAAGGGTTCCAGCCACCTGTCCTTCTGACCTGCTGGCAAAAAATCTGTAGTCCCCATTATCCCTTCAGGTTCAATAATTCACTAGAATAACTCACTTAGGAACTTAATAGAGAACTATACTTATAATTCATAATTTTATTATAAAAGATATAAATCATGATGGGGCAGTGTTTCGTTCTGCTGTGCATAGGGTCGCTACAAGTCAGAGATGACTTGATGGCACCTAATAACAACAACAACAACAAATCACGATGAGCATAAAGAAGAAATGCATACGGTGAGGTTAGGGAGGGTTTCTGATGCAGAACTTCCATGTCCCCAGGGATGCATCACCCTTTTGTGTATCAATGTATATATATCACTAACCAGGAAACTCACTAGAACGTCAGTGTCTAAAGTTTCTGTTGTTGTTGTTGTTGTTGTTGTTGTTGTTATGTGCCATCGAGTCAGCCCCGACTCATAGCGACCCCTCCTTGGGTTTCTGAGGCAGTATCACTACGGAAGTAGGATTGCCCAACCTTCCTTCCATTGTTGTTAGTAGGGTTTTATTACATAGGCATGGTTGTTTGAGTCATTGGTCATGTGATTGAACTCATTCTCCAGCCACCCCCTTGCCCAGAAATGGGTTGATAGCATATCGCCAGCCTCATTACTAAAACCTGTCAGGTGTGGTCCAATGCCTCCCATGAATAATAGACATTCCAATCACTCAAGAATTTTCAAGGGTTTTGAAGTTATCTCCTAAGAACCATGGAAAAAGACCAAATTCCTTGGGTAAAGTAATTTTTCACCCCATGGATATAATGTAGCAGTATGAATAATGGGCTTGTATTGATCGGGTATTTATTGACCAATTACTGCATCAAACACTGAGCCAAGTACTGGGGGAATACAAATGGCACATAAGATAGGACCACTGTCCTCAAGATGCTTCCAGGCTAGTCAGGTAAACAAGACTAAAACATAAAATGCCAGAAGAAACAATGTCTGTTCACAAATTTATAGTATAAGCTAGAAGTTTTGTAAGCATAGAAACCAAGTAAAGGCAAAGGGGGACCAGAGGCCATCAAGAGATGGAACATAGAATGAAGAAGACTCTAAAGAGAGACCTGCAAGGAAAGAAAAGAAGAAGATAGAAAAGAGGCAATAGGTAAAGAGTAATGGCCCTACTTTCACTAGAATTGAAAAAAAGACATGACTCCACAGGTACAGGAAGCATTAAATATACTAAGGAGGATATATTTTTAAATTCACACCTGGATATATGATAGTGAAATTATAGAGCACCAATAATAAAAAGAAGATATTAAAGCAGCCAGAGAGATAAAAGACCATCCAAGAAAGGCATAAAAACTAGAGAGCATAATTCTCAACAGCAAACGGAAATAATCTTCAAAATCCTCAGAGCAAATAATTACTTACTTAGATTTATGTACCTAGAAAAATTCTCTTTCAGAAAGAAGGTAAAATAAAGACATTTTCAGATATACAAAAATCAATAGGAACACCAACAAGATCTTACAAAAAACAAAACCCATTTCCCTTAAGTTGATTGCAACTCACAGTGACCCTACAGGACAGAATAAAATTGTCCCATGGGATTTCTAAGTTTGTAATCTTTATGGAAGCAGGTGCCATATCTTACTCCCACTGTGTGGCTGGTGGGTTAAAACTGCCAACCTTTTGATTAGCAACCGAGCACTTTAACCACCGCACTACCAGCACACGAGATTAGGGAGAAAAAATTTCCAAAGAATATGTTTCAGGAAGGAAAACATGATACCAGATAGCACATGTAAGATGCGAGTGTGATTGATGAACAAAGAGATTAATAAACATGTATTTAAATCCAAACCAAAATTTTCTGTATAAAAATTATAATACATATTTTTTGGGGTTTTAAAAAAGAGAGAGAAAAAGAGTACTAAAATCATGTAACCCAAGATGGTGTGCCTAAAGATTTAATGTCTTTGAAGATTCTTGTATTACTTAGGAAGAGGGTTAAAATATTGATTAACTAATAGTTTATTTCATATGCATAGTAAAATTTCCATGAGAGCATAGAAGACATGTATGACATCCAAAACATTAAACAGAATAATAAAACAAACTTTATCTAAAAAGGGAATGAAGAAGGGGAAATTGTAGGAAAAATAGGACAATAAAAAGAACACAGTAAAATGATAGAAACAAGTCCATATATGTCTAATTACTATAAATGTAAAAAGACTAAACTCATCACTGAGAAGATATGGATTATCAAAAAGATGCTGTTTGTAAAAGATATACTTTAAGCTTAACAAGAGAGAAAGGTTAAAAAAAAAAAA
>NW_006921621.1:13499174-13503939 GCF_000298275.1 Orycteropus afer afer
AAAAAAAAAGGATGAAAAAAGAGATGCCAATCAAATACTAATCAAAAGAAAGCAGAGAAGGCAAACTTAATATCAGACAAAATAAATTTGAGGACCCCAGGAGTGCAGGAAAGCTCTATTGAGGAGGTAGGATTTATGCTGCTACGGACCAGCTTAATTCAGATAGGCAAAAAGGCCAGTCTCGATGGTAAGAACTCAATGGGTCTGTGGCATGGGGTGAAGTATGGAATACTGGATGATACATTTGGGCTCTTCCAGCTATACATAGCCATACAATGTAGCCCTCTCCTCCTGTAACAGCACAGCAAATAAAGCAGTGCATCCCACTTACATGAGACTACTTCCCCTATGCCTAATGGAGAAATCAAAGTCCAGCTTTGTTTAATGTCTCAGCTATGGGCAACAAATTCTTCCTGATTCATGACAGTGCTTTTGACCAGGGTCTGGATGGGATCTGAGGGCCTCTTTCTATTTGATCTCTCTAAAGGAGGTTATTTTCAATGGGTGTTTTATGTTCATATTGATGGTTTCATGTATTCAGTTGATAAACTCCCCTGAAATGTAACATTTGCCTAAAACAACAAAGGGTGGGTGTCAGGGAGGGGAAAAAAAAGCCAGAGTAGGCTTTCCAAAGACTGGCTGAATTTATCAGTGCATCTTTGAGACCAGTCTTAGTTATGTCTATACCTGGCTTTTGCTTACATTTTACAACAACCCATTCCAAATTCTCTTTACTAATTTCTTCAATATAATAAAACCTCAGGTAATCAAAACTTGAGATCTTAAAATATCTACTATCTAGGCTGGATTCTCTAGAGAAGCAAAATTAGTGAAGCTTAGAGAGTGAGAGAGAAAGAAAATTAACTCAAGAAAATGGTTCATGCAGTTGTAAAAGCTGTCAAGTCACAGTCTGTGGGTCATACGTCAAGCTGGAGGCTTCTCCTGACTCATGTAATTGCAGGTGCTGACAAAACCAAGATCCACAAGCAATACAGAAGGCCGCTGCCTTCAGAAGTTGACGAATCCAGGAATAACAGGTAAAATGGGAGATTGTTGGCTCACAGGCTGTGACTGCTGCCGTCCCAAGATTGGCAGGCAATATGGCAGGTCACTTGGTTCAAGTCCAGGAACTGGAAATCAGATGATGATGAGTCAGATGTAGGATCCAGATCAAGCAAAAACCCAGAGGTCTTTGCCAGGATGTCTTCATATATTGGAAGCAGGCCATACTCCTGAGGAAACGCCCTTTCAATTGATTGGCTGCTCATAGCAGATTTCACAATGGAGGTGATTACATTATATCAGATCTCATCATGGGGGATGACGACAGCATGAACTGCTAACCCACTGAGAATCATAGCACAGCAAAGTTGACACACAACCTTAACTATTACATCTACACTCTCAGAGAGAAACTGTCTATATTTTCTTTACAATCTCAGGTTCTAAAATAAACCCTAGGGTCACTTCACATTCAGCCAGTTCAAATTAAACGATTACTTTTGGTAATTACTTATGTTCTGTCTCTGAGTATTATGGATTGAATTGTGTTCCCAAAAAAAAGATATGTTGAAATTCTAACCTCAAATACCTGTGAATGTGACCTTATTAGGAAGTGAGTCTTTAAAGATGTTATTAGTTAAGGTAATTTGAGGGGTGTCCTTACAAAAGAGGGGAGTAGACATAGAGAGACACACAGAGAGAAGTAACCATCTTTGTATGAAAATAAAGGCGAAGATTTGGAATAATGCATCTATAGGCCAAAGAGATGACAAGATATGCATGGAACAGATTTTCTCAAGAGCCTCAGGAGGAATCAACACGGCTAACACCCTGAATGTGGGTTCATAGCCTCCAGAACTATGAGACAAGAAGTTTTTATCCAAATAAACCATCCAAGGTGTGATACTTTTTAATGCAGCACTAGAAAACTAATACAGACATACCTTGTTTTACTGGGCTTTACTTTATTGCAAACAGATACTGGTTTGGTTTGGTTTTTTAACAAATTGAAGGTTTGTGGCAACAGCACATTGAGCAAATCTACTAGTGCCATTTTTCCAACAGCATGTGCTCACTTCATGTCTCTGTGTCACATTTTGGTAATTCTCACTATATTTCAAACTTTTTTCATGATCCTATTGCACACTTAGTAGGCTACATGTAGGGTCAGCATACTTTTATATGCACTGCACTGGGAAACAAAAATTTTGTGTCATCACTTTATTGAGATATTCATTTTATTGCAGTGGTCTGGAAGCAAACCTGATATATCTCCAGGGTATGAGTAGTGCTGCTGTTAAATTAAGAATCAGTTGTGTTCATTATCAGAGGTCATGCCCTCTGCAAGGTGCATGAGGCAACTGCATGATCAGAACCTCCTTAGACCTCAGGCCTCAATAAACCCCATCCCAGCTTTTCTGGTACAGGAATGAGGACCACTCAGGCAACACAAACAACATCCTCCACGTCATTCACAAGTTCATGCACAAAGTTTGTGTGAACTATAGGATACAGACATCTTTATACTTTTGTCTTCTTTCAAGGGAAAACATTGTGTTTTGGGGAATGTTTAAGTACAGAATCCAATGAATCAGATATTTTTTATTATTTGCTTAAAATAATTAATAATTTCATTATACTATGTAAGATACTGGGAGCTCTGGTGGCTCAATGCCTAAAGCATTTGACTACGAACGAGAAGGCTGGCAGTTCAAACCCACCGGCCACTCCTTAGAAGGAGGTAATGTATTTATGCCCTGAATTAAGGCCCTTCAGTTAGCCCTTATTTTTTTCTCTTTGATTGTCTTTATTGTTTTAGGTTTGACATTCAGGTCTTTGACCCAACTTGAGTTCATTTTTGTATATGGTGTAAGATAATGGGTTTTGTTTCATTTTTATGCAAATGGATATCCAGTTTTCCCAGCATCATTTATTAAAGAGACTATCTCTTTCCCATTTAATGAGTTTTGGCCCTTTGTCCAAGATCAGTTGTCCATACATGGATGGATTTACTCTGTTGCATTGGTCTATGTGTCATTGTACCAGTACCAGGGCATTTTAACTACCATGGCTGTATAGTATGTTTTGAGATCAGGGACTATGAGGTCTCCTACTTTGTTCTTCTTCAGTAGTGATTTACTTATCTGGGGTCTTTTTCCTTTTCATATAAAGTTGGTGATTAGCTTTTCCATCTCTTTAAAGAAAAATGATGGAATGTGGATTAGGATTGCATTTTATCTGTAGATTGCTTTGAGCAGCATTGACATTTTCATGATGTTAAGTCTTCCTACCCGTGAGCATGATATAGTCTTTCATTTATGTAGATCTCTTTTGGTATCTTGTAATAACATTTGGTAGTTTTCTTTGTATAGTCTTTTGTGTCTCTGGCTAGATTTATTCCTAAGTACTTCAGCTTTGGAGTGGTTATTGTAAATCTCAGTTGTCCTTTCCACCAACACAGAAGATTGAAGATGATAATAGCAATGAAATCTGTGAAATATGGGAAAAAATCTTGCAAATGTTTGTCATTACTTGTTCAGTGAAATGAGAACCATGATCACTACATAAAGTAGCTGGAGCTCCCCAAGTTAGTATGATATTTTCTAATAATTTCTTGGCCACAAAAACAGCTGTAGCATTTCTGCAAGGAAAGGCTTCTACCCATTGAGAGTAGTTACACATCATTACTAGAACATACTTGTAATTATTACATGGAGTCAATTGTCAGAGTTGTCATTCTAACATAAGTCCAGTAGGAAAATGGTATTTCCCCATAGGAACTGGATAAGATTTCCCAGAGTTATGTTGAAGATAAATGAACAATTGTGTACTGAATGATTGGCAGCTCTCCAAAAATGTCCCCAATAGTATCATGAGATGCATTAATTGTTCCTGACCCAGGTGTTTCTGTCGCTGAAAAGTAGTAGCTAAGGGAAGATGCAAATCTTTAGGTAACACAGACTTCTTATTGGGCCCTAAAACCAATCTACAGTGTATTTTTCCCCCTTTTCCATTATTCCTGTTTTGTGGAGTAGTAACATTCTGATCCAGTAACAGATGGTGCCAAGGGTGGATACACAAGAGGATCTTCTCTCCATATGAGGTGATCCCCAGAGAGGTGAGCTTCATAACAGATACAACATTTTGTCAAGTCTCCCTGATACCTGAGCTTATAAAGTTTTCATTAGCCTCTAGATATAGGTAAAATAACCTTCTTTGGTACCAAATAAATGGAGGATGAGTATAAGGAGTAAATAAAAACAAATGACAAGTTGCTATTGAATAATGTCCCCCCAAAAAAAATGCTCCCTAAAAAAATAGAATAAATCCTCATCCATTCTTCCTTCAAATGCATCTATATAGGCTTGTAACAAAGGGATATGTAATCCCATAGGAATTATTGGCCACTCACCAGGGCTGAACTAAACATATTTCCTTAGCTAGATAACGATTACTATGTCCCCAATCATTCACTTCCTCATGTTCTGTCATCCACTGATACAATTTTAATAAATGGAAAGTATCAGGGTATTGATAATAGTCCTGAGAGATTGGGAGCCAACAAAAACATTATGTAAGTATTTAGGTAAAGAAGGCACAGAGTTTTCAGATGAAAGTACTTTGGAGTTATAGGCTTCAATTTTGGCTCTCTCTTCTTTTTTGATGTGTCCGCTTATTGCTATGAATTGGCCTCTGATCACTGCTTTTGCTATGTCCCAAAGATTGTGGTATGTTGTGTTTTCATTCTCATTTGATTCAAGGA
>NW_006921621.1:13504644-13506468 GCF_000298275.1 Orycteropus afer afer
CAGTCTAATTATCAACAAATATGAATTGGTTGCTGTCATTTTGTTTGGTGTTTTTTCATGGTATTCCTGGTTTCTTTGTTCCATATAATTTTCTGTGCTGAGCTCATTATGTTTATGAATCATGTTATCATTTCCTTTGTTGCTATTGTTTTAGTATTTGCTAAATATTTGCACTTGTCCTGTATTTTATTGTGATGTGAAGGTTTATTATTTTTCTTTGAGGTTACCCTGTGATTTATAACTTTTTCTCCAAGTTTGTTGTTGTTGTTGTTATGTGCCGTCGAGTTGGATCCAACTCATAGTGACCCCTCCTTGGGTTTCCAAGGCAATATCACTACAGAAGTAGATTGCCCTATCTTCCTGAGGAGTGGCTGATGGGTTTGAACTGCCAGCCTTCTGGTTAACAGTCAAGTGCCTTAGGCACTATGCTACCAGAGCTCCGAGTTTAGAACAGTCTGTGGTTTGACTGGTAACCAGAAGACTGGCAGTTCAAACCCACCAGACACTACTTGGAGTAAGGTTGGGCAATCTACTTCCATAGTGAAACCACCTCTGAAACCCAAGGAGGGGTCACTATGAGTCAGAAGGACCCAATGGCAGTGTGTTGTTGTTGCATATAGCTGTGTTGGTTTCTGGGTTATGTGATCTTGTGTATTAATGGTCACTTATTGTTTGCTATTATTGGTTCTCTATTCAAAGGACTCCCTTTAATAAATCTTGTAAGGTTGGTCTGGTTTTAACAAATTCCCTTAATTTCTGCTTATCTGGAAATCTCCTAATTTTACCATCATATTTGAGGGACAGTTTTGCCAGATATATAATTCTTGGTTGAAAATTTTTCTCTTTCAGGGTTTTATATATATACCATCCCATTGCCTTCTTGCCTGCAGGGTTTCAGTTGAGAAATCAGAGCTTAGTCTTATTGGCTGTCCTTTGTAAGTAACTTTTTGTTTTTCCCCTGCTGCTTTCAGGATTATTGCTTTGTCTTTGGTTTTGGTGAGTTTGATGATGATATGTCTTAGTGATTTTCTTGTGGGGTCTATCCTGTTTGGGGTTCACTGGACTTCCTGAATGGATGTATTCTTATCTTTCATCATATCAGGGAAGTTTTCTTCCAACAAATCTTGGACAATTTTCTCAATGGTTTTATTTTTCTCTTCCTGTTCTGGAATTCCAATTACACATAGGTTATTCCTTTTGATGGTATCCTACATGAACCTTAGACTTTCTTCTTATTATTATTATTTTTATCTTTTTTTCTGATTGAACCCTTTCCAAAGAAGTATTCAGGTATCTGTCTTCAATCTCATTAATTCTGTCTTCCATTGATTCAATTCTACCCCTTTGCTCTTTCAATGTGTTATCTATTTCTGAAAATTTAGTATTAATCTTCTGGATTTCTATCTGTAGATTTTGTATCATTTCTAATTTTTCATTTATTTTGTCATTTTGTCCTTGTATTTTCTTCTGAAATTGTTCTAGGGTTTTGTCTGTGTTTTCCTTAATTTTGTCTGTGTTTTCCTTTATCTGTTTCCCAATTCTTTGAAAATACCTAAATATAATTCTTTTGAATTCCTTATCAGGGATTTCCAATGCCACTTCTTCCTCAGGGATGTGTTCTGGGTCTGTATCCTGCTCCCTTGTTTCTACCACTTTATTTTGCTTCTTTGTGTGGACTGTGATGATCTGTTGTCTCTGAGCCATTGTGATGTTGTTGTATTTAGATCTCTGTTAACTATTTGTGAAGAGCAGTTAAGGGTGAGTCAGGCTTTTCTTGGTGGTTGTTTATCATTGGCCAGTTGGTGGAGAGAAGTGGTGGCTCTC
>NW_006921621.1:13506873-13558782 GCF_000298275.1 Orycteropus afer afer
TAAAACAGACAAAAACAAACAAACTGAAAAAAAAAGGAAAAAAATCTGGGCAGGGTAAGGCACCTAGGCTCCATCCAACCACACAGACTGGGATGGAATTCCTGCCAGCCCAGAAGGTGGGTGGGAATGAGAGATGGCTGCACCTCTATTCACCAAGAGGGTATGGGGTATAAGAATAACAAGGGGAATATTGCACCTTTCCAGTTGTTGGTGTCTGGAATGTCCTTGGGGTTCCCAGCAAGTGGAGCCTATTCTTAAGTCCCTGGAATCTGGGAGAACACTGTTGCTTTAAACATCCAAAATGGTCAAACAGCTTGCAAACCTTCAAAATGGCTGCACTCTCCAGACAGGCAAAAGTCCACAGTTCAGCCTGCCTTCCTCTTTGCTGCTTCTCCTTCTATTCATCAGCCACCAGTGCAGTCCTCCATGCAGCCCTTCACTAGCAGGGCCAATTTTTAGGTTAATTCTTAGGTCTTAACATGATTTAGCAATATCCAAGCTGTCTGTGCCATCAGGATCGCTGACAGACCACAGATCTGTATGTCTCCTTTTTTGGTATTTTCATGCAAGTTCTACTAGTTGGAGTTTAGTCCACTCCTATATCCTTCCCTTCCAAGATCAGGGCCTCAGGATTATCTTCTGTATCTGTGTTAGTTGGCTCCCCTTTTCTTTGTTGAAGAGGGTCTGTGCAGTCTGTCTGCCTATTCTGCCATCTTACCAGAACTCCTATAGGCTTCAATTTTGTTACCTTAACCAAAGATGAGGCAGACTTATATGCTGCAGCAGCAGCCAGACAGTTTCTTCTTACCTCCTTACTATTAGGAGCTTTTGTGGACTACTGAGCTGCCACCTTCACTACAGCTATTTCAAAGGGAAAGAGCAGGGCCTCTAAAAGATCTGCTATCAGGGGCTTGTTTTTCTGTTTGTTTGTTTGTTTTGTTTTTGTTAATAGGTGTCCTAGAAAACGTTAAAAACTCCCTCTACTTCTATAGTATTCCAAAATCATGTACAACCCAGAATCCATACCTCAAGTCCCTGTAAATTGTGACCTACTTCCTTTGGCCAACTTACAGGCTTGGGTGAGTGTTATCAGGTTGGCTTGTTCAGCCAAAGATACCTCAGAAATAGCTTCACTTTTCAGCACCTCCATGGTACTGATGACAGCGTATCCTCCCTGAAATTTAGATTGGACAGGGTTAGGTTGTAAATAAGATCCATCAACAAATAAAATCATGGAATGATTGGACAGAGGGGTCTCCTGTAAATCTGAACAAGGTGTCAACAACTGATCAGTCAAATCTGTACAGTTATGGGACAATTATTCTACAAACTCTGAGGCGGGCAACAGAGTGACAGGATTAAGAATAGATAAAGTGACACCTAAAATTAGGAGCAATAAGTAAAAAACACCTCATATGAGGTTAATTTACTAGCAGAAAGATGTTGAGTTAAACAGGAATTCAAATGTCAGCCACTGCATGAGAAACATATACATCAAGGTCATTCCTTGGTAGTATATCAACAGTGGTTTTCACCAATCTAGCTATTTGGAAGAACTGGGTTATTTAAAAAATAGCACTACAGAGAGAAATGACTGTAAGATAGGTAGCTTCTGCAGGAACTTGTGAAATCAAAAAAATGAGGATTAGGTACTATCAGAAAATGGGGTACAACAATTTTGTTAATGGCTCAAAGGTCCTGCACAAAGTTCCAGCCCTGATTCCCAACCTTTTGAGCAGAAAAACAGGTATAATGCAGAGGCTGGTGCAGAGTACCATCAGATCCTTGGTTAGGAAGTCTTCAATTATTGGTTTTAACCCTTTTTTAGCTTCAGGTTTCAATGGGTTTGGGGTTACTTTTGGCAATGACTTGGAAGAGTCTATCTTTACTTGGACAAGTTCAGCCAATTTTATTCATCCTATATCAGAAGAAGAAACTGCCCACAGTTCAGGGGACACCTGAATTAGTGCATGATCTGGAATCTCCTTTTCCTCTTCCTCTGATCCTTCTAAAGGGAACTTCAAGCTTTATAAATGGCATATAGTATCTGCAAGGGACTGAGAGGTTCATAGTACGAAGATTCAGGCAATGACTAACAACATTTCCCTCTTTTCAGTAAAATTTAGCTCATAATGTCATTTAACTAAAACAATCTCAGCCTAACAAGTTTGCAGGTATGCCTATACTAAGCAGGAAAGGATAAAAGTCCTAAATAGGACCAAAACATATAGGAACAGGTGAAGAGTGAGTTGAAATTTGTCCTTGATTACTAATTCCTACCACTACAGACATCTCGTTAATCCAAGGTAACGGCTACTGAAAACTGGTAGGGTTCATGGTGGATAACATTGCCCCACTATTAACTAGAAATGTGCAAGGTTCCCCATTTACTTGTAAGGTGGTTTTCCCTTGAGAACTCAAAGAGACCACTGGCAAAGCTTTTACGTTTTCCTTGAAGCAACATCAGTCCATCAGTGGGGCTATCAAGGGCAGGCTCCTTCCGTCACACCTGAATCTTTGCAATCCAGTTTCATATGCTCTGATTATTTGCAGTAATGACAAATACCATTAAATTTAGGAGGGAATGTAATGAGTCCAGGTTGATTATTTCTGGGAGAACATAGTTGCTGCATCTGGACCACCATTACTTTCTTTTTATCCATAGTTTGTGTTATAGTGTCAAGATTTTTTCAAGCCTAGATTTTTTCACTTTACTAGCACAGCTAAGGAGCTCTGGTGGCATAGTGCCTAAGGCACTTGACTGCTAACCAGAAGGCTGGAAGTGCAAACCCACCAGCCACTCCTCGGAAGGAAGGTTGGGCAATCTACTTCTGTAGTGATACTGCCTCAGAAACCCAAGGAGGGGTCACTATGAGTTGGGTCTGACTCGATGGCACATAACAACAGCAACAAGCACAGCTAAGGAGCTCTAGTGGTGTAGTGCCTAAGGCATTTGATGGCCAGAAGGCTGGCGGTTCAAACCCACCAGCCACTCCTCAGAAGGAAGGTTGGGCAATCTACTTCCATAGAGATACTGCCTCGGAAACCCAAGGAGGGGTTGCTATGAGTTGAATGGACTCGACACCAGTGAGTTTGGTTTGGTTTGAGCACAGCTAAATCACGAAGTAGCCCCACAACAAATACCGCATTAAAGGCTCCCTGAGCACCATCTTGGCCAGGTTTTATACCTAAATGTTCCACAAAATTTTCCCACAGCCTTCTTTATAATAAAAAACAGACTTCTCCTTTCCTTGCACACATTCATAAATCTTTGTCTAATCTACTGGAGTTGGAAAACCCTCATATAAGGCATTGGCCATGTGTTTAACATCTTTCATAAGTTTCTCACTAGTAGCTTCCTACTAATGGACAAACATGCAGTTCCTTCCTGCTCTTTGCTTCCCATTGGAAGGGGCTCAGAGTAGCCTGAATAGATTAGAGTTGTGGCAAGTTCTCTTGTTCTAGCTTTCCATTTCATCAATTTTATGAAAGAACAGGTTAGGTTGGTTACTTTGGGCCCTCAATTGTAGGTCACAAGACTCACAGAATGTACTGATGGTATCACGAGAAGCTAGTTTCACAGAATGGTTCATTCCTTATTCATTAACTCTTGAAGTTTCACTTCCACACATTATACTCTTCTTAATGAGACAGGGTCAAAGTCTACTAAGTTCTATCAGGATCTTAAGCCCTGAGATTTAGAGAAAAAAGGGTCTGGTTTTCTTTTGTTAGTCTATCAGTTACTCATAAAATTCACTAAAATAAAACCCCTTAATGAAACCTTAAATGTATTTCATGATTAGGTCTACACTGAAAAAAAAAAAAAAAAAACCTCATTATTATTGAGTTGATTTTCCATCTCCCAGCAACCCTGTAGGACAGAGTAGAATTGTCCCATAGGATTCCCAAGGCTGTATATCTTTTTGGAAGCAGACTGTCACATCTTTCTCCCTCAGAACAACTGGTGGATCCAAACTGCTGACCTTTTAGTTACCAGCTGAGTGCTTTAACCACTGCACCACCAAGGCCCACTTCAAAGTTCTGAGACTATGTTTTCATTAAACTCAAAACTCACTGCTTTTGAGTTGGTTCTGACTCATAGTGACCCTCCTTGGGTTTCTGAGGCAGTGTCACTATGGAAATAGATTGCCCAATCTTCCCTCCAAGGAGTGGCTGGTGGGTTTGAACTGCCAAGCATTAAATAATAATAATAGCATTAATGATAATAATATTAAAAAAAGACAACAACAACACTCTTTGACTCAAGGTCTGATGCTTATGAGTTTTTTTACAGTCTAGACAATAATGCTATTATTTCTCAAAAAAGCCTGTTATATCACTCAGAAAAGGACCAAATTGGAGATTCTAGAAGGAGTGGGAGGAAAAATGTGGCACAAAATTCAAAAATACAAAATTACTAGTCAGATAAAGACTGATGAAACCCCCAAGACTATGGCTCCAGGTTACTCTTCAGGCCTGGAACTGGACTAAATTTCATGTTTAGCTCTCAGCCAAACAACAGAAAGGCCTATGAGCAAAGTACCTACCACAGAGACATGCATCCCTTAGAACAGTTGACCATGGGAGATCAGAAGGGCAGCATTTGCACAGGCAGAAACTAGACAGACCGGAATGCATAGGTAAGAAGTACACACAGAAGATGTAGTCACAAGGAGGAGAGCTGTTTATTGTGGGGATTGTAATCAATGCTGTGAAACAAAATGTGAATGAACTGTTGAGTGTAAAACGAATCTGCTTTGTAACTTCGCACCCAGATTACAATTTAAAAAAAAAAAAAAAAGAGCCTGTTATCAAGCTAGAACATATAGTTGATTTAATGAGTTTGAATAAGAAGGAAAAAAATTAAGGACCAGGACTGGACTTCAGTTTTTGAACTGCTAGCAAGAAAAAACAGTTCCATGCCTCCCACTGGTGGGCCTCACCCAAGAATACCACTCTGATTCCTTGTCCCACCATAAAAAATTGCCTCCTGTACCTTGTTCCCTCAGAATTCTATTCTCTTCCAGGTGACAAGTATGTATGACCCATATCCATAGGACAAGTGGTGTCAGTCGTACTCCTTCTCTCACTGCCGTCGAGTCGAATCCGACTCATAGCGACTCTTCCTTGGGTTTCCGAGGCAGTATCTCTACAGAAGTAGATTGCCCAGTCTTCCTTCCGAGGAGTGGCTGGTGGGTTTGAACCACCAGCCTTCTGGTTAGCAGTCAAATGTCTTAGGCACTATGCTACCAGAGCTCCTAGGCAGCATTTTTAGGGGACCTTTCTTCATAAATTAATCCTGTTTGTTCTGCTTCAGACCTACTTTTCCTTCCATATCACACACAGGGGGGATAAGTAAAGAAGATCCAGGAAGAGAACATGGCGGCTCCACAAATCTCAGTGCTGCCTGGCTCCCAGTGACACCCCAGTAGTCATGCCTGTATACCTCACTCTGCCCCTCCTATCTCTCCCTTCAGACCTACATGGCTTCATTCACAAGACTCCAGCCCCTGGCTATGGTAGTGTGTTAATCTGAGCCAATCGAAATTCTCTACCCTCTCAGCCTCTGTGATTGGTTCAAAAGGTGGGTCACATGATGAAAGCCCTTTCCTGGGCCTTTTTAAGCTGGAGCTGAAGAGAAAAGTCCTTTCCTTTTCAGTGATATTTCTGGAAAGTATCAGTTAGGAATTGGCAACAGCCATGGTTCCCATAGTGTAAAGAAAGCCCATCTGAGGTAAGCAAAAGTGGGGCAAACCCTCAGAGAAACTTCTGGTGACTTCAGTTTCTGGTTGCTACTTTCCTCTGCCTTTTCAGATAAAGTCCCCTTTTCACTAAAGCTTGTTCCTGCTGTGTTCCGTCAGCCTAGAATCCAGACTAGTACAGGATGTGCCCTGCTTCAGGTCCCAGCTTGTTAGTAGCTGGGCTAAAACGTGAACCCAGAGACCCTGATTCTACCTTCGTAGGTCATGATGAGCTTCAGATGGCTATATGATTTAGAAAAGCCACATCCTTTCTTTGAGCAGGATGTGGTGTTGGACTCCATGATTTCAAATATTGCTCCAGAAATGAAATTCTACCATTTAATTTGGTTTTAAAGCAATGAAGAAGAAGAAAAAGAAAAAGGAGTAAAGAGTAAAAGACAGCAAATGAGGGTAAAGAAAGAGGTTGAGAAAAAAGCTACTGGAAAGAAAAAAAAATGGCACAATTTTTTCCAATCTCTAATAGAGATTGGAAAGGTGAGAATATTATTAGGAAGTGTCATAAATGGCTAAGCATGTGGCTACTAACCAGAAGATTGGCTGTTCAAACTCACCCAGAGGTACCTCAGAAGAAAGACCTGGCAATCTACTTCCAAAAGAGCACAACCATGACAACCTGTGGAGCACAGTTCTACTCTCCAACACATGGGGCTGACTACCATCAGAATCAACTCAATGGCAACTCGTTTGGTTTTTTTAGGTGAAGACAGATTGACACTAGAAACAAATGTTTGGGATACAGAATGTGTGCCCTAAACTAAGCTTGTGGAGAATCAGATGGCCCATCTTGAGTAGAGTCAAAAGCAGTGTGGCTTGAGCTGGTGTGGCCAGAAATACCAGGGGACTTCCAGGCCTTTATTACAAAGTATTTTGTGAATGGAATGTTGCCTGGGATAAATAGGTCACCAGTTGAGTACCAGAAACTTCTGTGGCTTGGAGGTTTCCATTCTTACTTGCATGAGTGACAATAGAGGCTGAATGATTCTAGGTCATCAGTGGGGGAAGCAACTTCCAGATTAGTTCTGTAACATAGTTCTGAGAGTGTCAGAGATGTATTCCTAGAAGCTTAGTCTTGAGAGTGTTTCTTCAGCCCTCACAAAGAGTCTGAGAGTTAGCCAATATCTCTTAATTCATTCCTTTTCTGCTTAAACTATTCAGAGGAGAGTCTGTTGCTTGCAACTGAGAACCATAAGTACATGTATGCCCATATGGTAAAACGGATATTTGTGGAGAAGGGAGTGCAAGGAACTGTAGATAGTGCAAACATAATCCTGTGGATCATCTCCTAAGAAGCCCAAAAGGAAGAGATGGCTGCCTTCTTGTACAGATGAGAGAATCTGAAGACAGAAAAGTTAGATAGCCTGTCTAATGTCACCTAACAACTAGTAGAGTCGAGATTCAAATTCAAGTCTGAATCCAAAGCCTATGCTCTTTGCTCTGCTCCAGATATTTCTCATGTACGTTAAATTATGAACTTCATAAAAAGTCATTTTCATTGTGTTGAAACTTGACTTAAGAATTCAATCTGATAGCAGAGAAATGTCTATAGGATGCCCCAACTCCATGGGTCGTTCCTCAGCCAGTGGGCTGTGTCTCTCTGTATTCCAATTCCCTCAGGACTGTGAGTGGGCAAAATGACCTCTCAGGTCACCTAGACATAGAGACACCCTACACAACCTAGCCCCTGACTTCCTTTATAGTTCTGTCTTGTATCAGTCCTTCTCACTTACTGTGCTGCAGCTACACTGGCCTTCTTCCAACTCGTAGAACTCAAGGCTGTAGTCCTGGTGGCTGGACAAGCAGTGCTATGATGAGAGACCTGGGTTCGAGGCTTGCTTCTGACAGCACTTAGGGCAAACTATTTCTCTTTTTGGGCATATGGTTTTCCCATCCTTTAAAATTAGGAGGGGACACATAGGTATTTCATCCCAAGCTATTGGTTCAACACTGAATCTCTAGGGCCGGCACAAGAACCTGATGCTTAGTACATATTCAATAAACATTGAATGAATGAGTGATTCCGCTGAGGGGATTGCTATGTTGGATTTTATAATATGGCAGAAGGAGTTTGGACAAACTCCAGTTTTACTCCTCAGAGCTCCATGACTGAAGTGTGGTAAGGTGCAGGACCTGGGTCATTTCCTCTTTGTGTGAGGGGAAGAGATGAAGGCATGCAAAAAGCAAAGAACTTTCAGAAAGAGGGAAAAGAGATGAATAGCTAGAGCACATAACTGCTTGAAAGATGAGTAAAATCTCCACAGCATTTCTGAAGAGGACTTTGATGGAGTTCTGTCCTCAGCCAGAGAGCATGTGTGACTGGTCCCAGAGATCTGGTCTGGGTGTCTCAGAGGTGGCCTCTCTGGAGCGACCCTCACCCCTTCTCACTACCACACTTTCTGGTTGTGGCAATACAAAGTGAGCAACATCATAACTGTATAACTCATCTTTGTTTTGTTTTGTTTTTTGATAATTGCTTCATTCAAATATCTACAGCTTTTAAAATCTAAAAATCTAAGAATCTACAGATTCTTTGGAGATAATGATTTATTTGCATTCTTCTTAAATAACAGAATAAATCAGTCTAAAACTCAGAAAATAAAATACCTTAGAGACCACCTATGTGTCCACTCCTAATTTTAAAGGATGGGAAAACTATATGCCCGAAAAGAGAAATAGTTTGCCCTAAGTGCTGTCAGAAGCAAGCCTCGAACCCAGGTCTCTTGTCATAGCACTGCATGTCCAGCCACCAAGACTACAGCCTTGATTTACACCACAACCTGTGGACTTTTACAGTCTCCAACCTGAGTTCTCCACCACCCCGTGGGAGCTGGATTCACTCCTTACCTCACACGTTGACTTCAACAACAACACCCGATTGGCTGTTCTGCCATAGAGCCTGAGTCTCCCATTGTTAATCATCTTTTAAAAGAGTTTAACATCTGCTGCAGGGAAATTTACTGGCCTCAAGTTACCAGCTATAATTTTGGTCATTTGGGGGAAATAATGATGCTATAAGTGTCACTTTCCAAATGTTGCAGGAACCTGACCCACATCTAAAAACCTCTTAATAAATCAGCTCAAAAATGGCATCAATTTTCTAGCTTTGCTATTTAGAAGGTTGCAGCTCTGAAGCAGTGTCTGGGCTGGAGAAAGCATCTGACGAAAAGTCTCTAGATTTTAATAATAGCTGCCATTGTTTGAAGAGGGATTCAGAACTTACAATGGACTCCCGCCAAAAATCTTGAAGCAGAGTCTGTCTTTATGCATGTTTGGAAGTACTAAGTGCTCCACAGATTTCACAAGTGGTTCTTTGAATGTGAGAGCCACCCAAATCCCAGAGGCATGGTCCTGCTTGTGGACATCATCCTGGACAAAGCCTTCCCTGCTGAGGGCTTTTATAAGTCTTCTTTGGCCCCGGAATTATGTACAGAGGCTGAGATCATTGTACATCATGAATTAAGTCATTAATGACAAAAATAACAGCTAAGGCTGTTGGAATCAGGAACCATTCTATTAATTTATGTAATCTTCAGAACAGAGTGTGAATTAATTAGTGAATGTAGGCACTGAGCATCAACAACTGCTAAAAGTCACAACAGAGAGGCAAAATTATGTACCTCCTGATAGAAGAGCACACCACCATCTTTCTTCTAGAGGGGGAAAAAAAATTCAACCCAAATGTGATCAAGACTCTAGGTCCAACTACTAATTTATTGGAAATACATAAGTTGGAGGAACACGCTAAACAATACCATGAGGATGTAATCAGCAAAATCTAGGCCATGAGAATCTCCACAGGTCAAAGGACCCCGGTTCTTCAACAATATATTGCAAGGAATAAAAAGGGGACCTAGATTAGAATAGGCTTTAAAAGACATGGTAAAGCGAAACTTCAGAGCTTAGGGATACATACTTGCTTGATAAACTATAAACAAATGTTTGCCTCAAAAGACAACCACCTTAGCATGGGAAGATTGCCTCTGTCCTGGAGCAACTGGAGAAGTGGCCTGAGCTCAGGAGATTTGAGCTCAGTTCCCTGTCCAGTCTCTGGTTTTCTAATGAACTTAGGCAAGCCTCTGTCTCTCTATGGGCCTCACTTTCTTCAGCAGCAAAACTGAGGGCAAGTATACCAACTCCATCAAGCTTCTAGGATTTACCTGAGAAACAAATGAGCCTGTACCACCCATCTTACTCCTTGTCCTGCGGTGAGCTGATTATCCTTCCTGATGATCCTTTAGTCATCAAGTCATCACACACAGCAATGTATTACACTTAGTTTCTTGTGACTCTTCCTCAAGCCATAGTGTTGCCACTACCATACAGGAGCCTGGACCTAGTAGATACTCATTAAAGTCTGTTGAATAAATAACATGTAGGAAAGTTTCAATAACAATTAAGGTGTGGTTACAAAAGAAAATTATTATAGTCATTTTTTATCTTCCCTGAGCTATAGGATTAAGACACTCAGGAGAAAATTTCATATTATTGAGATTGTGTGATTTGACAATCTATTGTCTTTCAGATAAAGGAGACACTTTGATGGAAAAAGAGAAAGCAAAGTGCATAATCTGGACTCCTCCTTTGCCCTGGTAGGGTAAGCAGATGGCAGCGCAAGAGACTGTGGCCAGAGGAGTTGCTGAAAAGAAGGATGAGAATCCTAAAGCCAAGCCTATATGCAACTTTAACTTTGCTAGGATCTTGGTTCACCTGTGCTCACAGGGTGGTTGGTGGAAACACTCTATATCTGAGAAAAGCTTGGAGCTGAGTCTTAGTTGTCCGGACACTAAGGCTCTGCTCCTGGCCCTTTCTACGTCTCATTAGTGAACTCAAACCACTGAGGCTAATAGGCTTCAGTGGGAGGCTATGCAACATGAATGGAAATTACACAGGGCCCTGTTCCAAAATAGGTCCAATCAACTGTGAGTATTTCCTAAAGCTCATTCTTAGGACCTGTGTTTCCCAGTGGGCTACATGGAGAGCTCCAATACTAAGAAGCACTATAAAAAGTGATAAAAGGAAATAGTTGGAAGAAACACTGGATTAAATAGAATGAAACCGATTTCTTCATTGTAGAACTTCTCAGAGCCTTAGTAGGTGAACATGTGTTATGAATCTCCACAAAAGTAAGCAACGTTTCCCAAAGTTTTTGACTTAGGAGATCTTTTTCACAAAGCATCTTACAAGTCTTATGTGCCAGGGAGCAGTTTTCAGGAAAGACTAGGTAGATGTCAGGGTAGGGAGTGAGAAGTGGAATGGGCTAAGAGGGGTGTTTTGCATGCAATTACATAATTAATATTCACATGAGATGCCAGCTTTGTTCTTTGAGGACTTGTGTCCATCCACATAAACCTCTCTTGGATGGACACTTTGGTTGGAGAATCTTCTGGGCTTTCAATTCTGCGTTGCCTCCACAGGAAGACTCTTTGGCAAGATAAGCTTTAAGACATGAATTGTTTCCTCGACCTAAATAAGGAATAGGGGTGTGTTTCAAAGGTTCAGCAATCCTCAGACAGACATGCAGTATAATGGGTCTGTCCACTCTAAGACAAGAACCCAGGTATGTCTCAGACCAGAGTGGATGTGAAGAATCATCATCCCAAATATGTGTGGGCTTTCACAACTCAGGGTGGTGAAAACAGTTCTGGAGTAATTTATCAATATGATTGCACTTCTTTCCAAAGGCCTGGAAGGCACATGTTAGGAGAACCCAGTAAGGCTAACAGCAAAAGTAGCATTTCAAATTCATCCCTGAGCAGCAATTTCTCTTGCCTACAATGCAGGCTTTCAGAGGCAGGATTTGTAGACAATTTATAAAATTTTCTACCTGAGAATCCTCTGCAGCATTCCTAATACTTAAGAATAACATCCCAACCCTCTTTCTGTGACAAGCTATGGAAAAACAGATCTGAGCCTGGGGCTGAAGGAGACTCTGGGAACCATGTCCAAGGCCAGGCCCATGAGGAAGTGAGAGCAAGAACAGCCAGTACCAGCCCTCCTGTCTCCTCCTGCTGTGGTGGCTCCTGTATTCTCAGCTACCTCCAGTTGTCCTTCCTTTTAGCTGTGGCTCGGGTGAGAATTATGGAATTGCTATTATTACCCCAGCCTAGTGTCCAGGGCTTAATGGTGGCTGCCCTGGCAGCCCTCACCCAGAGGGAAGCCAACTGCAATGACAATAAAACAAAGTCCTTGGCAGTTGAAGGCCTCGCCTGTGCATGCTGGGCCCTGACAAATGATGTGGAGCCAGCCCTGGCTCCTTGTGAAGTCTTGGAGCTGGCCCATTGCCGCCTTACCATTTGAGTCCAAAGGCATTTTTCAATCCAGCTGGGAAGGCTTTAACAATCTCAACAAGGCTCACTTTATCGACCCTGAGAAATGAGTTTCTAAGCCTTGGCCATCCATTCAGGGCATCTTTTGGACAAGGAGATGTGTTTGCTCTAATTTGGCTCACTTTGTCAATCAACTGAGCAACCAAACAGCATGTAAGGAACACCAGTGCATGAAAGGGCATTGCTCAAGTTTCATTTAACACATATTCATAAAGCACCTATTGTGTGTCAGGCACTGTGTTTGGTGCTAAGAAAACATCCATGGAAAAAGCAGACAGAAATTCCTGCTCCTGAGATGGTAAACATAATAAATTAGTACATGATACAGAACATTAGAAAGTCATGAAGTTCTATGTGGAGAAATGTGAGCAGAGTCTGGGGTACTGGGAGTGTAGGAGGTGAGTGCAGTTTTAAACGGATGGTCAGGGTATGCCTCACTGAGAAGGTGGTATTTGAACTAAGACTTGAAGGCAGTGAGGGATCAAAACCCAAATCTCAAAATGATCTGTCTTCCAAGAGTTTACAATCTTTGAGGAGAACACACTTGTTCACAGATGGCTGTAATAGCAGAGGTCTCATGGGGTACCAGACTGAGGGGTGGTGGGAATTCAGAGGAGGAAATGACCATGACCCACCAGGCCAAGCCCGACCCAAATAACTCCACCCTTGGCATGGTTCCCTAAAAGCATTTCCTTGCTTGAAACTTGGGTGGGATGCCTGAAACAGGTGGAATTTAAATTAGGGTGTGGCTAGAAATATGGGGAAAGAGCATAACTGGGGCACATGACAGCAGAGAGGGAGCATCTAGGAGAAATGGTAGGGTCGTGGGACCATTCCAAGGAGGGTAGTCCAGGGGAGAGAAACACGGGGCGGGGTGGGGGAACTTAGCAGACTGAACCCATGAGAAATCTTTCTACTTGGAATACTACTGAAAAATGTTCAAATCTGTTGATTGTTCTCCTAAGACAAAATCCTCTAAACCAAAGATTCTTAAACATGCCTGCCCATCAAAATTATCTTCTTGTTGTTGTTGTTGCTGCTGTTTTTAATAATGCAAGTCCCTGGGCTCCATTCCAGACTCATAAATCAGAATCTGCATTTTTTTAAGGGAGCTCCGGTGGCATAGTGCCTAAGGCATTTGACTGCTAACCAGAAGGCTAGAGGTTCAAACCCACCAGCCACTCCTCGGAAGAAAGGTTGGGCAATCTACTTCCCTAGTGATACCACCTTGGAAACCCAAGGAGGGTCGCTATGAGTCGGATCTGACTCAATGGCAGTGAGTTCAGTTTTTTTGTTTTGGTTTGGTTTTGCATTTTTTTAAAGCTTTCCAGATGGTTCCAAAGATCAGTAGGTTTGAGGTCCACATTCTGGCCCTACACTGATGCTTATACTGACTCAATTAATTTCAGTAGCAGGTGGTGTGTTTGCACAGTTCCTTCAGTCCCTTCAGGTCTCTCACAGATGTTGCCTCTTTAGCAGCCTTCCTTGACTACCCTCTTCACAATATTGCCCCACCGTTGACTGTGATTCACAATGACCTTATAGGAGAGATTAGAACTGTTCAATAGGGTTTCTGAGGTTGTAACCTTTACAGAAGCAGATGGCCACATCTTTCTCCCATGGAGTGGCAGATGGGTTTGAACCACTGGCCTTTCAGTTAGCAGCTGAGCACTTAATCATAGTGCCACCAGAGTTCCTGTCACTATCCAAGATGCTTAATAAATATATTTTGAATGCATTAAAAAGAGATGAGAAGAATAGTGGAGGAGGGATCACAATAAGGGAGAGAGAGGAACTAAACCTGGATGCTCCCAGTTTGAAAGCCTGGTACATGACAAAGCCACTAACTGAGATGGATAATACAGAAGTAGGACAGATTTTTCAGAGGCAAATTTAGCAAATTCTCTTTTGGCCATGTTGAGTTGAAGGTACCTGTACAGGGCTAGTTAAATGAAATGGAGGTGAGTATAAGGGCAGTGAGGGCTGAAGGAGGGGAGGAGGTCCACAAATGGGCACTCATGCACTGGCTGCCCAAGGGGTCAATTTCTGTTATTCATTCATTTGTTCACTCATTAAACAAATACTAATTGTATTTTGAATATAATTATGGACACTATTACGTGGTCCACCACTCATCTGTCAGTTTGTCCTAATGTGATGGTTTGTGTGTTTCTGTGATGCAGGAAGCAGGGTCACCCATGGTGGACAGGTTTCAGAGGAGCTTCCAGACTAAGACAGACTAGGAAGGAGGACCTGGTTATCTACTGAAAAAATTGGCCACTGAAAACCTTATAGACAACAGTGGAACATTGTCTAACACAGTGCTGGAAGACAACCCCTCAGGTTGGAAGTTACTCTAAATACAATAAAGGAAGAGCTGTCTTCTCAAAGTAGAGTGGCTCTTAATGACAAGATAGAGTAAAGCTTTGAAGATCTTCATTTACTAATGTGGCATGACTCAAAATGAGTAGAAACAGCTGCAAACATCTATTAATAATCAGAACATGGAATGCACAAAGTGTGAATCTAGGAAAATTGGAAGTGGTCAAAAATGAAATGGAATAAAGATCAATATACTAGGCATTAGTGAGCTGAAATGGACTGGTGTTGGCCATTTTGAATTGCACAGTCATATAGTCTACTATGTCTTGAATGACAAATTGAAGAGGAATGGTGTCATATGCATCATTTAAAAAAAAAAAATCAAGATGTATTCTGAAGTTGAAGCACAATGCTGCCAGTGATAGGATATATGCCTACAAGGAAGACCAGCTAATACAACTATTATTCAAATTTATGCAGCAACCACTAATGCCAAAAAGGAAGAAATTGAAGATTTTTACCAACTTCTGCAGTCTGTAATAGATCAAACATACAATCTAGATACATTGATACTTACTGGTGATTAGAATGCAAAAATTAGAAACAAGGAAGGGTCAGTAGATGGAAAATATGGCCTTAGTGTTAGAAACAATGCTAGAGGTCCACATGATAGCATTTTGCAAGACCAATGAATCATTTATTGAAAAATACCTTTTTTCACAACATCAATGGTGATTGTACCCATGGACCTCACCAGATAGAATACACAGGAATCAAATTGATTGCATCTGTGAAAAAAGTTGGTAAAAAAGCTCAATATCATCAGTCAGAACAAGGCCAGGGGCCAACTATTGAATAAACCATTAATTGCTCAAGTTAAAGCTGAAGAAAACTAAAGCCCATGAAAGTAAAAATAAAAAGTTTTAAAAAATAAAACGTGTGACCTTGAGTATATACTACCTGAATTTGGAGACAATCTCAAGAGTAGATTTCATACATTGAACACCAATGAGCAAAGAACAGATGAATTGTGGGATGAATCAAGGACATCATACATGAAGAAAGAAAAAGATCATTAAAAAGACAGGAACATCTTTCAAAAATGGTGCTGGCAAAACTGTATATCCATTTGCAGAAAAATGAAACAAGATCCATACCTCAGAAAATGGAGGAATAGGCAGACAAGCAACACAGACCCTCTTCAACAAAGAAAAGAAAAACCAATTGACAGAGATACAGAAGATAATCCTGGAGCCCTGAGCTTTGAAAGGAACTATACAGAAGTTGATTAGGCAACTAGTGGAAAAACCTGAACGAAAACAGTGAGCACAGAGACAGTCGGAGCTGACAGGACCCTGACAGGACCAACAGCCTGAATATTTCCAAGTGGTAGTGGGACCTGAGAATTGACCTAAAGATCAGCCCTGGTCACCAAGGGCTGCAGGGACAACTGCACTGGTGGCTTACGATTGGGAAGGGAAACAGCAAGGAGGGAGACAACCTGAGCTGTTGACTTTCCGCTCTCTGAAGGACACACCCATTTTGATTGTTTACATGTGGTAGGTAGCATTTTGGATATTTAAAGTGACTAGGGACACAGCCATTTTGAATGTTTACAAGCGGTGGCCATTTTGGATATTTAAAGTGACCGAGGGGGCAGCCATTTTGAATCTTTACAAGGGCAACCATTTTGGATTTTAAAGTGATAGCATTCTCATTCAGATTCCAGGGACCTAAGAATAGGCTCTGTTTGCCAAGGTCGCCAAGGACATACAAGAGGCTGACAACAGGAAAAGAGACAGGTGATGAGTGTATAAGTGCCATCAACTAGTGAATAGAGGAGCACAGCATAGCTAACACACAAACAAAACAAAGAAAATGAAAATTGTGGGCAAGTCACTCCAACATACAATCACCAATTAAATATAAACACAAAAACATCATAATGCTTTGGAGACAACAGAGCATTACAGTCCACACAAAGAAGCAAGATAAAGCAGGAGAAATAAGGGACCAGGATACAGACTCAAAATCACATCCCTGAGGAAGTCACAGCATTGGAACTCCCTGATAAAGAATTCAAAAGAATTATATTTAAGTATCTTCAAAAAATTGAGAGACAGATCAAGGAAAACACAGAAGAAACCCTAGAACAATTTCAAAAGACAATACAAGAACAAAATGACAAAATAAATGAAAAATTAGAAATGATACAAATCTACACATAGAAATCCAGAAGATTAATACTAAATTTTCAGAAATAGATAAGACATTGAATGGGCAAAGGAGCAGAATTGAATCAATGGAAGACAGAATTGGTGAGATTGAAGGCAAATACCTGAACACTTCTTTGGAAAAGGATCAATCAGAAAAAAGATCAAGATGAAATGAAGAAAGCCTAAGGTTCATGTGGGATATCATCAAAAGGAATAACCTACACGTAATCGAAATTCCAGAACAGGAAGAGAATGATAAAACCAGAGAAAACTGTTGAAGATTTGTTAGAAGAGAATTTTCCTGGTATGATGAAAGATGAGACTATCCATTCAGGAAGTCCAACAAACCCCAAAGATGATAGACCCCAAAAGAAAATCACCAAGACATATCATCATCAAATTCATCAAAACCAAAGACAAAGAAAGAATCATGAGAGCAGCACAGGAAAAACTGAAAGTTACCTACAAGGACAACCAGTAAGACTAAGCTTGGATTTCTCAACAGAAACCATGCAGGTGAGAAGACAATGGGATAGTATATATAAAACCCTGAAAGAGAAAAGTTTCCAACCAAGAATTATGTACCCAGCAAAATTGTCCCTTAAATTTGGTGGTGAAATTAGGACATTTCCAGGTAAGCAGAAATTAAAGGAATTTGTTAAAACCAGACCAATCTTACAATAAATGCTAAAGGGAGCCCTTTGGACAGAGAAGCAACAACAGCCAACAACTGACCATTAACACACATGATGCTATAACCCAGAAACCAGCCCAGCTATGGAAGTATCCAAAGTAAATAAGCCTACAAGATTGTAAACAGAGAACCAGAGACATCAATTGACTAATGAGGACAACTACAAGCCAAAAAGAGGGGAAAAAACTGTGTCATTACAGAACTTCAAATGGTAGGGAAGTCAAGACAACTACAAGATAGAATGGACTGTCCTAAGCTTGGAAAGAAAACTATAAATCACAGGGTAACCTCAAAGAAAAATGATAAACCTTCACCTCAGAAAAGAGGACCAGCATAAATATTCAGCAGATATTAAAACAACAGCAATGAAGGAAGTCATAACATGATTCATAAACAAGATGAGTTCAGCATAGAAAATTATATGGAACAAAGAAATTGACACCATGAAAAAGTACATAACAAAAATGACAGCAACAAATTCATATCTGCTGATAATTACACATCTGGCAAGGGACCTATCTCTAAGATTTATAGAAAACTCCAATGCCTTAACAGCAAAGGGATTAACAATCCAATTGAAAAATGGGCAGAAGACATGAATAGACACCAAGGAGGATATTCAGGTGGCTAGTTAATACATGAAGAGATGCTCACAATCATTGGCTATCAGAGAGATGCAAATCAAAACTGAGATACCGTCTCACCCCAGCACTGATGGCAAGGTTCAATGAGACAGAAAATAGCAAATGCTGGTGGGGATGTGGAGAGATTGGGATTCTCATACACTGCTGCTGGGACTGTGAAGTGATACAACCACTGTGGAGAGCAATATGGCAATTCCTTAGAAAGCTGGAATTGGAGATATCATTTGACCCAGCAATCCCATTACTAGGCATACATCCTAGAGAGGTGAGAGCCAGGACAGGAACAGATATTTGCACACTCATATTCATCGCAGTATTATTTGCAATAGCAAAAAGATGGAAACAATCTATGTGCCCATCAATGGAAGAGTGGATGATCAAACTATGGTAAATACACATAATGGAATGCTATGCAGCACTAAAGAATAATGTAGAATCTGCAAAACACTGCATAATATGGATGAACTTGGAGGACATTATGCTGAATGAAATAAGTCAATCACAGAAGAACAAATATAGTATTAGTTCATTGTTGTGGAGGGTCAAGGACAGGTTTATATATGGAGGGACATTTTCTTTGTGGTTGCCAGGGGTGGGAAGGGAGGGGAGGGAACACTGCAAAAAAAAAAAAAAAAAAAAAAAAATCCATTCCTCATATCATATAAAAACCAACTCAAGATGGATCAAAGATCTAAATATAAAGCCTAGAACTATAAAGATCACCAAAGAAAAAAATAGAAATAAATTTAGGAATCCTGATTTATGGTATAAATAGCCCATCAAAGATAATTAGAAATGCACAAAAAGCAGAAGATAAACCAGATGACTAGGATCTCCTAAAAATTAAACACATGCATCAAAAGACTTCTCCAAAAGAGAAGAGAACCTACAGACTCTGGGAAAATATTTGGCAATGGTATAACATATCTGACAAGGAACTAATCTCTAAACTTTATAGAAATCTCCACAAAAAGATAAACAATCCAATTTAAAAATGAGTAGAAGAAATGAGCAGATACTTCACCAAAGAAGACATTCAGTAAGCCAACAAACATACGAAGAAATGCTTGTGATCATCAGCTGTTAGGAAGATGTAAATCAAAACATAAATGAGATACCATCTCACCCCAGAAATAATAGCAAAGTTCAATAAGACAGAAAACAACAAATGCTGGTAAGTGTGCAGAGAGTTAGAACTCTCATACGCTCCTGGTAGGACTGTAAAATGGTGCAACCACTATGGAAAATGGTATGGCACTTCCTGAAAAAGTTGAAAATAGAAATTCCACGTGATTTAGCAATCCCACTACTAGGTATGTATCTTAAAGAAATAAGAGCCAGGACACAAACAGATATACTCACACCCATGTTCATCACAGCACTATTCACAATAGCGAAAAGATGGAAACAACATAAGTGTCCATCAATGGACGAATGGATTAAAAAAAAAAAAAAAAACCTATGTATAGTACGTACACATAATGGAATAGTATGCAGTGTTAAAGAATAATGAAGAATCTTGTGAAACACCTCATAACAAGGACATTATGCTGAGTGAAATAAATCAATCTCCAATGGACAAGTATTGTATGAGATTACTATTATAAAAGTCAAGGAAAATAAAGATGATGTTCTACATCCTACTTTGATGAGCAGCAACTAGGGTCTTAAAATCTTGTAAGCAGACACCTGAGATGAAACTACTGGTCTCTCCCCATCCAGAACAAATAAGAATGAAGAAAATCAAAGATGCAGGAAGCAATTCATCCAAAGGATTAATGGTCCATGTGAACCCCAGCCTCCACAATCCTGACATGAGAAGAACTAGATGGTACCTGGCTACCACTGCTGACCACTCTGAAAGGGATCACAATAGAAGGTCCCAGATAGAGTAGGGGGAAGGATGGTAGAAAACTCAAAATCATAAAAAATGATCAGGCTTACTGGTCTGATGAAGACTGGTGGAACCTCCAAGACTATGGCCTGTAGACACCTGTCAAACTAGGAAGTGAACATAACCCCTCTGACTCAACTTTAACCGTAGGCCTAAAAGGTGAACAGTAATGTCAGGAGGGTATGCAACTCATTAGAACAGTCAACCATGTGAGACCAAGAGGACAGCATTTGCCCAGGGATAGTGCTAGGAAGGCAGAAGGGGATGGGATGAAAGGACGAAGGGAAGGGATGGGTGTAGAGAGGAAGTGGGAAGAATGTTGCTACTTTGTAGGGATTTCAGTAAATGTCATAAAACAGAATGTATATAGATTGTTGAGTGGGAAACCAACTTGCTCTGTAAACTTTCATCCAAATCACAATGAAAACATTAAAAATAATAATAATAAAAGTCAAGGAAAGGTTTACACATAGAAAGAAGAATTCTTTGATGATTACTGTGGATAGGAGGGGAGGGAAAAATCACTATCTAAATAAATTAAAATTAAAAAAAAAAAAACACTCCCATCGAGTCAATTCTGACTCATAGCAACCCCCATTGAGTTTCCAAAGCTGTAAATCTTTACAGAAGTAGACTGCCCCATCTTCCTTCCAGGGAGTGGCTGGTAAATATGAACTGCTGACCTTCTGGTCAGCAGCCAAATGCTTTATCCACTAGGCCACCAGACCTATACACACAAATACACACATATAGTAGATCAAATAGGGGCAAAGTTATGAAAACTACTTAGCCATAACCAAACACCTTAAGAGAATGAATCATTGGGCTGAGGGGTTTAGGAGTATAGTCTCAGGGGACAGCTAAGTCAATGGCATAACATAGTTCACAAAGAAATGTATATTCTACTGTGTTGAGTAGTGAATGGGGTCTTAAAAGCTAACAAGAGTTAATCTAAGGTGATGCAACTATCAGTCTTTCCCTGTCTGGCGAAAAAAAAAAAAGTGAAGAAAATCAAAGACTCAAAGAAACAATCAGTCCAAAGGATTAACAGACACACAAACTACAGCCTCCACTATCCTGAGACCAGAAGAACTAGATGGTACCTGGCTACCACTACTGACCACTCTGATCCTGGACAGAATGGGAGAAAAATATGTAACAAAATTCAAAATCATAAAAAAGGCAAAACTTACAGGTCTGATAGAGACTGATGGAACCCATATGACGGCCTTTAGACACCCTTCGAACCTGGGACCAAACCCATCCCCAAGGATCACCTTGCAGCCAAACAGACAAGACTATCAAGTGAATAATAAGACTTATGAGGAATGTACTTCTCAGAATAATCAACCATGAGACCAAAAGATCAGCATTTGCCTGAAAACAAAGTTCAGAAGACAGAAAGAGGCAGGAAAGAAGGATGAACGGATAGAGGGAACCCAGGGAGAAAGTGGGAGGGATCTGTTACATTGAGGGAATTGTAACTAATATTATAAGACAAAATGTGTATAAATTGTTGAAAGACAATAGAAAAGAGATGGAAACAACTTAAGGCCCATCAAAAGATGAATGACACCAAACACATGTTGTACATACACACAATGGAATACTATGCAATATTAAGAATAATGAAAAATCTGTGAAACACCCTGTATCATGGATGAACCTAGAAGACATTGTGCTGAGTGAAATAAGTCAATCACAGCAGGACAAAAATTGTATGAATCCACTATTATAAAAAGTCAAGGAAAGATTTATACAGTGAAGGAAACTTTGTTTGTTACCAGGGATGGGAGGGGAGGGAGGAAAAATTGCTAGCTATGAAAGAGACATATATTGGGGCGGGGAGGGACCAGGTTTGTTGGTCCGATAGAGCCTGGTGGAACCACTGAGACTATGGCCCCTAGCTGCCCTTCAGGTCTGGAATTGAACCCACACCTGTGGTTTCCAGCCAAACAAAAGACAGGCATATGAGTTAAACATTTACCTCAAGTAGATACACTCCTTGGAGAGAACAATCATGGGAGAAAGAAGGGCTGCTTATGCACAGGGAGACAGCTCAGGTGGCAGGAGTCCATGGAGGGATGGACACAGGGAAGAGGTAACTATGGGGAGGAAGTGGGAAGGGAGCTGTTGCATTGTGGTAAACTGTGGTCAATGTCATGAGACAAAGTATATGTGAACTGCTGTATGGAATTTGCTCTGTAAATTTTCAGCCAAATCACAATAAAAAGAAAGAGAGAGAGAGAGAGAGAGAGAGAGAAAGAGACATATATTGATTTGAGTGAAAGGAAAGGCAATATACCAAAAGCAGGTGACCAGCATAATATCACTAAGGAAAAGAAAGATACAGAAAAGTGCACAAGAGGTACAGACAACAATAGTAAATACTATTACATACACAATACTACATTATCAGTAACAACAAATACTAATCTATGAATGGATATATAGGTACATAGGCAAGATGATAAGGTATGGATAGGCAAACAAGACTACACCCATGACCATACATAAGTTTGGCAGACAATATTCACACACACATATTTGTATATGCTATAAAAATACCCACATACATGATAGAGCAAACGGGTCGAAGTTATGATAGTTTCTCAGGCACAAACAAATACCTTGAGGGCATGAGTTGCTGGGCCTGTGGGCTGGGGACCATGGTCTCAGGGGACATCAAGCTCAATTTGCATAACATATTACACAAAAACATAGTTCTACATACTACTTTGGTGAGTAGTACGGTCTTAAGAACTTGAGTGACCATCTAATATGCAACTATTTGTCTTTCCTTATCCAGAGCAAATAAGAATGAAGAAAACCATAGAAACAATTAGTCCAAGGGACTAGTGGACCATGGGAACCTCAGCCTACACAACCCTGAGACCAGACGACCTAGGTGGTGCCCAGGTACCATTGCCAACCACACAGAAAAGGATCAATATTGGAGATCCTGGATACAGTGGGATAAAAATGTGAAACAAAAGTCAAAATCATTAAAAAAAAAAAAAGACCAGGCTTACTGGTCTGATACAGACTGGTGAAACTCCCAAGACTATTGACTCTAGTGCCCCTTTGGGCCTGGAATTGAACTCACTCCAGTGGCTTAAAATTCAGCCAAACAATAGACAGGGTTATTAGGTGAACAATTACACAGGGAGATACACTCCTAAGAACAATCAATCATGGAAGATTAGAAAGGCAGCATTTGCATAGGGAGAAAATGCAAAAGGCAGGAATGCATAGGAAAGAAGGACACAGGGAAAAGGTAAGCATAGGGAGGAAGTAGGAAGAGAGCTATTACATTGCAGAGATTGCAATCAATGTCACCACACAAAATGTCTATGAACTTTTGGAAAAACAAACTTGCTCTGTGAACTTTCACCCAAATCACAATAAAAAGTTTTGAGAAAAGTGTTGAATAGACAAGTAATTTGCTCTGTAAATGTTCACCCAAACCATAATTTAAAAAAAAAAAAAAAAGAGAGAGAGAGAGAGAAAGAAAAGATCAAAATGGATGTCAGAAGGGACTCTGAAACTTGCAACTTGCTCTTGAATGGAGAGCAGCTAAAGTGAATGGAAGAAATGATGAAGTAAAACAGCTGAACAGAAGATTTCAAAGGATGGCATAAGAAGACAAAGCAAAGTATTATAATGGAATATGCAAAGACCTGAAGTTAGAAAAACAAAAGAGAAAAACATGTTCAGCAATTCTCAAGCTGAAAGAACTGAAAAAAAATCCAGCCTTGAGTTGCAATATAAGGATTCTATGGGCAAAATATTGAATGATACAGAAAGCATCAAAAGAAGATGGAAGGAATAAACACACTCACTGTACCCAAAATAATTAGATGATGTTCAACCATTTAGGAGGTATCATAAGATCAACAATTGATGGTATTGGAGGAAGACGTCCAAACTGCACTGAAGGCACTGGTGAAAAAAACAAGGCTCCAGGAATTGATGGGATACCAATTGAGATATTTGAACAAGTGGATGCAGTGCTGGAAGCATTCACTCAAATATGGCAAGAAACTTGGAAGACAGTTACCTGGACAATTGATTGGAAGAGTCTACATTTGTGCCCACTCCAAAGAAACATCCAACAGAATGAGAAAATTAATGAATAATATCTTTAATATCACATGCGAGTAAAATTTTGCTGAAGATAATTCAAAAGCATTTGCAGCAGTATATTGACAGGGAACTGCCAGAAATTCAAGCCAGATTCAGAAGATGATCTGAGATGAGCAGAGAATACTAGAAAGAGGTTTACCTGTGTTTTATTGACTATGCAAAGGCATTCAACTATGTGGATCATAACAAATTATGGATCACGTTGTGAAGAATAGGAATTCCAGAACACTTAATTGTGCTTATGCGGAACCCGTACATAGCTAAGAGATAGTCCTTCAAACAGAACAAGGGAATACTGCATGGTTTAAAACCAGGAAAGGTGTGTGTTATGGTTATATCCATTCACCATATTTATTCAATCTATATGCTGAGCAAATAACCCAAGAAACTGGACTATATAAAGAAGAAAATTGCATAAGGATTAAAGGAAGGTTTTCTTCCATGGAGCCACTAGGTGGGTTAAAACCACCAAGATAAAGGAACTGCTAAGCTTTAGGATATCAGCTGATTGTATACTACTTCTGCCACCCAGGGACCTATTGATAGTACCTAACTGGTTGCACTCACTGTCACCCCTGGCTGGTGGGTGTTATAAAGAGTGTCATGGGGTATAGAACGTCATGGGACAGGACCTAATGTAAGGATCAGAAATGGCTTCCTGAATCAAGGAAGCATTTGAATGAAAATGCTAAAGAAAAAACATGGTACTTGATATACTCAGTTGTTGTTGTTAGGTGCTGATTCATAGCAACCCCATGTACAACAGAATGAAACACTGCCCAGTCCTTTGCCATCTTCACAAACATTATTGTGTTTGAGCCCATTGTTGCAGCCACTGTGTCAATCACTGAGAGTCTTCCTCTTTTTTGCTGAGCCTCTGCTTTATGAGGAGCTCTGGTAGCGTAGTGCCTAAAGCACTTGACTGCTAACCAGAAGGCCGGCAGTTCAAACACACCAGCCACTCCTTGGAAGGAAGGTTGGGCAATCTACTTCCGTACTGCCTCAGAAACCCAAGGAAGGGTCACTATGAGTCGGGGCCGACTCAACAGCACATAACAACAACAACGACAACTGCTTTACCAAGCATGATGTCCTTCTTGAGGGACTGGTACCTCCTGATAACACGTCCGAAGTACATGGATGAAATCTCACCATTCTCACTTCATTCTGACTGTACTTCTTCCAAGACAGATTTGCTCATTCTTCTGACAGTCCATAATATATTCAATATTCTTCACCAGCACAATTCAAAGGCATCAATTCTTCAGTCTTCCTTATTTGTTGTTCATCTTTTGCATGCATATGAGGAGACTGAAAATATCTTGGGTCAGGTACACCTTAGTCTTTAAAGTGACATCTTTGGCCTTTAACACTTCAAAGAGGTGTTTTGCAGCAGATTTGCCCAACTGAATGCATTTTTGATTTCCTGACTACTGCTTCCATGGGTGTTGATGTGGATCCAAGTAAAATGAGATTTTTGACAACGTCAATCTTTTCTCCATTTATCATGATGTTGCTTATCAGTTCAGTTGTGAAGATGTTTGTTTTATTTATATTGAGGTGTAATCCATACTGAAGGCTGCAATCTTTTCAAAGAAAAACTTTGGAACTTGCTGTCTTGGATGGATTAGGGAAGTCAGTCTCACTCCTTTAGAGTCACATCAGTTGCTACAAAGATTAGCTGTATTCAGCATAACAAAAGCTTTCCTGAATGATGCCATGACTGTGAGGCCTGGGACTGAGGAACAAAGAGAAAAGAGAGGTCTCTCTTTCTCAGAGGTCATTGCACATGTGGAATATCTTGGTAAGAGTCCCATGCAACCAGCACAACCCCTTGAACTTCCCCAGGCTCTTCCTTTCACCAGTGAGCTTGATCATCCCAGCAAGGCTAGGGGAAAATACGTTCCGATGTAGTTTTACCACTGACTGCAAAGTTGAGGCAACAGAGTCTCAGGGAGGTAAAGTGGTTTGTCCCAGGGCCTCTTGACTTCCAGTTCAGGATTGCACCTTGTCCTACCTAGTGGTACCGTAACACAAGCACCACAAGTGAGGGGCTTTAAAGAACAGAAGTTTATTTTCTCACAATTCTGGAGGTCAAAGTCCACATTAGGGTCTCAGCTGTCTGGATTCCTTCCTGGACAGCAGCCCCGGGTATTCCCTGGTTCCTTGGCTTGTTGATGATCCTCACATGACATCGATCTTCCCCTGTGTGTGTCTCTATGTCTATTCCGGTCTTTTTATTACTCAGAAGTGATTAGGTTTAGGATCCACTCTAGATTGGTACGGCCTCATTAATATAACAAAAGAAAAAACAATTTCCAAACAAGATCACATTCACAGGTGCAAGGGCCAGGAATTCAACGTATGTTGGAGGGGAGGGGGCACAATTCAATTTATAACACACCTCATCATCCTCAGGTCTTTCGAACAATGAGAGCCAAATTAAATAATAATAATAAAGTCATATTAAGAAAAGAAGTGGCATTTAAAATTGCTTTGTCAATTGCTATTCATTTAATAATGATTTTAGCCTAACATGATGTGGTTTTGAAGCAACAATTTATTAAGCTAAACTTCATTGGCCACCTATCAACCATGTGGTCAGGCACTGAACTAAGCAGCAGCTATTCAGTCAGAGTGTCCAGTATGTGCCAGGACTTGGCCTCTGTGGCTGTGCTAGGGAGTGGGCTCAGAGGGAGGAGGGCTTTCAGGGCCAGCTGCATGGAGCTGTGGGAACCATAGACCCCACTGAGTTCTTCATCATCTACCCAGTGTAGGGTGTTCACAGCCCTGAGCAGATCACCCGCCCTCCTCTACTCACACAGCCAGCATCACTCCTGGCTCCCAGGAGACCTCCTGAGGCCTCTGGACATAGCCATCTGGCAGTGAGTCCACAGCATAGCAAGTGTGGTGATCTCTTGGCATTGGGCAGGTGCATGGTAATGTGAAATGGCTCCACAGGGCAAAACAGTTCGTCAACATTGCTCCCCGCCAAAGTCCTCTAACTCATCATCTTCCTTACAGGCCACCCACACTGTCCTAGAAATGCCAACTCTTCTATTTTCACTTTTTCCCTAAAGACAAGGAGTTGGAAAAGCAAAGGGCCAGGTAGTGCAGTAGGGCGGTGTCAACATGAGAAGCCAGAAAGGGCTATAGCAAGCCTGCCAGAAGCCTGTGTCCCCAGGCTTCAGGGACAAAAACATTCAGACTAGACGGGGGGCCCACTCCTATGCTGAAATGAGTCCCTCAGTCCCCTTTACTGGAAGGGTCCCTAAATATCAACTCACCCAAACTTGGTTTCAAGTCAAGTGATGCTCAAAGAGGTTAGGTGAATTGCTCATGTCCATAATTAAGCCAGATTTGTTCTGGCCACAGAGAATGGAAGAGAAAGTTGAAAAAATAGTTACTTTGGATAAAAAACCTGTGTTCCCATTTGAGGCACTCAACCTTATAACGACACCTAATCATTTACCTCTGATCTACACTGGGTTTCCTCCAGGCAAGTCCAGAGTTCCTTAAGGTTGGGGTTTTTTCCAAGATTACTCTTGTGTCAGGATACTCAAGAAACATTGGCTGAAATTAAGTGAACAGAAGAAGAAACAATGAACAGAATCAATGACAGCAGAGAGAGACACTTCCTAAGATGCCTACAGCTCATTCCTGCTAAGAAGGCAAAGCCAAAATTACAAAGCAGTGTGGTCTAGGGGAAAAGCACAGGTTCATAAATAATTACAGTAATATGATTAACAATATCTAGAAAAGAAGATTGCATAGCATGCCATTTCTTCAGAGTCTCTCTATCACAACCAAATACTGCTGGCTGAGACCCGCCTGGGGTCATCACTTATTCCCCAACCTCTACAACCACCCCTGATCCTAAAAGTCTCGCAGTGAAAGAAGGAATCATTAGAAGAGCCATTCTTCCTTGCCTAAAGCCCAGGCAATGCCTGACAAACTCAATTTCCACACTTGCTTTGAATGAAAAATAGCTTTTTTCAGTGCCTGTTTTATATTTATCAGACTCTCCGGGGAACATAAGAAGCTTGGGGGGGGGGAAAAAAAACATGATCTAAAATTACTCTTTATTTTTTTTTTTTAAGTCACTATTTCATTTATTTTGAAATTTAAAAAAATACCAAGAAAGGGCACAAGTTTTTTTTGTTTTGTTTTTGTTGTTTTTTAATGCTTATCCTAAGGGGGCACAAGTTTGAAAGGCTGAGAAATTACACAAATGTTTTTCTGCCTGGAGCACGATCCCCACTCCCACTTGCCCTCACAAAGAATGCAGAAGGCGTGAGCGGGGGCTTCCTTTTTTCACCATTCTCTTTGCCTGGTGGTATGCACTGAACTGCATTCCTCAAAAAAAGATATGTGGAAGAGGTAACCCCTGTACCTGTGAATGTGACCACAGGGCCTTTGAGGATGTCATCAGTTAACATAGGGTCATACCGGACTTGGTAGCTGCTATCAACTCACTGTGGCCCCCCGCACAACAAAACACCCGGTCTTGTGCCATCCCCAGGATCACTTGCAATCCACAGGGTTTTCACTAGCTGATTTTTAGAAGTAGATCACCAGACCCTTCTTAATAGTCCATCTTAGTGTGGAGCTCCACTGAACCACAGTATCCAGCACGCCCCCACTGACATATGGGAGTGGATGCACATGCAGTGCATTGGCCAGGAATTGAACCCAGGCCTCCCACACGGAGGCAAGAATTCTGCCATTGAACTTCCAAGGTCCTCAGTGCCATGTTAGGCATAGAGAAACTGCCCAGTAAATGCCCACCCTCCACTTGTGAGCTATAAGAAATCTTGTTACCCTTTTTAAAATATAGATAGATGATATAGATATAGATATAGATATAGATATATCTAAATTAGAGATGTGACCTGCCTCTACTGGTGGGTGACATAGAGGCACCTGAGAACAATTGCCCTGGCCCTGCCCTGGGGCCATCCTACAATGAGGACAGAGGGGAATTCTAAGAAACAGAGTCCAGGTTCCCCAGTCCCCCACACAAACCAACTTAGAAAACAGCAATCATCGAATTAGGCCAGGCATTTTGTTTTCAAAATCCAGATTTCATTTATGAGGTTTGCCTCTCCAGGGGGTCTGTCTTATATATTGGTGATTGCTTTTAGGGTTTGAACATTTCTGCTGGGGCACCAGAATGATCATCATGATCAAGCCACTTGTTTGCACAGCAATTCAGGCTCTGACACCCCGTACGCAGTCCTCGTGACATTTCTCATATGTGCACTGCAGCCTGCACTTGTTCGATGTTTATACAGGGCCATCTGTGTCCAGGTGATCACATTACAAACTGCAAGTCTGGCTGGGGCACCATGTTCATAATGATGACCTACAGTCCTCAAAACCTCCCTCGATGTTCAACACCATCTACTATCAAGTGTAGTGACCTTTGTCACTAATTCTTTGAACCACTACCCATTTGTCAGTTTGTCATAGTGTGCTGGTTTGCATGTTTCTGTGATGCCAGAAGCCATGCCATCAGTATTCCAGATATCAGCAGGGTCTCCCTTGGTGACCTGGTTTCAGCAGAGCTTCCAGAATAAGCAGACTAGGAAGAAAGGTCTGGCGATCTAATTCCAAAACTCAGCCAACAGAAACCTTATGGATCACATTGTCTGACTCATTTGCTTTGGACTCATCATCAAGAGGGATCAATTGCTAGAGGAAGACATCATGTTTGGTAAATCAGAGGGCCAATGTGGGCAAGGGAGACCCTCAGGGACATGGATTGGAACCATAGCTACAAGGATGGACTTGAACATGCCAGTGATGATGAGGATGACGCAGGACTGGGCAACATTTCATTTTGTTGTGCATGAGGTCACCATGAATTGGAACTAACTAAAAGCAGCTATGTATCTACCTAATTCTTTGAAAAGTAGAAAACTTTGTATGATATACATGGGAAATTTCTAGTTACTGAAATATAAATTTTTAACTTGAAGAAGCTCATTCCCCACCCTGCTGATATCAAAATATTCCCTAGCTTGCTGAATTTGAAGTTCTGTTCTCCTTACACAACTCTCTTCATGGTTTCTGCCACATCTGTTGGGTGGGTCCACGGTATAGTTTGTTGCAAACAGGAAGCTTCCAGACACCAAGAATGTGTTTCTCACTTCACTATATTCTTAGAGTGTGCATGAGGGGGGAATCAAGATGGCTTAAGTGGGCCAGAGGGAAGAGCACTGGCCAGGGGGTAAGGCCCCTGGGTTCTAGACCCAGCTTTGCCACTGTACTATGTAGCCTTAGGCAAGTTAAATCTCCTCTCTGGGCTTCAGTTTCCTCATGTGGAGAAAAACCTGCTTGTTGAAGAAGAATCTGAGTAACCTGCCTGCTTTGTATCTCTCAGGGGGTCCTGAAACAGCAGTTGAGAGCCTGGACTGGGGAACCAGATGCCAGGGGTGGCCATTGCCAGTAAGACCTTGGGCAAATCACTTAACCTCCTGGTGCCTGAGTAATATTGAGATGATGATAACAGAATACTCACTTCTCTGGGTTTGGATCCCTGGTGGTGCAGTGGTTAAGCACTTGGCTGCTAACTGAAAAGTTGGAGGTTTGTACCCACCGGTTGCGCTGCAGGAGAAAGATGTGGCAATCTGCTTCCATAAAGAGAGTTCTACTCTGTCCCATAGGGTCACTATGAGTTGAAATGGATTCGATAGCAGTGGGCTTTTTGTTCTTTGTTTTGGTAAATGAATTCATACACATAAAATCTCTCAGAAGAGTGCCTGGCACATAGTAAGCACTCCATAACTACTAGGTCTTATTTTGGTTACTTCAACAGCACAGAACTAGCCCCCCCGAGGCAAGGGTTGTGTCTTACTCATCTTTGTATCCTCAGCACCTGGTTTGGGGTTGGCACTTGCTGACTGAAAGGTGGATTGAATTGAAACAACGAGTAAATAAGCATCTCGATCTGAACCAAACATATGAAAGGGGAGAAGGAGGAGATGTAAGGGAGTTGGGCAACTATTCCATAAAGACAAATTCCTGTCTCCAACACCTTGACGTCTATGTGTTGGCATTAGGTGGGGGCTGATGTACTTCAGATGCCCCCCTGCTCTAGAGCCTGAGGAGAGTCTGCCCCCCGCCCCTAATTCCTGGTCTGCGGTCGCCCGCACAACCCCGCCCCCCACCTCAGCCCATCCCAAGGACCTTGGGTCCTCTTTCATCCCGTAGTTCATCTTCAAACTCAAGGGAAACAGTAGTCAAAAAAGCAACAGCCCTCCGCCGCCCCTCAGCCCCTGGCCAGTAATCTGAGCTGCAGAAGGAAAGGGGCAATTATGGTTTGGGGTTTCTCCCCCCCCCCCTTCCAGCTTCTTGACTCACTTTTCATCTTTCTCGTGCCTTCTGAGAGCTCAGCGTTGAGCTCAGCATTCGAGGAGGGGGCGAGGGGGAGCTCGGCAAAGCCCTCCGCTTCCTTCTAAAAAGGCTTGGAGCGGGAGGCAGCAGCGCGGGGGCCCCTAGTGCCCTTCTGATAATCCACAGCCCAACAACGTCGCCAAGCGCCTGGCAGGCTCAACCCTCTCGGCAGAACGAAATTTATTAGCAGAGGCTGCCTGGAGGGCTGGGGTTACTGAGACTTCATTACTCTTACAAAATATACTATGGGACATTTACTAGTGTCCCGTGAAGTGTGACCATAAATCAGGGGCTCCACGGCGCTTGTCAGAAAAAATGAGGAAAGTGTGGTTGCTTGCGGGGGTGGTGGCCTTGCTGTTGACCAGGGGCCTATCCCCAAGCAAAGTCACAGAGCTGGGTGCAGTCATTGTCCCCTTTTGGGGCACTCTCCTGGCCTCAAGGCTGGGCACAGGTCTGTCCTAATTTGCAAATTCTGAATGAAAATCTTACCCAATGTTAAATCCACACATATCACACCACATTGAATCTCCCTTGGAAATAATATTTCCTCTGCCAATTTTATTCTCCCAGCCCTAGGGACCTATAAAACTTCTGTGCAGCATGATCCCCTTTATGTAATTTTTTTCTTTAAATATATGTGTGTGTGTGTATATGTATATGTGTGTATTTAAATATAACTCCTGTGTGTTTATATACATGTGTTTAAATATGTGTGTGTGTGTGTGTGTGTGTGTATATATATATATATATATATATATATATATATATTGTTGTTGTTGTTATGTGCATATATATAAAATTAAAAAAACCAAATGCACTGCCTTTGAGGTGAATCCAACTCATAGCAACCCCTCCTTGGGTTTCTGAGGCAGTATCTCTATGGAAGTAAATTGCCCAGTCTTCCTTCCAAAGAATGGCTGGTGGGTTTGAACCGCCAGCCCTCTGGTTAGCAGTCAAGTGCCTTAGCCACAAGGCTACCAGGGCTCCCACATACATACATGTTGTTGTTGTTGTTGTTTGCCGTCGAGTCGGCCCCGACTCATAGCGACCCCTCCTTGGGTTTCCGAGGCAGTATCACTACGGAAGTAGGATTGCCCAACCTTCCTTCCGAGGAGTGGCTGGTGGGTTTGAACCGCCAGCCTTCTGGTTAGCAGTCAAGTGCCTTAGGCACTATGCTACCATACATACATACACACATAAATATATAAACCACTTGCTATCAAGTTGGTCCTGACTCATGGTGACCCCATGTGTATCAGAGTAGAACTGTGTTCCATAATTTTTCACCTGGCCCTTCTTCCAAGGCACCTCTGGATAACTCAAACTATCAGTCTTTCAATTAGCAGCCAAATGCATCCACTAACCATTTCCACCACTCAGGCGCTCTCTATATAGACAGTAACATATTAAAGGAGCCCTGGTAGTGCAGTAGTTAAGCTCTGGGCTGCTAATGGAAAGACTAGCAGTTCCAACCCATCAGCTGCTCTGTAGGAGAAAGAGGCGGCAATCTGCTGCCATAAATATGACAGCTTTGGAAACCATATGGGTCGTTCTACTCTGTCATATGGGGTCACTCTGAGTTGCAATCAACTCTTGGCAACAAGTTATATATGTATGTTGCTGGTGTTGTTAGGTCCCCTGGAGTCAATTCCAAGGCACGAGACCTGTGTGACAGAGGAAAGCCCCCATATAGTTTTCTAAGCTGTAACCTCTCCACTGACAGATTGCCAAGTCTTTCTTCCATGGAGCCACTAGGGGGTATGCACCCCAAATTTTCATTTAACAGTCAAGGCCTTAACCTTTGTGCCACCAGGATTCCATATATATGTTTTTGTTAGTTACTATTGAGTGGATTCCAGTTCATGGAGATCCCATATGTTCAGAGTAGAACTGTTCCGTAGAGTTTTCAAGGCTGACTTTTCTTAGCAGATCACTAGGCCTGTCTACTGAGGACTCTCTGAATGGGTTCACATCACCCACCTTTTGACTAGTAATCGAGCGCTTAATTGTTTGCACCACCTAGAGGTAGATACATAGATATAGATGGAAAGATGTGAAAAAATGCACCCAACAGTTAAGTGACTTGGTGATTTTTATTTGTTCTTTATACTTTCTTGGATTTTCTATACATTTTTTTAAATAAAAAGTGTGTTCTTTTATAATCAGAAAAGTGTTACTTTTTTAACAGAAAAAAACCAAGGATCAATCATGGGGAAATATGAATATGTTCATATTTTTTACAAAAATGTAAAACTGGAATCAACCTAAACGAGTAACAATTAGTCCACATTTACAGGGCAGATACGACTAAACCACCTAAAGTATTGGTCACAAAGAGGTGGGGAAACATTGTAGTTTAGTGTTGGCCAAAAAAACGGAGAAAAGAAGGTAAAAAAAAAAAAAAAGACCATTTTTGTACACATATGCTGATTAGAAACATGAAAAAATAATACATAGCAGAAACTCCTAGTAAGAAATACTGTTGTATTAAGGCATGCAAGCTTTCGGAATATTTTCTTTTTCTCTTTTCTATTTTCCAAATTTTGAGTGATATGTTTATAGTTCTTCTGTTATTGTTAAGTGTTTTCAGCGGCCGGTTCTTAGGCTACTGCTCCTCCCACCCCACCCCCAACATCAAGTACCACACACGTGTTCTCCCCCACGTTACAACATGAGGCCTGGGGTGCTGTGGTAGGTTCAGTTCCGTTGGGACAATCTGGAACAATCAGCTCCACCAATGAACTTTTTATGGAGTTTCTGACTTTGAAGCTAAGTAATGAGAGTTGGCCCCTGACTAGGCCCTAAAATATTCAAAGTGGCCTCCCCCTATCAATTAGCTAATCCGAGGCACCTTGAGTGGTAGGTTGGCGGGCAGAGGGCAACATTGCTGTTGTTGTTGTTGTTAAGTGCCGTCGAGTCAGCTCTGACTCATAGTGACTCTATGTACAACAGAATGAAACACTGCCTGGTCCTGTGCCAGCTTCATATTCCTTGCGGTACCTGAGCCCATCATTGCAGCCACTGTGTCAATCCACCTCATTGAGGGCCTTCCCCTTCTTCGCTGACCCTCTATCCTTCTCCAGGAATCATTCCTTCTGACAACATGACCAAAGTAGGTGAGACAAAGTCTGGCCATCCTTGCTTCCAAGGAGCATTCCGGCTGCACTTCTTCCGGGACAGATTTGTTAGGCCTTGGTTTATGGAGGAGGATGCGAGAAGCTGGTGTCCCTGCCCAAAGCCTGGTGAAGATATTGAGGCCTGTGGCCAGTTGTGAGGGAAAGGGCCATCTGAGGAGCCTAATCCAAAGACCCTGTCCAGCAGCTCAGCAGCCTGTGAACTCTCTCCTGTCTTTGGAGGTGACTCAAAGAGAGAGGTGGGTGAAGGACAGTTGCCATTCTCAGCTCATAACGTCTTATTCAGTCAGAGGAGTGCTTGATTTGGAAATGACACTTCTCCTATTTGAAAGAAACAGGCCTGGTCTCCAGCACCCCCTGGCTGAACAGTATCCTACTGCTTACAAGCCACCAATCCCACAGGCAAGAGGTGCCTACGCTGATCTCTCTTCAGAAAAGTCCCTGAGAGTTTTCTAGATACTGGCTATAAAGAAACCATCCCTAACTCCCATCACAAGACCCATTGCCAACTTATAGCGACCCCGTGTGTTACAGAGAAGGACTGCTCCATAGGGTCTTCTTGGCTGCAATCTTACAGAAGCTTATCACCAGGACTCTCCTCTGGTGCCACTGACTAGGTTAAAGTCAAGAACAAATGGTTTGTGCACCCAAGGATCTCACTCCTGCCTCAAGAATATAAAAATAAAATTATCTTCCTCAGAGAAGTGATTCCTCAACCTCAGGAAAAAAGTCTGTTTTTCTAGATTTGGCTTTTAGGGGTTTGGTGGGTTTTTCCTCCAATTTTTTAATAAGAAGTCAGGTTCTCCTGACCCAGAGCAGGTGGGGGTGGGGGCAGATGAACCTCTGGCCCACCCCAGATAAGCGCCCTTCATTCCACATTTTGAATGAGTCTCACAGTATTTGGAATTTCAGTGGCATTTGGTTTTGATTTTTAAAGGGGGGGAAAAAACCACTTTTGCCTTGGAGCACTGAGTTCTCTTGGCAGCTACAGGGAGGCTGGCAATGTTGAGCCCTTTACTGGCAGGGATGAGGAGATGAGCTGAGTCTGTTGTGGTGTGTTTAGAAGTTCAAAACAGCAAAAAGACAGAGAGAGGGTTTACAGAAGGGGGGTCTGGGTGTAAGGGGGGCACCAAGACCTCCAGATCTGTTCTCTTCTCTACTATAAATTACAAGCCTGCTTTTTTTAATTTCCTTTCCCAGAGCAATGTTATTCATTCAATTCCAAAGTAAACACTGGGCTTAGACACTCAACAGTTTGGGAGAACAAACTGTCCTCGTTGTTAGGGTCTTTACCTGTCAAGGCCTTGATTAAACCCATATATCTTCATGGCAGCCATCAGCAGCCTCAGTGGGCTATGAGGAAGGACCAGGCACCAGCCCCCATGTGCCCACAAGTGTGAGGGTGGGCCTTAGTGCCAGGCCTGGGCATTCTGGACTTCCTCTCTCTCACGGGCCAGGCTACAGAAGGGGGTCTGTTCAAGGCCTTGACCTGACCCTGAACTTCAAGGGCAAGGGAGCAGACCAGAGGAAATGCTGAGGGCCTGGAGGGTACCAAGAGCAAGGAGAGGAGGGAAAGGTGGTGTTTGAACTGCCTTCAAAGTGATAAATGTTTGTTCTGGAGGAGAGTTGATTTGGGGAGAAAGGCGGGCCTTGGGTAGTAAATCATGCAATCTGATGTTGGTGCTAAGAATATGGAAGCCCATTTCCTTTCTCCTAGGGGAAGGCCGCTTAATTAAGAGATCTCCGGGTACTTGACTTTCCTCATAAATTTTAGAGGGCTATAAAACTCGTGAGTGTGTGTGTGTGTGTTTGTATGTGTGTCTGTCTGCATGTGCATGGTAGACAGAGAAGAACACATTCAGAGCTCCATTCAAGGGGGCACTCACACGACTGCCCACCTCGGCCCTTTTGTGACTCAGTTTCCCCACATTGGAAATGACAATAATGAGACTGCCTCTAACTTCCCAGCTTACAAATAAACATCAAGATACCAAGTAGGGAAGCAAAAGGCACCCTGATTGCTGAATGAATAGAAGAGGGGCCAGGGCCAGGGAAAGACGGGGAAGGAAGACTTTGATCCCACCTGCCTGGGTTTGGGTGGGGGTGGACACAAGCCCAGATCAGGCTCCGGATGACAGTTGCAGATGTTGGGAGCAACAGCTTCCATCCTTTCCAGCCTTCACCCCAGGGATGCCCCAGTTCCTCTGGTGAGCTTTCCTCGGAAACCTGTGGCTGGAATCTTAAGTTTCCTGATCTCCTCTAAGGAATATTTAATTTCCAAAGTACAGCCTGTTTCTCTTCCAGAAGAATTCGTTTCCCCTCCTGGCTTATCTGATTGTGGATATCTCAGGGAGCAACTTGTCACCTATCATTTTTCACAGACGTGAATATTAGTAGTCAGAGAGCAGGGAGGGGGGTCTCCTGAGGAGACAGAGACACCAGGACTGTGGAGTTGGAAGAAAAATGCAAGCTAGTTATAGGAGGCAAAGAAAGAGCAGTGTGTCCTAATAATCACAAGCTAAGTCAACTTTTTTCTCATTTAGAAAGAAAATATTCTTGTGTGAAATTTTCTTTGGGCAATGTACTTTAACTCTCATCAAGACTTGGGTTCCCCAATGTCCAAGTAGATGAGTAATACCAGGAATACTGGCTCTGTGTTATAGAAGGGAAACTTAGGCAAGGGAAGGTAAAGTGGCCTGTCCTAAGTCATACTGCCTGAGATTGGTAAAACCAGTCCTTGAACCCACTTCTGTCTGGTTCCAAACAAAGTTGTGTCTGTATGTTGGGTCAACCAGTATAAACATCCCACATAGACAGTTGCAGCTCATTAATGACACTATAAAGAAGTTATGGGACAAATGATAAAATTGCTCTGGTCTCTAGAATTCCAGGGCCTTAGTCTAGGGCAGATTCATGGCCGGGATTTTCAGTATCTTTGAGGGTCTCAAATCAAGGCAGGGACTGGACCAGGCAACCTGCCTAGTTCTGTTAAGCTTTAGATTCCATTTGGTGGAGACAGCTGATAAGTATCAAATTAGACAATGTCTGTGATCCTCTGGGCCTAGAGTAGGTGCTCACAACATGGCTAGGTTCATTCTTCCAGAAAATGGAGACATACATTTAAACTAAAAAACAAGCCCTTTGCAGCCCTATCTGAGCTGTACTTGTTGAGAAAATGGGATTGAATCCAAGGACCAGGTGTGTTCAAGGCTGTCCCTCCTTCAAAGATTCTAATGCCAAGAACACAGGAGTGATGCCTGGTGCTACAGAAAGGGAGCATGGGTTCCAAAACACTCTAGCTCTTAAGCATGTTCTCCTTAGGTCCATGTTCCATCACCTCGTTGCTGAAATGATCATTTGTTTTGGCTTACCTTTTTTTTTTTTTTTCCTACAATAACTATGCATTACTTGTATGTTGTTGTTTACCGTCGAGTCGGCCCTGACTCATAGCGACCCCTCCTTGGGTTTCCAAGGCAGTATCACTACAGAAGTAGGATTGCCCAACCTTCCTTCCGAGGAGTGGCTGGTGGGTTTGAACTGCCAGCCTTCTGGTTAGCAGTCAAGTGCCTTAGGCACTATGCTACCAGAGCTAATTATGAAAATGTTTTTAAAAGAAGATTCACATTTAGGGCACAGGTTAAGACCCCTATTTCTTTTCCTTGCCAAATTTCTTCAGGTGCATTATAAGGAAGATTAAATTTATATAAACTCCATTTAGACAAATCTTTCTGATGTATCACTACTGCATGGTTTAATTAACAAACATATACTGACCATCTCCCATGTGTCAGGCATTGCACCAAGCACTGGTGACACAGAATTGAAGAATTAATTCCTGGCCAGCACAACATAGTGGTCTACAAAGCCTCAGATGTTCCTTTATATCTTCTACCTCTAGAATGTGTGGGTTCCTAAAGCTCCATCCATTGCTGCCTGGCCAGTGCCATGTGGTGGGAAGGGCCCTGGACCAGGAGGTAGAAGAGGGGCTGCAGTCCTGGCCCTGTAACTCTCTGTGTAACTTTGGGTAAATCCCGTCCCCTCTCTGGGCCTCAGTTCCCACAACTACAAAATGAGGCGTTGGCCTATAGGATTCCCAAGATTTCCTCCAGCTGTGTGGTCCTGTGATTGAAGCCCTCTTTGCCCAGGTCTAGTACTGAGGTCCCCCTGTCCCTTACCATGGCTGGCCTAGATTTAGGACACCCCAACATTCCACTCATTTATTTGTGCCAGTGGCTTGGATAGCATGGCTGAATTGCTCAACATGGGCTTGGTCTGTGTCCACAATGCACAGTCTTTACAGAAAATGAGGGGCGAGTCTGTACTTCTCCCCTGGCCCTGCTTAATCTCTCCATCCCATCATGCAGAATGAAGGAGGGAAGGGAGACCCTGAATGAAGAGCAGTCTAAAAAAGACCTGAAACATGTCCAGTTTAAAGGAAATATGAATCAAAGGCAAAGGAGAAAGGGAGTCCCAATGCAAAGCACACATCTTTGCTGGATTGTGTCGAAATGGACTAAAAGGTTTCAACTAGACATTATGCCCCAGTTTTCCTAATCTGGGTGAGAAATAAGAGATGTCTGCTCTGAACTGGTATTAAGTCTCCTAACACTTATCAGGGCGTCCTTTTGAATTTTATGTTATTGTTGTTGGTTATCATTGAGTTGATTCCATCTCATGGCAACCCCATGTATGCAGAGTAGAACTGCTCTATACGGGTCTCAAGGCTGTGATCTTTCAGAAGCAGATCATCAGACCTTACTTCCCACGTGCCTCTGGGGGGGTTTGAACCATCAAATTTTCGGTTAGTAGTCCAGCTCTTCACATTAAAGCCACCCAGGGACTCCTTTTGAATTTATATCTCTCTTAAAATTAATCTCTGTATTAATATGGAGCTCTGGTGGTGCTGTGGTTAGGCATTGGGCTGCTAATCAAAAGATCTGCAATTCAAAACCATCAGCCATTCTATGGGAGAAAAATGGGGCACTCTGCTTCCATAAAGATTTACAGCCTTAGAAACTCTATGGGGCAGTTCTACTCTGCCATATAGTGTCAATAAAAGTTGGAATCAACTCTATGGTGGTGGGTTTAGTGGGTTTAAATATCAATGTAAGGAGTCTTAGTGGCACAGTGGTTAACTGCTCAGCTCCTAACTAAAAGGTCAGCAGTTCAAACCCACCAGCCACTCCATAGGAGAAAGATATGGCACTCTGCTTTCATAAAGATTACAACCTTAGGAACCCTATGGAGCAGTTCTCCTCTGTCCTACAAGGTCTCTATGAGTTGGAAATGACTCAACAGCAATGGATTGTATCAATATGAGTGAAAAGACCTCTGAAAAGGAAGATCTGATTCAAGTCCTTCTACTGACCAACTGGATGACTTTGAGCACATCCTCTCTCTCTCAGAGCTTCAGATTTTCTTCTGAACATTGGAAGAACAACACACAGACACACACAACATACGCACACACATCTGCCCTGCATGGATCTCCAGGGCCCTTCCAGCCCTGACTGCTAAGCTGTACAAAACCCTGAGCTCAGAGCCTCTGCAGGCAAGGCCAGATCTGGTGGTCTTGTTTCCCCAGGGCATGGAGCAGTGGCCCCAGCTGGCCTCCATGGTGCTGACCAGTCCACCGTCTGACCAGCCCACCACTGATACACCAAGTTTGGGGACACAGACTGTTCTAAGCCAAAATGTGAGGATTATTGTAGGGCTTGTGGCCACCCAATCTGGGGCCATGCTTCATATCCTTCCCAGTGGTAGGTCTAGAAAAATAGAACCAGTAAGATGTATATGAGGAGCCCTGATAGCACAATGGTTAAGCACTTGGCTGCTAACTGAATGGTCAGCAGTTTGAACCTATCATCAACTCTGGGAAAAAAAAGAGCCGGCAATCTGTTCCCATAAAGATTATAACCTAGGAAACCTAATGGGGCAGTTCTACTCTGTCTTAGAGGGTCACTCACTATGAGTTGGAAAAGACTTGGTACACAAAACAACATCGAGAGAGAGAGATTTTCAGGAACTGACTAACACAATTTTGGGGGCTGCCAAGTCCAAAACCTGTAAGTCAGGGAACAGGCTAGAGATTCCTGCAGTCTTGTATCCCAAAATTCATAGGTCAGGCAGTGGGAACAGAAGAGTAGAAGAGTTCTGAAAAAAATGTGTATTTATAGTCTAGAGGCAGAATACACCCTAGACAAAACTTTCTTTTAGCTTTCTTTTAATGCCTTCAACTAATTAGATGAGGCCCACCCACATCATGGAAGGCAATCTGCTTTACTAAAAGTCAACTGATCTTATCACATGTAACTGCTTCATACTGGCATCTAGACTAGTGTCTGACCAGACAACTGGGCACCATAGCTTGGTCAAGTTGACACATTAAATTAATCATCACAAGTGGGTTTAAGGCTCTGCTAGTGCCTGCTCTGAATATTACAGTTGCTGTTGTTATTGTTATGTGCTGTCGAGTCGGACCAGACTCATAGCGACCCCTCCTGAGGTTGCCGAGGCAGTATCACTACGGAAGTAGGTTGCCCAAAGTTCCTTCCGAGGAGTGGCTGGTGGGTTTGAACCACCAGCCTTCTGGTTAGCAGTCAAGTGCCTTATTATAGAGGTCTCCTTAAAAATTTCTGGAGGAGCCAGCATCACCCCCTTCCTCTGATTCCAATGGAAACAACTTGGCCACATCAAAAGGCTTTTGGGGGAATTTAAGTCTCCATGTGGGCTCAGCTGTTTTCCCAGAGGTCCAGATGCCTAGTTGACTTCCCATGGCATATTTGTCAGGGACAGGCCCAGTATACTGTATGCCTTTTGTCCCCACATAATTGTTAACACTGCCTCCTTTCATACTCAAAAGTGGTCCAGTTTGGAAGATAAGTATATGGTCAGCCTACTCATGAGGCAGAGTGGCTTACCCAGGAATAGAAGCTCATCTCGCTGCACCAAGTTTAGGTGCACAGACCATTCTAAGCCAAAATGTGAGGATTATTGTAGAGCTTGGGGTCTTCTGGCTTTCCCTACCAAATTTGTGGCTACCCAATCTGGGACCATGCTTTATATCATTCCCAGTGATAGGTATCCCTCAGTGACAACCCTCAAATTCACCCATCCTCCCCTCCTGGACCAATAGTTCTCAAAGTGTGGTTTCCAGACTAGCAGCATCAGTATAACTTGTTAGAAATGCAAATTCTCGGGTCCCACGCCAGATCCAGTGGATCGGAAGCTTGGAAATTGGGAAGTGGATCCTGATGCTGGTTCAAGATGAGAATCACTGCCCTATGCTTTCAAAATACTAGAGCTGACCTGGAAATTCTCTAGGCTTGTGTCTCTTCCACCTCTACTGTAGAGATGGAAAAGCTTAGGGTCAATGGAGGCAACACCATACCCTAAAGTCACACAGAAATGATCCCTACACGCTTGCCTATATTGCATCTGACTGCCTACATTTTACTTCGTCATGAATTATCAGGCCAGCTACTTAACTGTGTCATCTTAGCAAGTCACTGTCTCTTCTGGGCCTCAGTTTTCTCATCAGCACAACTAAAGGATGTGCATAAGTGATCTTAAAGGTCCCTTTCAGGTCTGATATTCTCAATTGATATATCAAATTGTTTGTTCATAAATCCTCCTCCAGATAACATCTACATTTCCATGGGAGCCTCAGTAATCAAGGGAGTGATGGGATGATTACAGCAGATACATCAAGGCAGAGAGTCTTCTAATGACTCTGAAATCCATTTTAGAATTGGACTCATAAAATGGAAAGAGATGTCAGGGCAGTTTCTCAACCTTGTCACTACTGACATTTTGTGCTGATAATTCTTTGTTGAGGAGCTCTGGTAGCAGTGCCTGTAGCACTTGACTGCTAACCAGAAGGCTGGCAGTTCAAACCCACCAGCCACTCCTCGGAAGCAAGTTTGGGCAATCTACTTCCATAGTGATACTGCCTCAGCAACCCAAGAAGGGGTCGCTATGAGTCGGGTCTGACTCGACGGCACATAACACAACAACAACAACAACAATTCTTTGTTGTGGGGGAACTCCCCGTGTGCTGTAGGGTGTTTTGCAGTATCCCTATCTTCTACCCACTAGATGCCAGTAGCATCCCTCCCCCTAGTTATGACAACCAAAAATGTTTCAAGGCATTACCCAATGTCCCCTGGGAGCAAAATCACCCCAAGTTGAGAACTGGAAACTCTGGAGAGTCTCTGGGCAAGGAATCTTACTTTCCTACCCAATAGTTTCCCTGATCCTCTCCCAGGGCAAGAATGTCCTCCACTGCTGGCTCAGCTTACAGGGTCTCAGCAACAAATGCAAAATGCCTCAGTTGTTCTACCAGTGCTACCTCCACCTCCACCCCCAACACACACAAGAATTTTTATCCAATCTAGCTCACAATCAAGGGTGGAATTAGCCTGCCTTTATTACTGCCTCATTATGTGACCGCCTACAAGTTACTCAATCTCTCTGAACCTCAATTTTCACATCTGTGAAACAGGAATAATAATATCTACCTAGTATAAAGGAGCCCTGGTGGTGCAATGGCTAAGGCATTTAACTGCTAACCAGAAGGTTGGTGATTCAAACCCACCAGCTGCTCTGTAGAAGGAAGATGGGGCAATCTACTTTCACCTAGGAAATCCAATCGGGGTCGCTATGAGTCAGAATCAACTCAATGGCAGTGAGTTTGTTTTTTTTTTTTTTTTGTTTAGTTGGTGTAATTGTGTGGTTGCGAAGTGATGGCTCACTTTTGTATGGCCTTTCTTGCTACAGTCTTATAACCCCCACCAAATGATTGGGTGGGACTATGCAAATAAGATGCTTGTGGCCCACCAAAGTGACTGCAGCTCACTAGTAATGCAAATAAGGTGAAAATAAGGTGCATGGAATCAAATAACGGGTGGGACCATGCAAATAAGATACATAGAGCCCTAACAAGGGGATTGGTCAGTTTTACACACACACACTAGGCTTAAAATGAGCCATCCCAGAGGCAGGAAGGGGGGACCTCAATACCAACAAGAAGAAGAGATGGCAGTGAAGTACATCCTTTAGATCCGACATCCCTGTGTTGACAACCTCCTAGACCCAAGAGACAGAGAGAGCTGTAACACCAGAGATGGTGAAAGATGGCAAGGAGTGGCAGAGAAATGCCAGCAGCAGAGACAGCAGAATCAGGAGTCTAGCAGGACACAATGCAGTAGGCCTGTCAGCCCATAGTGCAAGAAAGTTGAGCATCTTTGGGCAGGAGGCTTGCTGGCAGAGTAGGGTGCCTCTGGGAACTTGGTGGAGCTAAAGAGTTTTGTAACACTTGCCAAAGCAGGGCAGAGGTCAAGGCTAGCCCAAAAGGCCCAAGGGGCCCATGAGGCCAAGGGGCCAAGGGCCAGGAAGAGACCTGGCTGTGGTCATAGCCAAGAAGCTATCCTGAACGAAAAACTGTATCCTAAGACATGCTGATCCTGAATTGTAGCCTATTACTTCCATAATAAGGAGCTCTGGTAGCATAGTGCCTAAGGCACTTGACTGTTAACCAGAAGGCTGGAGGTTCAAATCCACCAGCCGCTCATCGGAAGGAAGATGGGGCAATCTACTTCTGTAGTGATACTGCCTCAGAAACCCAAGGAGGGGTCGCTATGAGTTGGGTCTGACTTGACAGCACATAACAACACCAACAACAGTTCCATAATAAACTCCATTATCAAGAGTATTATCTGTGAGTTCTGTGGGGCCATTAAAATGAATTATCTGACCTAGCATTATGCTGGGTCAGATAACTCATTGCAATGACGATGCAATGGCACTCTACTGAGTGTAATGGGAGGGACAGCTGGTGTTAGAATTAGTGAAAATATTGGAGAGAGGAGGTGTATCTGGCCTTCGCCTCATGTAATCAGCCCTGGGCTGTTGATGCTGATAATGAATCTCCTCCACCCTTATGAAGTTAGACAAGGAGCTCTGACAGTGCTGCTGTGCCCTTTTTACAGTGATTTAAATGGGTTGCACAAAAAGCACCTGTCTGGTTGACACTCAGTGACAGTCAGTATGATCATGATAAATAAATGTGGGAGTAATGCTACCATTTAGTTTTATGCTTTTCTTTTCTTGTGTCTCCATATTAAAATTTAGTTTTTCATCTTCAATCCACAAAGATAGTGTTGCTAATAGAGGAGGGAGCTCCAGGACAGCTTCTGGATATTTTGTTGAGATTTTCTTCCTCAGGGAACAAAGCTGCCTGCTATCACTGGTACAGGTAAAGCTAGAAGAAGACTTCTAAGCAGCTCTTGGTGGTTGAAGAGAACTTGGTTATGTGGATTTATGCTCAGCCCAGCCTGAGAAAATAGAGAACCCAGACCATCAACTCCCAGACCCAGGGCCAGACAAGACATGAGGTGAGACCCAACCTGTGTAGAATGAAAGAGCCCAGACACCTAGGCAGAAACAGGATGTCTTTCTAAACAAAGCCACCTCTACCCAGCTCCAGACAGTTGTTCCACAGGGGAATGTGGACACAGAGTGGTCATGGCTTCCAATTATTCATGGGAAGCTGAAAATCTGCGTTCTTATGTGAAACTTCCAGACTTTGTAAAACAGTGAGTGCCACTGGAATCTTTGGTAGAGCGGGACCTTAAAACAACTCAATAACTTAATATTCACTCAAAGAAATCCTATGAAATAGATATTATTATCTCAATTTTATAGTGAGGAAACTGAGACACAGTGATGTTAAATAACTGGCTCAAGGGCACACAGGTAGAAATGGGGGTGGGGAGCCAGCACAGAAGGAGTTAAAGCAGGAGCTATAGGCCCTTGAGTTGAATGAAAGAGGACAGAGCCAATTTTTCTACCATAACAGTAAATTGGCCCCAAATTAAACCAATACCCAGTTCTTATTGCTTCTGCAAAGAATTAATAAACCATGACATCTTCTGAAATGGGGTAAGGCCAACTGTTCAGAGGGATGTCAGAAAGCTCTTTACGGGGTTGGAGATGTTCTGCCTTAGTGAGTAAAATGATTTTGCCACAAACATGCAGGGAAGGAAAAACAACTCAGGCTGCCTTAGCTTGTGCCCGCTCTTGGCTCCATTTGGAAGTGTGGCCACCATGAGGAGACAAGGCTTTGCAGTAGCTGGCTTTGGGGCGTTAATGGCTGTGGCCTCCCAGAGAACACTCTGGAATATTTTAGGTTTATATTTTGCAGATGGTGTGCCAAGTCATTCCCTCATTCTGCCTATTAGATGGTTAGTTTCCTTTTTCTAGTTAAAGGATTAACTAGAATTATCAGTAATCATGAGCTTCCCCCCAAGGACAGGTCAAAGGAAATTAATGGAAACTGCGGCAATAAGGACATGAGTTAGCTCCACAAAAGTAATTTCTGCCTTGTAGAATTATCCCTGGCATAGGTTACTAGGGGGTGGAATTAGAACCATCACTAAATTCAGGCAGAGCTTGAAATTCCTACAGGTCCTGGCTTAGAGGGGAAGCTATAAGGCAAATAAATTGCACAGGGAGGGAGGGAGACGGGTTAAATATTTCACCATGAAAAATTCCAAAAACTTGGAGCTGAGAGGGAACTTTGAAATATCGCAGCCTGACCTTTTAATTACAGATGAAAACACTGATCCCGAGCTAGGCAGTGACTTGCTAAGGGTCACACAGCTAAGTAACAGCAAAGCTGGAACACAGGGCCCTGGCCATAGCTTCCCAGCTTTGATTCAGTATGTTGTTAGTTGCATTGAGTCAATTCTAACTCATGGCGACCCTATGTGTGCAGAGTAGAACTGCTCCATAAGATTTGCAAGGCTATAACTTTTCAGAAGCAAATTACCAGGCCTGTCTTCCAAGCCACCTCTCAAAAAACCAAAAATTCAAACTCATTGTTGTGGAGTCGTTTCCGACTCATAGAGACCCCTCCCTGGTTTCTGAAGTGGTATCTCTATGGAAGTAGATTGCCCAATTTTCCTTCCAAGGAGTGGCTGGTGGGTGTGAACCACCAGCCTTCTGGTTAGCAGTCAAGTGTCTTAGGCACTAGGCCACTAGATCTCCCACAGCCAACTTTTCAGTTTAACCCTTTGCACCACCCAGGGAATCCTAATGTTTGTTATAGATGTGACTACAGACTCCTCAGATTCTGTTTGTTAATCTATAAAATGAAACATTAGACTTAGTGCATCATAATGTTTATCTCCTACACAAGGCTGGGGATGAATGTCTTGTGAGTGAGGACCATGACCTCTTCATCTTTGTCACCAAGTGCCCTCAACATGGCCTGACACACAGTAGACTCTCAGTAAATGTGGAAGTGTTGGGTGATTGATCAGCTTTGGATCTCCTGAGGCTTAGCTCCTGTGTATATAATCTCTGTGCAGTGCTGGATAAGATGGCCCTGTACCACAAGATGGTGTCATTATTGCAATTTTAACAGATAAGAAACCTGGGTTTTGGGAGGCTACTTCAAATATGGCAAATGTCAATTGTTAAATCTAGGTGATTGGTATATGGTCATTTCATAACAAATAGTAAAATAATAATAATAATAGCACAATCTTTCTGCATCAGAAAACTCATTTCTAAAGCACAACAAACACATCTACATATACAGCCCCAAACACACACACATGCCTACACACACATACACACACTCCATACATACACATGCAAACAAGCACACTGCATACAGCCCACAGGCAACAGAAATAAGTATTTTCAAGCCAAAATACTCAAATCTTAGCTAAATAGACAGTCCAGGTACATTCAGGGGGTGGGTTCCAGCCAGAATCTTCCAGGAACTACCTGCCCTCCAACATGTAGGGCCAGAAGGAGGCCCAGAGTCCCAAATCACTCAGTCTCCTTCTCAGGCTCCAGGCTTACTGGAGATGGTGAACAGCTGTTTGCTATTTTCAGTAGAGGAGCCTTTCATATCCTTGACGACATATTAAATCATTTCTTAATGATGGCTGGGAAGACTTCTTGTTACAGCTACTGCATGGATAAAAAGTGATGGGCCACATGGCACCAATGTCAAATTCATCTAGACTGTGACCGTACAGGAATCCAGTTGAAATTAAACAAGTAGGCAGCCTTATTTTTAACACTTTGTCTTCAGACAGAGAGAATGCTTGTTACAGGGAGTACATTTCTTGAAAAGACTAAAATATTAGCAGCAGTTTAGTTCCAGATGGGGAAACAGTAGGTGAATTTTATTTCTTTGCATTTTCTAAATTATCTACCATATACTGAATAATTTTTATAGCCAGAAAAAAAAATGATGTATGCTTACAAACATAGATGAACTTTTTGAGTAGCTTGTAAATATATACCTGGTGAGACTTTAATGCAGATTTCTTCCAAGATAGTGGTGAGGTAAGTATAGCAGGGGGGCTAAAGGAGAAAAATCAAGAAGGAACAAGAAAAGGGATTTTCCTAACAAGTCACCTCTAATAGTGTACTGCTGCTATAACAAATTACCACCAACTATGTGACTTAACAGGAGCTCTGGTAGCATAGTACCTATAGCTCTTGACGGCTAACCAGAAGGCTGGCGCTTCAAACCCACCAGCCACTCCTCGGAAGGAAGGTTGGGCAATCTACTTCCGTAGTGATACTGCCTCGGAAACCCAAGGAGGGGTTGCTATGAGTCAGGTCCGACTCAACGGCCCATAACAACAACAACAATAACATGTGACTTAAATAAGGAGCTCTGGTGGCACAGTGCCTAAAGCATATGACTGCTAACCAGAAGGTTGGCAGTTCAAACTCACCGGTTGCTCCAAAGGAAGATGAGGCAATCTACTTCCATAAAGATTTACCACCTTGGAAACCCAATGGGGGTCACTATAAATTGGAATCGACTCGATGGCAGTGGGTAGGTATGTGACTTAAATGGAATTCCTGGGAGGTAGAAAGGGTTAATGCACTCAGCTGCTAACATAAAGGTTAATGGTTCTAGTCCACCAAGTGACATCTTAAAAGAAATGTCTGGTGATCATCTTCTGAAATATCAGCAACTGATAAACCCCATGGAGCACAGTTCTAGTCTGACACACATGGGGTCGCCATGAGTCAAAGTCAACTTCATGGCCATTGGTATATCACAGGTGACTTAAAACAACAACAATTTATTGTCTCACATCTTTGCAGGCTGAAAGTCCAAATTCAGGGTGTTGGTAGGGCCATGCTCTCTTCCAAGGCTCCAGGGATATATCTTTCCTTGTATCTTCCAGCTTCTGGGAGCCCCAGGTGTTTCTGGCAATCCTTAGTTTCCTTGGCTTGTGGATCTATCACTCTAACTTCTACCTCCAGCTTCACAGGACCACCTTCCCTCTGTGTCTATTATATCTGTGTCTCTTCTCCTCTTTTAAAAGAACACCTCTCATATTAAATGAGGATCCATTCTACTTCTGTATGACTTCATGTTAACCTAACTAATAACATCTTCAAAGACTCCATTTCCAAACAGATTCAGGTTCACAAGTATCAGGAATTAGGACTTCAACATATCTTTCAGGGGCACAATTCAACCCATAACACCATCTGTTCTGGTTACCTGGTGCCACTCTGACAGGAGATACACCACAATTGGGATGACTTAAACAAACAGGAGTTTATTCTTACAATTTGGAGGCTTTAAGTCCAAGTTCAAAGTGCCAGGCTCTAGGGGCTGGGTGAAAGCCCCTCAACCTTGGGGTCCAGCTTTGCCTCCTGCTCCTGGCCCACTGGAGTTAGAGTCATTTCTTCACTCAGACAGCTGCTGGCTGCTGAGGCTGAGAAGCCCCAAGTTTGGCAAGTAAAAAGGCACAGTCCTGATGTTACCAAACCACACAGCAGGCCATTAAATTAAGTCCATTGTAAGTCCCAAGGTCGGCAAAGCATAGCAGGCTACTCTACAAAGACATGGCTACATTCAGAGTCCAAGCGTGCCATAGGCTGGAGACCATTCTCAAAACTTCTCCTTATGGCCAGAACTAGATGGTCCCTGGCTACCACTCTCAACCACTTGGAGGGGGATCTATGTAAGAGATCCTGGATAGAGTGGAAGAACAGTGTGGAACAAAACTCAAAATAAAAAAAAAAAATTAAAAAAAAGGACCATGTTTGCTGGTCTGATAGAGCCTGGTGGAACCACTGAGACTATGGCCCCTAGCTCCCCTGTAGGTCTGCAATTGAACCCACACCTGTGGCTTTCAGCCAAACAAAAGACAGGCATATGAGGTGAAAACTTACACTAGGTAGATACTCTCTTTGAAGAGAACAATCATGGGAGAATAGAAGGGCTGTGTATGTACAGGGACACAGCTCAGGGGACAGGAGTGCATGGAGGGATGGATACAGGGAAGAGGTAACTATGGGGAGAAAGTGGGCAGGGAGCTGTTGCATTATGGTAAATTGCAGTCAATATCATGAGACAAAGTGTATGTGAACTGCTATATGGAAAGTGAATTTGCTCTGTAAACTTTCAACCAAATCACAATAAAAATAAATTAATAAATAAATAAAAACAGAAAGAAAAAAAAAAAACTTCTCCTTATATACAGGAAGCAGACCACATACCCAAAGGCAGCTGCTCATAGTAGATTCCACCATGGAGTTGATTACCAGTCTCATCATGGGGAATACTACATCCAGCTGCTCAGCCACTCAACCAGGCCTACCCAAGTTGACACCACACCATCTAACACATAATAGCACTCAACAATGACTTGAAACACCATTATTTGTCTGAAACTCGGTGTTTCACTTTATCTCAGGAAAACAGTAGTTGACAGATAGACACAGCCTCTCCTAAGGGAACTTTAGAAGGAGTAGTGAATGTTAGAGTTCTGTTTATTCTTGTCCCAAGTTAAAGGTGGCTTTGGCTTTTGAAGTATGACTGAGGTTTGAGGGGGATTCCCATATTTGCCTGGGATAGAAGGAATTCCCCAAGTATGGATGCACTCATAAAACAAGCACAAATACTGGGGAAATGTTGATAACAAATGAAAAAGCAAGCCCTAAAGTACTATACGTACCATGACCACATCTATGAAAAAAATGTATGCATAGATGCAATGGCTCAGAAAATTCAAAATAGCTGCTATGTTGGTGTGGTAGTTAAGGTTGTATGCCAACTTGGCTGGGCCTGGTTGAGTGACTGGGCAACCAGAGGTAGTATTCCCCATGATGAGACTGCTAATCAACTCCATGGTGGAATCTACTGTGAGCAGCTGAGTAGCTGCTTTAGGGATGTGCTTCCTGTGTATAAGAAGAAGCCTTGAGAATGGTGTCTAGCTTATGGCATGCTTGAACCCTGCATATAGCCGTGTCATTGTTCAGCAGCCTGTCACGCTCTGCCGACTTTAGGACTTTCAGTGGACTTGAATTAATGGCTTGCCGTGTGGTTTGGTAACATTGGGACTGTGCCTTTTTATCTGTCAACCTTGGGCTTGTCAGCCTCAGCGGCCAACAGCTGTCTGAGTGAAGAAAAGCCTCTAGCTTCAGTGGGTCGGGAACAGGAGGCAGAGCTGAACCCCAAGGTTGGGGGGCTTTCACGCAACCCCTAGAGGCTGGCACTTTGAACTCGGACTTAAGCCTCCAAACTGTAAGAGCATAAACCCCTGTTTGTTCAATCATCCCATTTGTGGGTGGTGTATTCTTGTCAGAGAGGCACTAGGTAACCAGAACAGTTGGGTTAATTGAATTATAGACAAGCTCTTCTAAGAATTTCTTAATGTGATCATTGGCTCTTCAGGTTTCTTTTCCTTTTTTTTTTTTTTTTGACTGTAGTATATACATAGGTAACAAGATAGTTGCGTTTTCAACAATCTTCACATATACAGTTAAATGACACTTACATGTCCATCATATTGTTCAAACTGTTCAGGTTTTTCAAACATATAGCCAAGTTGAAAGAATTTTGAGTGACCAGCCCTTTGTCTACCATATAGATTCTATAATGCTATTCAGCATGTTAAACATTTTTTTGTATTATATAGTATCTGGTACATACAAAAGAACATATGTAACATGTGCCAATTATAAAGCATAATTGTAAGACCTGTGAACCCATCATCCAACTTAAGAGCTAGAACATCACCTTCTTCTTCCATCTCCCTGTGTGCTCTTTCGTGCCTCCAAACTTCCCCCACAAGTAACCATATTCTGAATTGTGGATTTATCATTATTTCCCTCACCTTACTTATAGCTTTTACATGGGTGTCTGCATTGGTCAAGGAGCTCTAGTGGCATCATTGTTAAAGCATTCAGCTGCTAACCAAAAGGTTAGCAGTTTAAAGAAGTGCTCATGATCATTAGCTATTAGAGAGATGCAAATCAAAACAACAATGAGATACCATCTTGCTCCAGCACTAGTAGCAAAGTTCAACGAGACAGAAAATA
>NW_006921621.1:13559112-13561217 GCF_000298275.1 Orycteropus afer afer
GTGGGAGGGGAGGGGAGGGAACACTGTTAGATAGATAGAGATAAGTATTGATTTGGGTGAAGAGAAGGGCAATGTACCAAATGTGAGTGATCAATATGGTGGCATTGAGGAAGAGAGAGATAGAGAGAGGTACATGGGAGGTACAGACAACAAAGATGAACCCTTTTGCACATACAGTATTGCGTTGTCAGTGCACGCAAACATGGGTTTATGGGTGGTTAGATGGGTGGACAGGCTGAACTAGTAGGTATGTCTATGAAATGGGGAGTGTACCCAAGAACGTGTTTAGGGTTGGCAGACAATGGTCCTATAAGTTTATGTGTATGATCTGAATTTCCAGGTGTATAGTACAGCTGACAAAGGGCAAAGTTGTAGTACCGCTTGGTGACAGCCAGCTACCAAGAGCGACTGAGTAGTTGAACCTGTGGGCGTGGGACCATAGTCGCAGGGGACATCAAGCTCAATTGACATAACATTCTACACAAAACATTGTTCCACCTCCTACTTTGGTGAGTAGCGACTGGGATCTTAAAATCTTGCAAGCTGCCATCTGGATGCAACGATGGGTCTCTCCTCATCCACAGCAAAGAAGAATGAAGAAAACCAAAAATTCATGGAAACAATTAGTCCTAGCAACTGGTACACCATCCAATCTGTAGCCTATATGACTATGAGACCAGAAGAACTAGATGGTGCCCAGCAACTACTATCAACCACTTGGAAGAGGATCTATGTAGGAGATCCTTGATAGAGAGGGAGAACAATGTGGAACACAACTCAACATCATTTGGAGGAAAAAAAAAGGGGGGGACCAAGTTTGCTGGTCCAATAGAGCCTGGTGGAATTACTGAGACTATGGTCCCTAGCTGCCCTTCAGGGCTGGAATTGAATCCATGCCTATGGCTTCCAGCCAAACAATAGACAGGCATATGAGTTGAACATTGCCCTGAGGTAGATACACTCCTTGGAGAGAACAATCATGGGAGAAAGAAAGGCTGCTTATGCACAGGGAGACAGCTCAGGGGGCAAGAGTGCATGGAGGGATGGACACAGGGAAGAGGTAACTATCAGGAGGAAGCATGAGGGGAGATGTTGCATTGTGGTAAATTGTGGTCAATGTCATGAGACAAAGTGTATGTGAATTGCTGTATGGAAAGTGAATTTGCTCTGTATATTTTCACCCAAATCACAATTTAAAAAAAAAGAAGAAGAAGAAGAAGAAAAGTTCAGCAGTTTAAACCCACCAGCCACTCCACAGGAGAAAGATGTGGCAGTCTGCTTCCATAAAAATTTACAGCCTTGGAAAGCCTATGAGGCTGTTCTATCTACTCTGTCTCACAGGGTTGTCACTACAAGTTGGAACCGACTCGATGGCAGTGGGTTTTGGTTCTGCATTGGTCAGGACAGGCTAAGTCATGCTGCAGTAAAAAATACTCAAAAATCTCAACTTTTTAACATGTCACATGGGATAACCACAAGTAGATGACAACGAACAACAACAGTATGTCACAGGTTTTTTTCATGCTTATGCCAAAATCAGGTCCAAGCCATTCTCTGTCATCCATGTGGCAATTCCACAATGTGGGCTGCTTTGATCTTGCAGCACTGCCATCTTAATATGAGGCCTCCCCATGATCACCTCAAAGTTATTACATGCTTCAGCACAGGAGCAATATGTGGCACTTTCACTCACAGCCCATTGGTCAAAACTAATCGCATGGCTTCATTCAATTTCAAGGAGGTGATGTGTAAGACTTACATGTGCTCGGGAGGAGAGGAACACTAGAAATCTCTTCTTTATTATCCTCCAAGCAACATATTATTTCGTCTTTGCTTGGGTTATTTTATTTTATAAGCTTTATTGAAAAAAAAAAAATCTGCAACCTGCTCTTTCTCATTTGCTGTCATGTCTCTAAGATTTATCCATGCCATTGTTGGTATCTATGTTTTCACTATCATATAATATTCCATTGTATGAATAATAAACCTCCATTTTTTTTTCATCCATTCCCCTATTGATGTTACTCTGGTAACATAGTGCCTAAGGCACTTGACTGCTAACCAGAAGGCTGGCGGTTCAAACCCACCAGCCACTCCTCGGAAGG
>NW_006921621.1:13564797-13572449 GCF_000298275.1 Orycteropus afer afer
TGCCCTTTATTATGTTGAGGAATGTCCCTTCTATTCCTATTTTGCTGAGAGTTTTGATCAGAAATGGGTGTTGGATTTTATCAAATGCCTTTTCTTAAGCTAATTTTTTTAATGAGAAGGAAAAGAAAAAGGCAAATAAAATTAAGCAAATGCCAGGGTGCAGAAAGATCAAAGTTGTTATGTTCTTCTTCAATAAGGTGTAGGTAGAACTGAAAAAGAGTAAGTCAGGGACTAAATAAATGTCTTTGCCTAAAACTGCAAACGTACAGCCCACCCACTGTCATCGAGTTGATTCCAAGTCATAGCAACCATACAGGACAGAATACAACTGCCCCATAGAATTTCCAAGGCTGTAAATCTTTAAAGAAGCAGACTGCCTCATCTTTCTCCTGTGGAGCAGCTGGTGGTTTTGAACCACCAATCTTTTGGTTAGCACCCAAACACTTTGGCCACTGTACCGCCAGAACTCCACATATATACAAAGAAGAAACAACTGATTAACCCAAGGAGCTGTTTCTTTCAGAAGATTTGGAGCTTCTAAGATAGTATGTCTCAATGCCAAGATGTCACTGTTTTAAGAGATACCCTCAAATCTCAGAAGATTTCAATGCAAAGTTCATTTTAATTTCCTTCCATTTTTAAAATAAATAAATGCCATACTCTGATCTTGTTTCCTTTTTGACAGGAGGGAGGCATGTCTTAGAATCAAAGAAATAAAAACAAGGTATTTAAACTCCCCAAATATTGGTAATTACCAGCATACAACCCTGGAGAGAAATAAATAGAATAGGGGAAGTAAGGCTATTGGTGGCAGATTAACTAAGGAATAATGTTGTTGTTGTTGTTGTTGTTGTTATGTGCCGTCAAGTCGGACCCGACTCATAGCAACCCCTCCTTGGGTTTCCGAGGCAGTATCACTATGGAAGTAGATTGCCCCATCTTCCTTCCAAGGACCCTGAGGAATAATGTTAGTCATATAATTTATCCTAGGAAGTTCCTGGCACATCCATCCTGCTAGTTTGGACCACAAGCAAGACACTGTGGCCTTAATGAAATCTTTTTTCTTTTCTATTTCTACTGGTATAAAAGAGGGAACCTGGTAGTAACTCTCCTCTTGGCAGGTTGAGGAAGAAATTGAGAGGTAGCACTGAACAGCTTTGGAGTAAAAGATCACGGGCAAGTTTGGCCAAATGTTGAGAGAAGCCTGGAAAATTGTCCCCTGGGTCTTGCTGACAGGAAAGAAGAGCAGGATGGATTTTAGCACTGACCTTGGAGGAGCAGGACACACAGTTGGCCTTGTAACCAAGGGCAGAGGAAGAGCATCCAGTGAGCTGTGGGGCTGTCTTTGCTTAGGAATGTTAAGATGACCAGAGGCTCATGAATTAGTAGGGGCCACAGCATGTAATTCGATGGTCAAAGAAGGGGGCTTATCAAACTGAAACAAAAGTAGATGCATCATTCATTTTTGTTGCCTTCATGGGCTGTTTCAAGGATCCCTGGTGGTGCTGTGGTTAGGTGTCCAGCTACCAATTGAAAGGTTGGCAGTTCAAACCCACCAGCTGCTCTGCTGGAGGAAGACATGGCAGTCTGCTTCCATAAGGTTTACAATCTTAGAAACTTAAGGGGCAGTTCTACTCTATCCTGTAGCATAGCTATCAGTCAGAGTTGACCCAACAGCAATGGATTTGGTTTGGATGGGGCATTTCTACATGTCAGTCACCATGCCAAGACTTTGCATACATTGTCTTCTTATTCTTCAGAGCTAGCTGGGAAGGTAAGTGAAGTTACTTGCCCCCAGGCTTCTTGTTAGCAAGTGACAGAAATTAATTCTACGAGATTTCAGCAAAAAAGCAACAAGAAGATATTGGGCATCTCAGAATTATTGGGGATGCTTAGAGAATGGGCGGGAACCAGGGGAAGGCCAGACCTGAGTTCAAAATGTGAATGAATGCCATCATTAGCCACTGTAGATATCACCCGGAACAGCAAATGCTAGTGCTGCTAAAAAAATTCTCCATCAGCCCTGTGTCTCTGCATCACTTGCCCCAGATTCAAAGTCCTGGGTGGAAGGGTGGACTTAGCTAAGCCTCAGTTATGTGCCAATGCCCTAACCCACAAGTGGGGGGGGGGAGCAGCAGCACAGCAGGAAGAATCAAGTGTCTTCCTTGTGGCCTTCTTACTATGAAGCAGCCCTGCTTACCACCAAGACCAACATGGGGAGACATTCCCCAATTACAGGAAGGACCTTCAGATGCAGGACAAAAGCAAAAATCAAGCCTCAAGCCAAACCCATTGCCATCAAGTTGATTTTGACTCATATAGGACAGAGCAGACCTACTCCGTAGGGTTTTGGAGGCTGTGCAGAAGCAGTGTTTCGTTCTGTTGCACATAGGGTTGCTATGAGTTGGAGCTGACTCAACAGCACCTAACAACAACAACAACAGAAACAGACTGCCACATCTTTCTCCTACAGAGCACCTGGTGGATTCAAACCTCTGACCTTTAGGTTAGCAACCTAGTGCTTTATCCACTGCACCACTAAACCAAAAACCAAACTCACTGCTATCAAGTCGATTCTGACTCACAGTGATCCCTCCTTGGGTTTCCAAGGTGGTATCTCTGTGGAAGTAGATTGCCCAATCTTCCTTCCAAGGAGTGGCTAGTGGGTTTGAACTGCCAGCCTTCTGATTAGCAGTCAAATGCCTTAGGCACTACACCACCAGAGCTCCCTACTAGAGCTTCTAAAAGCAAAAAGTGATCCTATAATAGGAATTAAGGAGTACTAGTGATGCCATGGTTGAGTGCTCAGCTGCTAACCGAAAGGCCAGCAGTTCAAACTCACCTGCCGCTCTGCAGGAGAAAGATGTGCCAGTCTGCTTCCATAAAGTTTGCAGCCTTAGAATTCCTATGGAGCAGTTCCACTCTGTCCTATAAGGTTGCCATGAGTAGGAATTGAGTCAACAGCAATGGGTTATAATAGGAATTAGTCCCTGGATGGAGCAAATAATTGACACACTCAGCTGCTAATTACTTCTTGTCCTTGATGGGTGAGTTCATCTTGATTGCTGATTCCCCACCATTTATGTCTGCTTTAAGCTGGACCTGGTGAGGAAGAACCAAAACATCCCAAAATCAAAATGAGGCAATGTGAAAACTGTCATTTCTGACATTTTGGAAGTGCACTAACCCATTTGTTTCACTTAATCTGCACAAAAAATAAATAAATAAATAAATAAATAGAAATCCTTCCATGGACCCTGACTGTGGGGAGAATAGGCAGGCATTCCCATTCCATGTGACAGATCACAACTAAGCCAAGTGAGTAAAGGCTTGTTGTTATGTGCCGTCAAGTCATCTCCAACTCATAGCAACTTTATGTACAACAGAACTAAACACTGCCTGGTCCTGTGTCAGCCTCATGATCCCTACTATACCTGAGCCCATTGCTGCAGCCACCATGTCAATCCAACTTTTTGAGGGCCTTCCCCTCTTTTGTTGACCCTCCACTTTACCAAGTGACATCCTTCTACAGAAAATGGTCCCTTCTGACTACATGACCAAAGTAGGTGAGATAAAAAGTCTGACCATTCTTGCTTCCAAGGAGCGTTCCAGCTTCACTTCTTCTGGAACAGATCTGTTAGTCCTTCTTGCAGTCCATAGTACTTTCAGCATTCTTCTCCAACCCCACAACTCAAAAGCATCAACTCTTTTTTGGTCTTCCTTATTCATTGCCCAGCTCTCACATTCATATGAGGCTATCAAAAATAACATGGCTTGGGTTAGGTGCATCTTAGTCTTCAAGGAGATATCCTTGCTCTTCAGCACTTGAAAGAGGTCTTTTGAAACAGATTTGCCCAATGCAATGCATCTTTTGATGTCTTGACTGCTGCTTCCATTGACACTGATTGTAGAACCAAGTAATATAAAGTTTTTTACAACATCAATCTTTTCTCCATTTATTGTGATGCTGCTTATTGGTCTAGTTATGAGGATTTTTGTTTTCTTTATATTGAGGTGTAATCCATACTGCAGACTGTAGTCTTTGATTTTCATCAGTAAGTGCCCCAAGTCTCCTCACTTTCAGCAAGCAAAGTTGTGTCATCTGTGTATCTCTGGTTGTTAATGAGCCTTCCCCCAATCCTGATGCCACATTCTTCTTCATATAATCCATCCTCTCAGATTATTTGCTCAGCAGTTTGAATAAGTATGGGAAAAGGATACAACCCTTATGAATTCCATTCCTGATTTTAAACCATGCAGTATCCCCTTGTTGAACAACAACCTCCTGGTCTATGTACAGTTTCTTCATGAGTACAATTAAGTGTTCTGGGATTCCCATTCTTCTCAATGTTATCCACAATTTGTTATGATCCACACAATCGAATGCCTTTGCATAGTCAATAAAACACAAGTAAGCATCTTTCTGGTATTGTTTGCTTTGAGCCAAGATCCATCTGATGTCAGCTATGATATCTTTGCTCTATGTCCCCTTCTGAATCTAGCTTGCATATCTAGAAGTTCTCTGTTAATATACTGTTGCAATCAGTTTTGAATTATCTTCAGTAAGATTTTACCTGTGGATGATGTCAATGATATTGTTCGATAATTTCCACATTCCGTGGGATCACCTTTCTTTGGAGTGGGTACAAATGAGTAGAGGCTAAAACCTAGATATTCTGACACAGTTTTTATTCTATGTCATGTGATTATTTAAGTACTTGACTTATGTTTGCTTGTTATAATGTTCCGTTCAATGTTTTGGGTTTTTGGTTTTGGTTTTTTTTTTTTTTTTTAACTCTTTCATTTTTTATTGTGATTTGGGCGCACATTTACAAAGCAGATTTGTTTTACTCTCAACAGTTCATACTCATTTTGTTTCACACACCAGTTACAGTACCTACAAGAAACAGCTCTCCTCCCAACTTCTCCCTGAGACTACCCTTTCCCTATGTCCTTCTTACCTATGTATTCCCATCTGTCTAGCTTTTCCCCTGTGCAAAAAATGCTGCCCTTCTGAACTCTCATGGTTGATTGTTCTAAGAGATGCATGTGCCTGGGGTAGGTATTCTGCGCTTACACCTTTGTACAGTTTGGTTGAATCCAGGGAAGTGAATCTAGTTCCAGGCCTGAAGGATAACCTGGGGCCATAGTCTCAAGGGTGTCATCAACCTCTATCTCACCAGTAATTCTGGTCATTTTTGTGTTTTTAAATTTTTTACCGTATTTTTCTCCCACTCTATCCAGGATCTCCAACTTTGATCCCTTTCTGAGCACTTGGCATTGATAGCTAGACACCATCTAGTTCTTCTGGTCTCAGGGTTGTGAAGGCTGAGGTTTTTGTGGTCTAATTGGACTAATTATTTCCATGTCTTTGATTTTCTTCACTCTTCTTTGCTCCAGACAAGGAGAGACCAATAGTTGCATCTTAGATGGCCACTCAAAAGCTTTTAAGACCCCGGTTGCTACTCACCAAAGTAGGATGTAAAATAATATTTTTACGTACAATGTTGTGCCAATTGAGCTTGATGTCCCCTGAGGCCATGCGACTCACTCCCTTGAGGTACTTGGTTGTGGCCAAGAAGCTATGCCAACCTTGTCACCTGTTAGTTCTATAATGTATAAGGATATTTTTCTAGCACAAATACACAAGTAGGATTATCATCAGCCAAATCTAGCTATGGTCATGGGTATATTCCCTTTGCCTATCCACACTTGATCTTCTCATTCGTCTGCCTATGTATCCACTTGTAGACTAGTGTTTGTTGCTACGGATAATGCAGTATTGTGTATATAATAGTATTTGTCTCTGTTGTCTATACCTTTTGTGCACCTCACCTATTGTTATTGTACTAGGAACATGCTTTTGTTATATTGCCTTTCCCTTCACCCAAATTAATATAGGACTCTTAACTAATCAGGAATATTTCCTCCTCTTCCCTCCTATCCCTGATAACCAACAAAGTAAATTTCTTTCCCTGTGTACCTTACCTTGACTTTTTATAATAATGGATTCATACAATATTTGTCCTTTTGTGATTGACTTATTTCACTCGGCATAAGGTCCTCCGAGTTCATCCATGTTGTGAGATGATTCATGACTTCTTCATTATTCTTTAATGTTGCATAGTATTCCATTGTATGAGTGTGCCATAGTTTGGTTATCCATTCATCTGTGTATGGGCACTTAGGTTGTAACCATCTCTTTGCTATAGTAAACAATGCTGCAATGAACATGGGTGTGCATATATCTACTCATGTCTTGGATCTCATCTCTTTGGGATATATTCCTGGTAGTGGAATTGCTGAATCAAATAGTATTTCCATCTCCAACTTTTTAAGGAAACGCCATACTGTTTTCTACAGTGGCTGTACCATTTTACAGTCCCACCAGTAGTGTATGAGACTTCCAATCTCTCCACACCCTTGTCAGCATTTGTTACTATCTGCCTTGTTGAACTTTGCTGTTATTGCTGGGGTGAGATGATATCTATTGTTGTTCTGATTTGCATCTCTTTAATGGCTAATGAACATAAGCATTTCTTCATGTGTTCATTGGCTGCCTGAATATCTTCTTTAGTGAAGTATTTGTTCATGTCCTTTGCCCATTTTTGAATTGGACTGTTTATCTTTTTGATGTTGAGGTGTTGAAGTTTTCTATAAATTTTAGAGATAAGTCCCTTGTGAGATATGTCATAGACAAATATTTTTTTCCCAATCTGTGGGTTCTCTTTTTGCCCTTTTGGAGGAGTCTTTTAATGCACATAAGAATTTGATTTTTTTTTTAATACATTTTATTGAAATATAGTTTAGGTACAGTGAAGTACACAAAACTAAAGTAACATGGGTCAATGCATTTTTTTCTTTCTGGGTTTTTTTGTTTGTTTGTTTGTTTGTTTTTCAGTGTTCCCTCTCCTCCCCTCCTACTGCTGGTAACCAACAAAGAAAGTTTCCTTCCATATACAAACCTTTCCATGACTTTTTACAATAGTGAACTAATATTATATTTGTCTTTCTGTGATTGACTTACTTCACTCAGCATAATGTCCTCCAAGTTCATCCATGTTATGTGATGTTTTGCAGATTATACATTATTCTTTAGTGTTGCATAGTAAGAATTTAATTTTTGAAAGGTCCCAGTCTTTTACTGCTCTTCTGCTGCTTCGATTGAATGTGTTTTATTTAGAACAGAGCTTCTCAAACTTAAATGTGTTCATGAATTACCTGGGGATCTCCTTTAAACTCAGATTGATTTAGTAGGTTAGGTGCAGTAGAGTTGATTTCAACTCATAGTGACCCCATGTGACAGAACAGAACTTCACCAGAGTTTTCTATGCTGTCACCTTTACAGGAGCAGATCACTCTTTTTTCTAGGGAGCCTCTAAGTAGGTTTGAACAGCCAACCTTGAACAGTCAACCTTTCAATTAGCAACCAAGAGCTTAACTGCTATTCCACCAGGGCTCCTTAGTAGGTCTGGAACAGGGCTCAGACCTGAATTTCTAATCAGCTCCTAGGTGATGGTGATACTGCTGGCCCAGGGACCATACTTTGAGGAGCAAAGATTTAAAGGTAAGTAGTAAGAGCTCTGGTAGCATAGTGGCTAAGGCACTTGACTACTAACCAGACGGCTGGCGGTTCAAACCCACTAGCCACT
>NW_006921621.1:13572549-13584125 GCF_000298275.1 Orycteropus afer afer
GTTGGGCAATCCTACTTCCGTAGTGATACTGCCTCGGAAACCCAAGGAGGGGTCGCTATGCGTCAGGTCTGACTCGACGGCACATAACAACAACAACAGTAAGAATTAAGAACAATAACTGTTCTTCATCTGTATCATGCAACTGCAATATTTTAATAACTTGGTGAAGAATTAATTTATCACATGATGAGAATTTTTATTTTGCTCTATGTTTTGATCTTTTGTGGTATTTCTTATATAAGTTTAAAGAAGGTGGTTTGAGAGAGAATGGTGTGGCATGGATGAAATGGTCCTTGTCTAATTTTCATTCTGCTCTAGAAATAAGTGCATAGAGAGGGTGAAACAATAGCTCAAGGAGCAGAGCAGGCTGGGAAAGACAATAGCCACTGCTCAGAAACCTGCTGGTCATTCCTCACTGCCATGGAGTCAACTCTGACTCATAGGGACCCTATAGGACAGAGTAAAAGTGCCCCATAGGGTTTCCAAGACTATAATCTTGACCAAAGCAGAATGCCCCATCTTTCTCCCATAGAGCTCTGGTGGGTTCAAACTGCTGATCTTTCTGTTAGCAGTCAAGTGCTTTATCCACTGGACTACCAGGTTCCTTGCAGTTTTTAGGACAGGGATTACACAGTGTGCAGCTTGAGAAATTCAGAAGCAATTCTCTGATTTCAAAAGTAAGCTCTCCTGAAAAGTTTATAAACACTGAATATCCCTGCATGGAGAGACATTAACTGAAGAAAGAAAAAAACTTTGAGAAACAGGAGACAGCTCTGAGGACCCCAGTCAAGCTTGAAGAAGCTGCCGAGACATGTCAAGCCAGGAGGCCATTGGACCCAACTGGAAATAAACAAGGGCCAATGAGCTTTATTGGAACCAGGTCACAGATAGCGCAGCGGAATGGAAAACAAAGGGGGAAGGCGGTTAATAAAAACAACCATCTCCTTGTGAAAGTAAACAAAGACAAAGTGAAAAGATGCAAAGAGAAACCAGATGCAAGGTTAGCCTGAAAGCGCCGCTGCCGCCGTGGTGGCAGAGCAGGGGTAGCAGTGATGTTGCAGTAGATGAAAGCGGCAATGAAACAAACGAGGAGCCAGAGAAGGAGAGTTAATACGGTAACCCGACGGAACATCTATGGGGGCTGGGAGGTGGGCGTCATGGGCCTTGAGTTTTGATTAGTGGAGGGGACTTGGCACCAACCAGCCCTCGACAGACATGCTTGGGGACAGTTATTAGAAAGCTATTTTTGTGGTTTCCTTTGTCTCTCTGAGCCACAAGCTGAAGTTGCCCATATGTTAATCTGTTTTGGAGCCTGAGAAACAACCCTGATTTCACCAAAACTCTTGAGCTTTTAAAAATAAGAAAACCCTTGGAAAGTTTCTTCAAGTTGTTTCAGTCCTTTTTGAAGATATGTATTTCTTTTCAAAAGTATATTAGTCAGCATCTTGGTTTCTTTTCCTTCTCTCTCCAACTAGAATGTCTTGTGTTTGTACATTGAAGTAAGAAAATCCAGGTGCAATATTTTTAAAGCCCTAAATTGTGGCCTTCTGGGGAGCATGTCCTCACTGTTAGGTGTGATGCTGTCCATCTCAGAATGTCCATTTGCATCCGCCCTGCAAAATCCAGGCTCCTCAAAGCTCTCTTTTCCTCTGTGTGACCCACATCCTTCCCCATCCCTTGAAGTATGATATGGGCTATCTGGATGTCCTTGCTCTCAGCCCACTGTCCCTCTCTCCCTCAGCCTTTCTTCCCTCCTGCACTGTCCTGCCTCCAAGGTTTATCTCAAATCAATGTTCTAATCATGCTTCTTGCTCGGTATTTAGAAAAGATAGATTTTTGCTCCCATACTCCTCATCCACAAGCCCAGTAATACCTATTAATAATTGTTTTAAGATTTGTTTAATAGCTACCAGGTTCTGTAGGTCAGTGTTGATATTAGCTGCCATGGAGTCAACCTTGAACTCATGGGAACCCTATGCACAATGAGATTGGACCATTGTGCTCTGTAGGAGTTTCACTGGCTGATTTTCAAAGGTCTCCAGGCCTTTCTTCCTAGTCTGTCTCAGTCAAGAAGCTTTGCTGCAATCTGTTCAGCATACTAGCAACACACAAGCCTCCAGACTGATGAGTGGTGCCTGTGCTTGAGGTGCTTTGGCCAATACTTGAACATGGGTCTCCTGCATGGAAAGAGAGAATTCTACCACTAAACCATCACTGCATACTCAGGCTCCAAGCTCACTGCCATCAAGTTGATTCCAACTCATAGTGACCCCCTTTGGGTTTCAGAGGCTGTAAATCTTTATGGAAGTAGATTGCCCAGTCTTCCTTCCATGAAGTGGCTGGTGGGTTTGAACCACCAACCTTCTGGTTAGCCATCAGTTGCCTTAGGCACTACACCACCAGAGCTCCTTTCACTGCATACTGATGGATATTATTGTCCTAGATCCAAAAAAAAACAAATTCTGCCATCAAGTTAATTCTGACTCACAACAACCTCCATTGGGTTTCCAAATAAGTAAATCTTTACAGAAGTAGATTGCCCTGTCTTCTTTCTGCAGAGTGGCTGGTGGGTTTTACCTGCCAACCTTCTGGTTAGCAGTCAAATGCCTTAGGCCCTGTATCATGAGAGCTCCTCATCTATTGTCCTTGCCCCAATTAAACTTCAGGTTCTTGTTCTGAGGTGTCAAGGAGCAAGAGTCTCCCATTGTAGTCTGTGAAGATATCATCCATCCAGGCATCCCCAGTTGGTTCCTTCCAAGCCTCTGCTGAAACCATTGTTCCCACCTGCCCATCATTAAACCAAAAAACTAAACCCACTGTCATTGAGTTGGTTCCTACTTATAACAACCCAATTCTTATTCAAATCCTATCCATCTTCAAGGCCACTCTCAGAAGGCACCTCTTCCAACCAGCCATTGTGGTTCATTCTCCTACAGACACTGCCCCCTGGAGGAGAGTCCCAGGAGCCTTCAGGCTTTTAGAAAATCCAGAATTCACTTCATGTGAAACTCAAGTGTACCTGCATGCTGTGGTCTCAACACTTTAATTTGATGGGTCAGGTCCTATCTAGGCAATTATATGTGCCTAAACCCATCATGACCCCTTCAGGCAGAAGGCAGACCTGGCAGGGAGTCTGGGTTTCCAAGGTGGTATCTCTACGAAAGTAGATTGCCCAGTCTTCCTTCTGAGGAGTGGATGGTGGGTTTGAACCACCAGTCTTCTGGTTAGCAGTCAAAAGCCTTAGGCACTATGCCACCAGAGCTCCTTTTTTTGGTTTGGTTTATACCCACTGTGCCCCCTTCAGGCAGGAGGCAGACCCAGCAGGGAGTCTTTTTTGGGAGTGGCCACCTTGAAACTTGATCTTTTCATGGCTGGTCACTGGGAAGTGAAGAAAGAGGGTCTGCAGAGTTGGCTTGCTTCCCAGTAAAGTGTCAGGTGCAATTATGATATTCACTCTGGCCTTTTCTTCTCTACAATCCTATCAGAGGCAGAAGCACAGGGTCTTTTTGAGGCACACACACAGATGTGCAACTCACCCATATCCACTGTCTGTCCAGCACCTACAACCTCCAGGAATCTTCCCGTGACAAATGTCTCCCTTCCATAAATCCCTAAAGCAGAATTCAGCAAACTACAACCTGCAGGGCCAATCTAGCCTGCCAACTTTTTTTTTTTTTTTTTTGGTTTTGGTTTTTAAAAAAAGTTTTATTGGAACACGGGCATGCTCGTTGAGTTACGTATAATCTATGACTGCTTTTGCGCTATGACACAGAGTTGAGTAGTTGCAACAGAGACCATATGGCCTCCAAAGACTAAACCCATATTTTCTATCTGGCCCCTTATGGAAAGTGTTTGTTGACCCCTGCTATAGAGTGCCTTTCATTGCAGTTTAACGGTTGTCACTTCATGCTTTACTCATCTCTCCAATACATATTTGAGAACTCTGAAGAGCAGGGATTGTCGTATGTGTTCAATTGTTTATCTACCCTTAGCCACTCGTCTGTCAATGGAGGCTTGAATGTAACTACGAAGCTGAACTAGGAGCTTCCAGACTAAGTCTGTCCTAGGACAGACTAGGAAGAAAAGCCTGCACTCTTCTTCTAAAAATCAGCTAATGAAAACTCTACAGGTCACAAAGGTCCCACCCTATTGTGTATGAGGTCACTATGAATCAGGCGCGGACTCAACAACAGCTCTCAACAGCGCTTTGTACAATGCTAAAGATAGCAAACACTTCTTGATTATTAGATAGCTGTGTCAGGATTTTTTCCCCTTCGGGTGACAGAAACTCTGCCCAGAATCACTTAAATAATCAGGACATTTATCACCTCACAGAACAGGAAGTCCAGAGGTAGGGCAGTGGTCAGGATTGGTGTATTCAGCCACTCAACCCATGTTCATTCTATTTTAATGCTGTCAAAATTAAGTTAAATTTAATTGAGTTAAATTTTCAGAAAATGTTTGAAGTTTATTCTTATCATGATTTGCAAACTGGGGAAGCACTCCTCACTCAAAGCTGAGAATGTCCCAAAAGAAACCATTTTGTGTAGGTTTTTACAATCAAAATCCATACAGATGTAGGTTATAAATAACTAGGTAGAGAACAAGAAGTTACATATCTATCTTGGAAGAGTGATTCACGTTTGATCAAGGCAAACCCTTTTAAGCCTTTAAATGATTACCTTTGTGATAATCAACCACCCAAGACAAGGTTTTATTGGAACATGGGCATGCTTGTTCATTTACGTATAATCCAAAACTACTTTTTTGCTATAACAGCAGAGTTTGGTTATGGAAAATTTTTGCAGTTTTGAATCCTGAGGTTAAGGCAAGTCAGGGTAATGATTCATGGCCTCTTGCTCTCAGAGATTCCAGCAAGTCTGAAATTTGTGAGAAATTTAATTTTGCTTTTACGGTGCTCTGGCAACAGTGCTGGTTTCATCCTCATGGTCTCAAGATGGCTGCCAACAGTGGCTGGAGCAACCTGGTCTCTTGTTCACATCCAGCAAAGTAGGAGGATGAGAAAGCTGGTAGAACTGGGAACTTCTATTTCCCAGAAGCCCTGAGCGAGCTACCCCTTGAGTCTCATTGGGCTAAATTTGTTTACTCCTACCTGGCACTAAGCCAATCACTGGTAAGGAGCTGGTGAAATTAGCATGACTGACAGGTTAGCTAATCATCTAGGGTGTAACAGATGTTGGGGAGTCAACCACAAGGTTCCTACAACTAAAACTTACAAAAATAATCTTGTCATGTCTTCACCTCACAGTATACTGTGAAATATTTCAAAACAAACAAATGAAATTTAATCATTAAGAATGATGTTGTATCTCACGTGTCATCTGTTCTTCATGGTATTATTGAAATTCTTGCGAGCATTTGCTTAGTGCTGCAATCCCAAATATGCACAAGCTCTGCTCCCCAGGAGTTACTGTTAAAACAATACAAAAACATATAATTTCTCTGTAAATCACACATTTACATTCCAAATGAAAAAAACATTCAATTCCAATATATTCTAGAACTTTTAATTTACTAGACCACATAACTTTTCCCTAAGACTTTTGTTTCTAGAACTTTGAAGGAAGACCTCTCCCCCACACTCCCATACTCCAGGTGACTAGAATTTAAAGGGCCCTGGCAGCCATTTAAAACTGTAGGAAAATACCTGATACATCTGTAAATGAGATGTTCAGTCTGCTTTAATACTCTACTAACTAGCTCAGATTTGTTCCTACATGTTGCTGGAGTGTTGTATCATTTCTATAGAACAAATAATTAAATAAAACAAATAAGTCCTTCCACAAAAGAGAAAAAAAGGGAATACCACAATCGCTTTGCCCCATTGCATACTGACATGAAGAAGCACAGGGAAACGGCTTTAATAACTGCTGCTGTGATTTCACAGTCCTGTCAAGAAAGCTATGGGCACTATGAACACTCGATCCCATACAAAGGTCGGTGAGGCCTCCGAAGGACAACCAAATCCAAACCAAACCAGTAACCATCAAGTCACCTTCAACTCATGGTGACCACATGTGTGTCAGAGTCGAACTGTGCTCTGTGGAGTTTTCAGCAGCTGATTTGTCAGTAGATCACCAGGCCTTCCTTCTGAGGTGCCTCGGAGCGGACTCAAACCTCAACCCTTTTGGTGAGTAGCCAAACATGTTCACCATCTACACCACCCAGGGACTGCTCAAGAGACAACAAGGACCCACAAATAGCAAGCCTAAGATGCGTAAATGGGCAGCCCTTGCCATTATGTGTTACATGAGGTGCTAACAATATACTTTGAGGCAACCATCATATCTCACTACCTCTAGGGTGATTGGTGCTACCCTGGCAAAGGCCCAGGCTGAGTCCTCCCAGAGAAGATGAGCTTCTGTTTCCTCCTTGAAGTTGGTGGTCTGAAAGATGCAGGAAAATAGGAGCAAAGCTGTGCTGGAACACCTAGTAACAACAGCAAGTTGGTGGCTGTGCTTGTGTGAATTATAGACCAAAGACCTAACAGAATTCTTCTTGTAGGGAAAGGGCGTGAGCCTGACTCCAAGAGACATGCCCTTGTTCCCAGAGAAGCTGTATGTCTGCCTCCAGTAAGGCCCTGCTTCAGTGAAGTAGAAGAGTGATATTAAATTATGTCACTTTGATATAAGAGCCTCTGTCTAAAATTCAGCATCAAATCATAGCATGCTTGACTTGAACAATATTGAGGTGAGCTGCCCATGTCCCCTGAGCAGGTCAGGCCAGGTCTGCACTCCTGTGCAATGATGACATGGCTGCTGACATAAATAACGAGTGTAATTTATTTGCTCAGGCTCCATATTTCAGGCAGAAGTGGTTTATGGGGCCAACTACCTGCAAATTGCAAAGCGGAAAGTTTATGGAGCTGATTTATGGAGAAAGTGAAGGGCCACATTTCTACACAGAGAACAACGAAATGCCTCCTAAAGCAAGGTCTTGTTCTTATCAGGCCAAACTTCATCTGACAGAATTGCCCTGCCTGTCCTGCTTGCCTGTAAAGAAAAAGGGTGGGAGGAATGGAGTCACTTCAAGATTTAGTTAGTGCACCCTGCTCACCATGAGTCCACCACCAGTGCTGCCAGTATGACAACTTGTGATATCACCATGGCTCCCACCATCACCTCCTGAATCACTGCCGTTATTACCTCTGTTACTCACTGGTACCACCCTCAACATTGCTTCACCCACCATCAGCCCACCATGACCACTGTCAATACCATTGCCATTACCAGCACAACCTTCATCAGCAGTCTCATCACTGCCTTCACAATTCCCTCAGTCCCTTTGGAGAATCATAAACCATCTTATTTTCTCCAGCAGGACTGAGAATGGACCATTCCAAAGATACACAGCTTAGAAAAGCAAATATGTTTCTGCCTCATTTCTGTGTGGGCCTATGAGCCCTCACAGCATTACCCCCACCCATTCATCACTCCAGGAATCCTGTAGTCATGGAAATCATGTTTCTTTTATTACATTCCTGTCAGTAGAGGCTCCAGGAAACAAGGGTGCAACCCCTCAGTGGATCTCCCATGTCACTAAGGTCTATCAGTTCTGGGCCCATGGACCTCCCTGGGTGGTAACTTCCTGACCTTTTCAGTACCATCTCCTTGATCTTCTTGTTGATCCTTGATCCTTGATCTTTCTTCAGTGGAGTGGTCAAAGGGTGTGAACCACCAACCTTCTGGTTAGCAGCAAAATGCCTTAATCACTATACCACCAGAGCTTTTTTATGGCATATTTTGAGGGCAGAGGGAGTCCCATGGCCAACTGAATTTGGGAAACACTGCATAGTGACACTGTTGTTGTTATTGTGTTGTTAGATGTCGTTAAGTCAGCTCCAATTCAAGACAACCTTGTGTACAACAAGCAGCTCTGGTGGCATAATGCCTAAGGCATGTGACTGCTAACCAGAAGGTCAGCAGTTCAAACCCACCAGCCACTCCATGGAAGGAAGACTGGGCAACCTACTTCCATAAATATTTACTGCCCTGGAAACCCAAAGGGTGTCACTATGAGTCAAAATCAACTTGATAGCAGTGAGTTTGGTTTGATTTCTAGTATAATAGAACGAAGCCCGGTCTTACTTCTGCTGACTCACTCATCTGTAGTGAACCATTTCACATTTTTTTTCCCGTGTGAAATTGTTCATTATAGATTAGTGAGTAATCACAAGAAAGCCCACCTGGTGACTTTAGCCCAACACCAGACATGCTAATGGACAGTTCTTGCTCTGAACTCCCCACCAGGTTGACTAAAGCTTTGGTGGGTCTGCATCACAGTTCAACTTCTTCCTCCGCCCATTCTGCTTCCATCTCCATCTGTTCACAGACATTACAACCTACTCACTGCCATTAACCCATTGCAACCCATGTATTACAGAGTAAAAATGCTCTATAGGGCTCTCTTGGCTGTAATCTTTACAGAAGCAGATCGCCAGATCTTTCTTCCATGGTGCCACTGGATGGGCTCAAACTGCCAATCTTTTGGTTAGTAGTCAAGCGCAAACCCTTTGTACCAACCAGGGACCTCTCACAGGTGTTAATCCCTAATAAACGTTTTGTGCCTCTAACTCCAGAAGAGGAGCTCTGGTAGCATGTGCCTAAGGCATTTGACTGCTAACCAGAAGACTGGTTGTTCAAACCCACCAGCCACTCCTCGGAAGGAAGGTTGGGCAATCTACTTCTGTAGTGATACTGCCTTGGAAACCCAAGGAGGGGTCGCTATGAGTCAGGGCCAACTCAACAGCACATAACAACAACAACTCCAGAAGAAAGTCCTGGTAGATCTACTTCTGAAAATCAGCCAATGAAAATCTTATGGATCACAACAGTTGTATCCACAGTGAATCATGGGGTTGGCGCAGGACTGGGCAGCATTTCATTTCATGTGCATGGGCTAGCCATGAATCAGGGCCGACCCAACATTGGCTAACAACAACAGCCCCTAACTCCATCTGAGCATCTGCTTCTGAGAAACCAGCCTGTTACAGAGATGGTGAGAATTTAAATTTATGATCCAGAAGCACTCAGTAGCAAGCACACTACTGGCATGTGGCAGCTGCTTAAGGGACATCATTTCCCTCCTTGTCCCCCCATCAGGAATAAATGGCAGGCTCAGTGGAGGCCCACTGTGTTGAATCTCTCTCATACCGCTCTCCAATGGGAAATACCTGTGCCCCAAGTTCTTGAGGAGGTCTGGCAGAGGGGCCCAAAGACCTGCAGGGCCCTGTGATTAAAGAGACAGAAGTGGATTCAGATGGCCAGGAAATACTGAAACTCACCACCGTGAGTAGTAGCCAGGGATGAGTGGAAATCTATACGCGGAGTTAATTTTTTCCAGCTCCTTCAGGCACTGCTACCCTGCAGACTTCTGCTGTCTGCCCAGAGGTGGAAGACTGCTCCGTTTTGAGGAGTTTTTCCTACAAAAATAGCTCTTTGGCTATTATGCTTTGCAATGTGAAGTGGAAAATTAGTGGATGAGGTTTCACGTGAAATAGCAAGCTGTCAGAGACAGCTGGAGGAACTCCTGGGCTGAGAGCAAGATATGAAGCACATTTTGGGGGACTCCAGAACAAAAAGGAAGATATGGGGATAAAAGGAATGTGGGTCTAACCTCAGGGACATGGAGGCCCAAGTCTCCTTGGCATGAGAAGCTGAGGTTTGATTGGCAACAAGCCCCTCTGCTTACTTTTTAAGACCCCATCATCTGTCTTGACCCAACTCTCCAACCTGAACAACCTGTAAGGTGGTTCCAATTAAAAACATAATGGAGTATGAGTGACCCAGAGAGAATGTACAGCAGATATGAGCACAGTCTCCAGAGCCTTGGCAGCTCCAATGCAGCCTCAGCTCTTCCACATCTTTGCTGTGTGACCTTAGTCAAGTTACATAACTTCTCTGAGCCTCAGTTAGGTATTATTGCCTTTCTTAACATATTATTCTTGTTAAGAAGAGAGTCTTAGTTTCTTAGTCCTGCTATAAAAGAAATCCCACAAGTGGTGGCTTTAAGGAACGGAAATTTGAGAGTTCTGATAAGACAGCAGACTAGGCAGAAAGACTGCACAGACCCTCTTCAAAAAAGAAAAGGGAAACCAATTAACACAGACACAGAAGATAATCCTGGACCCCTGAGCCTTGAAGGGAAGGATATAGAAGTGGACTAAACACCAACTGGCAGAAGAATCTGCATGAAAATACCAAAAAAGGAGACAGACGGAGCTGCGGTCTGTCAGCGATCCTGAGCAATCCTGACGGCATGGCACAGATACCTTAGAGAGTCCCGAGTGGTGGTAGGACCTAAGAATTAACCTAAAAATTAGCCCTGCTAGCCAGGGACTGCATGGAGGACTGCTCTGGTGGCTGGGGAATAAATGGAGAAGGTGAAGAGAAATGCAGGCTGAGCAATGGACTTTTGCCTGTCCAGAGGATGCTGCCATTTTGAATATTTACAAGTGGCTTCACCATTTTGGATATTTAAAGAGACAGCACTCTCCTAGATTCCAGGGGCTTAAGAACAGGTTCTGCTTGCCTGCAACCCCAAGGGCACTCTTGACCTGCAAGACTGAAAAGGTGCAACATTCCTTTTGTTACTCTTATACCCCACACCCACTTGGTGAATGGAGGTGCAGCCATCCCCCACTCCCACCTACCTTCTGGGCCCACAGGAACTCCATCACAGTGTGTGTGCTCAAACGGAGCCTGGGTGCCCTGCCCTGTCCTCCACCGATTTTTTTTCTCTGTATTTATTTATTTGTTTTTATTTTTCACTTTCTTTTTTCTAGTGATTAGTTTGCTTGTATTTTCCTGTTTTAAAACAACTATTCTTAATAATACTTTTGTTCTTTTTACTATTATCTTGTTCTTTCCCTCCCAGGTCCTAGTTTTCAGCTTTTTTTCTTTTCCCTGTTCCTGGTTGAAAAATTTTTTTGGAAATTCAATTTTCTTCTTTTTTTTTTTTTTCTTCCCACTTTTTTCCTGTGGTTAACCCCATTGCTTGTTTTTCTTTTTGTATTTTTCCCATTTTATCTTCATTATTCTCCTTCACTACCTTTTTTCTCTTAGTGCCCTATCCCCAGATATTGCAGGTTTTCTTGTTTTTTTCTTCTTCTTTTTTCCATTTTCCTTTTTTTGGTTACTGTTCCTGTGTGATTACATGGTGTGTTTTTTGTCCATATGCTTTTAGTTTTGTGATCATTATTCAATTGTAATTTTTGTCTAACTGAGTGGGAGACAGCAACAGTCCCCATAAGACACAACTACACCCACACCTCCTGTAACTTCACTTACTGAGCAAGAACCACTACTTCCTTCTCCACCAATGGGCCAATGATAAAAAACCACCAAGAAAAGCCTGACTCACCCTTGGCTGCTCTTCACAGTTAATAGGGGTCCGACTCAATGGCACACAACAACAACAACAAATACAAAAAATGCCATGATGCCTCAGAGACAACAGACAACCACAGTCCACACAAAGAAGCAGGATAAAGTGGTAGAAACAAGGGAGCAGGATACAGACCCAGAACACATCCCTGAGGAAGAAGCAGCATTGGA
>NW_006921621.1:13585985-13588517 GCF_000298275.1 Orycteropus afer afer
AAACTGTGGTCAATGTCATGAGACAAAGTGTATGTGAACTGCTGTATGGAAAGTGAATTTGCTCTGTAAATCTTCACCCAAATCACAATAAAATATGTGTGTGTGTGTGTATAAAATAAAGAATGGAAATTTATTTTCTCATAATTTAGAAGACTAGAAGTCCAGATTTAGGAGACCAGCTCCAGGGAAGACTCTCTTTCTCTCTCTCTCTCTTCTCTCTCTCTCTCCCTCTCTCTCTTTATCTATCTCTCTCTGTCTGTCTCCATCAGCTCTGGAGGAAAGTCCTTGTCTCTTTTCAGCTCCTGTTCCTGAATTCCTTGGCAATCTTCATGTGACAGGGCATCTGTCTTCCCCATCAGTGCTTTCTTGCTTCTGTGCTTAATCAGCTCTTTTTATATCTCAAAAGTGATAAGTGAAAAAAAATAAATAAATAATTTTTAAAAACGAATTGGTTTAAGACACATCCTACACTGATATGGCCTCATTAACATAACAAAGAAGAAACTATTCCCAATTGTAATTATAAGCACACAGAATTGAGATTAGGATTTATAACACAGATTTTGGGGGATGTAGCAAAGAGTTACAGTATTTGGGCCAAAGAATGAACATGCTTGAAACAAAGGTACATTGTGCTCTCTGCCCTACTAGAGTTCACCAGTCAAGGTAGACTTCATTCAGGAAGTGGAATTTGAGTGGGGTTTTGTAGGGAAGATTTTGGAAAGAGAAAGGAAGAAGAAGGAATAAAATATATGGATGAAGCCACAAAGAGAGTGCATTAGTTTCCTAGAGCTACTATAACAAATTACGACAAACTTAACACAAGAGAAATCTATTCTCTCTCAGTTCTAGAAGTGAGAAATCTAAAAGCAAGGCATGAACAGGACCATACTCCCTCTAAAGACTCTCTAGGGAAGAATCCTTCCTTGCCCTCTCTTAGCTTCTGGTGTTTGCCAACAATCCCTGTCATCCCTGGACTTGTAGCTACATTATTCCAATTTATTTCTCTGTCATCACATGGCCTTCTTCCATATTTCTGTCTGTGTCTTCATATGGCCTTCTTAGAAGGACACAGTCATTGGATTTAGGCCCACCCTAATTTAGTATGACTTCATCCTAACTTGACAAATTACATCCACAAAGATGCTATTTCCAAATAAGGTCACATGCTGGGGTTCCATGTGGACATGAATTTAGGGGATGTTATTCAACCCAGTTCAGAAAGGAAGGGGCATGAGATGGTTCTGGGGCAGAGAGGACACTGAGGGAACCCTTTGTTTGCAGCATCTGCTATATGGCCTTGAGGATTCAAAGGTGAGGGTCTGGAAAGGAGATGAGAAGTGAACAGACAAAGAGAATCAGGTTTCGGTCAGGGAAACAGAGACCCACAGAAGACAGCTTGCCACCCAGAATAGCAACATCCAAGATTTACTCAGGGAACATCAAGGTCAATTGGCATTACGTAGTCTACAAACACAGTGTTTTACATCCCAATTTTGTAAGTAGCAACTGAGGTCTTAAAAGCTTCTGAGCAGCCATCTAAGGTGTAACTATTTGTCTCTCCCTATCCAGAGCAAAGAAGAGTGAAGAAAATAAAAAACACATAGAAACAATTAGTCCAAAGGACTAATGGACCACATGAACCCCAGCCTCCATGAACCTGAGATCAGAAGAACTAGATGGTGCCTGACTACCATCGCCAACTGCTCTGAAAGGGTTCACAATTGGAAGTCCTGTATTGTTGTTGCTGTTGCTAGGTGCCGTCAAGTTGACTCCGACTCATAGCAACCTTATGTACAATGGAATGAAATACTGCACGGTTCTGTGCCAGCCTCACAATCTCTGCTATACCTGAGCCCATCATTGTAACCACTGTGTCGATCCGTCTCGTTGAGGGCCTTCCTCTTTTTCATTGACCCTCCACTTTGCCAAGCGTGATATCCTTCTCCAAGGAAAGGTTCCTTCTCATAACATGACCAAAGTAGATGTGACAAAGTCTAGCCATTCTCACTTCCAAGGAGCGTTCTGGCTGTACTTCTTCCAGGACAGATCTGTTAGTTCTTTTGGCAGTCCATGGTACTTTCAGTATTCTTTGCCAACACCACAACTCAAAAGCATCAACTCTTCTTTGATCTTACTTATGCATTATCCAGCTCTCATATGCATATGTTGTTGTTGTTGTTGTTAGGTGCTATCGAGCCATTTCTGACTCATAGCGACCCCATGAACAGCAGAATGAAACACTGCCCAATCCTGCACCAGCTCCATGATCCTTGCTATACTTGAGCCCATTGTCGCAGCCACCGTGTCAATCCATCTCGTTGAAGGCCTTTCCCTCTTTTGTCAACCCTCCACCTTACCAAGCATGACATCCTTCTCCAGGGAATGGTCCCTTCTTACAACATGACCAAAGTAGGTGAGATATAGTCTGGCCGTTCTCACTTCCAAGGAGCATTTCGGCTGCACTTCCTCCAGGACAGATCTTTGGTTCTTTTAGCAGTCCATGATACTTTCAGCATTCTTCACCAGCAC
>NW_006921621.1:13589212-13589785 GCF_000298275.1 Orycteropus afer afer
TTGTTCAATAATTTCCACATTCTGTGGGATCACCTTTCTTTGGAATGGGTACAAATATGGATCTCTTCCAGTTAATTGGCCAGGTAGCTGTCTTCTAAATCTCTTGGCATAACCAAGTGAGTGTCTCCAGTGTGGCATCCATTTGTTGAAATATCTCAGTGGGTATTACGTCAATTCCCAGAGCCTTGTTCTTCACCAGTTCCTTCATTGCAGCTTCAAACTTCCTCCTTCAATAACATTGGTTCTAGATCATATGCCACCTCTGAAATGGATGAAGATTGATCAGTTCTTTTTGGTACAGTGACTCTGTGTATTCCTTCCATCTTCTTTTGATGTTTCTTGCATCATTCAATATTTTGCACATAGAATCTTTCAGTATTGCAACTCGAGGCTTAAATTTTTTCCTCAATTCTTTCAGCTTGAGAAATGTCAAGCCTGTTTCTTCCCTTTTGGTTTTCTAACTCTAGGTCTTTGCACTTTTCATTATAGTAATTGGCTTTGTCTTCTCGAGCTGCTCTTTGAAATCTTTGGTTCAGCTCTTTTATCTTGTCATTTCTTCCATTTGCTTTAGCT
>NW_006921621.1:13591113-13619968 GCF_000298275.1 Orycteropus afer afer
CTCAAGACTCACAGCAACACATCACCACAGTAGGACAAACTGACAGACAAGTTTGTCTCCCTTAGCTGTTGGAAACCTCTCCAACCACCCTTACCTGGATCCCTGCAGCTGACTCCTTGCTCTGAACTAGTCCCCTTGGCCTTTTCTGTCCTTTCCCCACTTTTCCACCTTGCCACTTTGGGGCATGGCCTGGGTTTCCTTTCCTCATCTGGATCCCTGTGGCTGACTCCTTGCTCTGTCCCAGTCCCCTTGGCCTTTTCTGTCCTTTCCCACTTTTCTGCCTTGCCGCTTGGGGCATGGTCTGGGTTCCCACTCCTCACCTGATCTCTGTGGCTGACTCCTTGCTCTGTCCTGGTGCCCTTGGCCTTTTCTGTCCTTTCCCTGCTTTTCCACCTTGCCATTTATGGGGTGTGGCCTCTGTTCCCTCTCCTCACCTGGATCCCTGCAACTGACTCCTCACTCTGTTTCAGTCCACTTTGCTTTTTCTGTCCTTTCCCTGCTTTCCCGCCTTGCCACTTGTGGGGTGTGGCCTGGGTTCCCTCTCCTCACCTGGATCCCTGTGGCTGACTCCTCCCATATGCATATGAGTCAATTCAAAATACCATGGCTTGAGTTAGGCTCACTTTAGTCTTCAAAGAGACATCTTTGCTCTTCAGCACTTTAAAGATCTTTTGCAGCAGATTTGCCCAGTGCAATACGTCATCTGATGTCTTTACTGCTGCTTCCATTGGTGTTGATTGTGGATCTAAGTAATATGAAATCTTTGATAACTTCAGTCTTTTCTCCATTTATCATGATATTGCTTATTGGTCCACTTGTGAGTCCTGTATAGGGTGGGAGAAAAATGTGTAATAAAACTCAAAATCATAAATTTAAAAAAAAAAAAAAGACCAGGCTTACTAGTCTGTAGGGACTGGTGGAACCTCTGAGAATATGGCCCTTAGATACCCTTCAAGCCTGGAACTAAGCTCTTTCCCAGGCTCAACTTTCAGCCTAACAATAAACATGCTTCTAAGGTGAACAATAATGTACTCCCTAGAACAACCAACCATAGGAGATCAAAAGGGCAGCATTTGCCCAGGGATAAAGCTCAGAAGGCAGGAAGGACAAATGGAAACAGTAAACACAGGAAGGAAGTGGGAAGAGTGCTCTTACATTCAATCAATGTCATGAATCAAAACGTGTATGAAATGTTGAATGCAAAACCAATCTGCTCTGTGAACTTTCACCCAAATCACAATAAAAAGTTAAAAGAAAAAAAAAAAAGAGTTTCCAAGACCTAGTTGACTGCTAACCAAAAGGCTGGTCAGAAGGTTGGGCAATCTGCTTCCGTAGTGATACCACCTCAGAAACCCAAGGAGGGATCACTATAAGCCTAAATCAACTAGATGGCAATGAGATTTTTGTCTTTCGGGTTTTGTTTGTTTTTTGTTTTTTGAGACGGTCCCTAAAAGGAGCTGTGGTGGTGTAGTGGATAAGGCATTTGGCTACTAACCAGAAGGTCAACAGTTCAAACCCACCAGCTGCTCCATGGAAGGAAGATGGGGCAATCTATTTCTGTAAAGATTTAAAGCCTCAGAAAACCAACGGGGATCGCTATGAGAATCAATGGTAGTGAGTTTGGTTTTTTGAGTTTTAAGATCCCTAGAGGCATCCTATTGGCACAATTGTCACCAGTTTGAACCCACCAGCTGCCCTGCAGGAGAAAAGACTTGGCAATCTGTTCCTGTAAAGATTTCAGCCTAGGAAACCCTATGGGCAGTTCTACTCTGTCACATGGGGTCGCTGTGAGTCAGAATCAACTTGATAGAACACAACAACAGCTAGGTCTCTGTGGATTTAATGTATTTGAGGATTGCTCTAATACCTGGGTGGGGAAAATTTGATTGGAAGCAGGGAAGTTAGGAAAAACAGTGGAAATTCTCATTTTTCTTCCATTAACATGGGTACATCAGCTTTGGCTGCTGATTCTCAGTGTATTTGTCTTTGTTGGACTATAGGTCTCAATACAGGGGCTCAGATGCAAGGCCACAGAGCACCAGAACCCCACAAGCTTGTGACTACTCCTCCCACCATAGCCAGGTGGGCAGGGAAGGAAGAGGACACTGGAAACTGGGGAGACCCTGAGACTTGCCCAAGACAAAGGCCAGGCCTAAGCCCCACACCCCAGGGCCCCTCCAGGATATGGGGGAGATCCTCCATCAATCAGGATCTCCCTCCAGGTTACCACCTGCAGCTTCCACGGCTTCCACATAAGGGCCCAGGGCCTTGGCAGAATTGCTCTTCAGGTATCCTGAACAACCTTGGCTCTCACTGAAGGTTTTCAGGAAAAAACACATGGCACATGTGTTCCACATGGCAGTTAGTCCTGGCTTTTCCCTTGCAGAGATGGAGAGGCCATGAAGGGGCCTGTCCCCCTGTTCCCAAGTCCCCTAGAACCATGCCACTTTTGTCTATGGCATGCTTCCTTGCAGAGTGAAGCCCAATGCTAAAGACCGCAGCTCCCACTCCAGCACCACTACCCAACCCTCTGAGGCTGTATATCAGCAATCCCCACCTCTCCTTCCCCAGATCACTCCCAGAACCCAGCAGAGAGGCCCAGAATGAAAAAGAACTTTGAATTGCAGGGTTGGTGGCAAAAACAGAGGCAGGAAAAATGTGGGTGCACCAATGCCTAGGAGGAGAGTGGCCAGCTCTGCACAGGGCAGACCCCTGAACAAGGATCCTTGGGCACAAGAGAGTAACTTAGGGACTGACACACTGCTGGACTGCAAGGCATCTAGATAGACAAGCTACTGACCACCACTGTCTGTGCTCACTGCCTATCAATGTGTCAACATGATCTCTGTCTTAGCAAAGGTTGGCAAGCCCAATAACCATAGTCCACATCATAAATGCTGTAATTCAAGTACACACAAAGTGTGGACGACAGAGTGGTCCATTCTCCTGGGGGTGCTTGGAACCTTCTGTGATTGACCCAGTGATGAACCACTCCGACCCACCTTCAACGAAGGACTTGTTTCCACAGCTACCAGGAGCAGGAGCAGCAGACAGCCCTCAGCTGTCAACACCTTCAATGATTACCCCAGCCCCAGAGAGCTGTCTTATCAAAGGTCACACTCTTTCCCAGGCAGCTCACATCCAATGACCCATCAACCTGGGGTAGGCAGAAGAGACACATTAGCCAAAAGCAGGATTGCTCTGATTGGGCCATGCTTGCTCTGGTATACCCCATGAGATCAGTCAAGGCTGCCATCAGGCCTGAATAACTTCTCCCTCTGACCATGCCAGCTCTCATCCTTGCCCTTCCCTAGGTACCCATGACTCCTCTTTAATAAGCGTCTTGCACATTAAATTCCTTCTCAGGGTCTGCTTCCCAGGGAACCAATGTACAGCAACTTTCCCCAAAGAAGAGACAGTGTTTTCCATCATGCGAGGGGCCCAGGCAGAAAGCACACACCTTGATGCCCAAGCCCATGAGCAGCTGGCATGCAGGTGCAGATAGTGAAGTGGTCCGTCCTTCCACAGATGTGTGAGTATGGGTGGCCAGTGTATAAAGGCAGTAACAGACCCATTCTAGGGGAGTATAGAGAGATGGATTTGCCTGGAGGAGTGATGGGCAGCTTCCCCAAGAGCAGACATTGGAACTTGACTTTGAAGGAGGAGAAAGCATCCACAAGCAGAAAAGGAGGGTGTACAGGGTGGGGAGTCCATTCTCATTCCAAATATTTGCATGGGGGATAAAGACCTGTTAGGAAAGTATAAGCGATCAGGTAAGTGTTTCCAGAAAGGCCACCAAGACTTTGTTTGGGCACTTTATTTTTTGGATGATAGGGGTGCTTTGGGGGATTTTCACTGTATTTTAACAGTATTTTGAGGGGAACATCAACATCAGGTTTGTTTTCTGAAAAGCAACTAGAAAAGCTGAGAACCCAGTTAGAGGAACCTAAGGAGAACCAAGTGGAGATAGAGGGAGGGAGATGTGTCCCAATATTTCAGAATAGCATTGATTGGCAGATTTTAGAGGCAGGAAGGCTGGATGGGAGGTTGTTTAATTCTGCAACCTTTGGCAAGTCACATAACCTCTTTGATTCTCCATTCTTTCCAACTTTGGTAAATATAAGCCTTACAGCATTGATGTAAGAAGCAAACTCAACATCCACAAAAGTCCCTGGTACTCAGGAAATGTTCAATGCCTGTCATTTTTCCTTTATTTATTTTCCAGATTGTGTGTTTTTGTGATCCCAGGCTGCCAATGAAGAAACTGAGCCCCCATAAAGCAAAGATGAGTGTGACAGAATATATAGAGTGAGTTTCCCTGGCTCCAGGTCCCTGGAAGGTTTGCACTTGACTACTAACTTAAAGGTTGGCAGTTTGAATCCACTCACTAGTTCCACAGAAGAAAGGCCTGGTGACCTGCTTCTGTAGAGAGTATGGCCAAAAGTTCAACAAGATGGAAAATGACAAATGCTGGTGAGGATGTGGAGAGATTGGGACTCTCAGGCACTGCTGGTGGGACTGTCAAATGATACAACTACTGTGGAAAGCACCATGGTGATTCCCTAAAAAGCTGCAATTAGAAAATACCATTTGACCCAGCAATTCCATTACTAGGTATATATCCTAAAGAAGTGAGAGCCATGGATAGATATATGCACATCCACGTTCACCACAGCACTATTCACAATAGCAAAAAGATGGCAACAGCCTATGTGCCCATCAACAGAAGAACAGAAGAAAAACCTAACTATGGGACATACACACAATGGAATACTATGCAACACTGAAAAATAATGTAGAATCTGCAAAACACCACACAACATGGACGAACTTCGAGGACATTATGCTGAAAGAAATAAGTTAATCACAGAAGGACAAATATAGTATTAGTTCATTATTGTAAAAAGTCAAGGACAGGTTTATACATTGAAGGGAATTTTCTTTGTTGATTACCAGGGGTGGAAAGGAAGGGGAGGGAACACTGCAAAAAAAAAAAAAAAAAGGCATTGACCCATGTCACTTTAGTTTTGTTTATTTCACTGTACATAAATTATATTTCAATAAAATGTAGTTTAAAAATATACATATATATTATAGCCAAGAAAATCCTATAGAGCAGTTCTACTCTAACTCACAGGGTCACCATGAGTCAGAATCAACTCATTGACAAGTTTGGCTTGGGGTTTTTTTATTATTATTGTGATCTGGATGAAAGTTTACAGAGCAAATTCACTTTCCATACAGCAGTTCTCACACATGTTGTCTCATGACATTGACTACAATTTACCTCAATGCAACAGCTCCCTTCCCACTTCCTCCCCATAGTTACCTCTCCCTGTATCCACCCCTCCAGCACTCCTGCCCCCAAGCTTTCTCCCTGTGCATAAACAGCCCTTCTTTCTCCCATGATTGTTCTCTACAAGGAGTGTATCTACCTCAGGTAAATGTTCAACTCATATGCCTGTCTTTTATTTGGCTGGAAACCACAGGTGTGGGTTCAATTCCAGACCTGAAGGGCAACTAGGGGCCATAGTCTCAGTGGTTCCACCAGGCTCTATCAGACCAGCAAACCTGGTCCCCTCCCCCTTTCTTTTTTTTCCCAAATGATTTTGAGTTTTGTTCCACATTGTTCTCCCTCTCTATCCAGGATCTTCTACATAGATGCCCCTCCGAGTGGTTGACAGTGGTAGCCGGGAACCATCTAGTTCTTCTGGTCTCGTAGTCAAAGTTTGCAGATTGCATGGTGTATCAGTTGCCAGGACTAATTGTTTCCATGGATTTTTGTTTTCTTCATTCTTCTTTGCCGTGGACAAGGAAAGACCCATCATTGCATCTAGATGGCTGTTTGCAAGCTTTTAAGATCCCAGTTGCTACTTGCCAGAGTAGGAGGTGGAACAATGTTTTGTGTAGTATGTTATGCCAATTGAGCTTGATGTCCTGGTTTGGAGTTTTTTTTTTAACCCAGGCTCCTATCCTAACCATGCTTCTCATGCTCTACTTTGCCCACCTGAACCCTGTCTGGGTTTTCAGGGCTACAGAACATATTCTGTTTTGTTGGGGAACAGCTCTGCTTCAGAAGTTGCCTTCCTGACCTGGTCTAAGGCCCAAAAGGTTGCAGAGTAGGGAGAAGAGTGGACGCAGGTATTTCAGCAAATGTTGAAGTGAAGTGAGGTTAGGGAGAGCCTGAGATAAACCAGGATTGGGGATGGAGCAGGGCTGGGAGCGGGGCAGGACCAGTGGGAGGGCTCTCCTTGATGTTGCCTATCTTGGAGACCAGGGAGTTAAGAAACAGGGTTCCAGGATGGGAAAGAACAAAGGGAAACTAGAGGCAAAATGTGAAATTAATAAAAAATACTTTACCCAATCAAACTCCAAAAGCAGCTGCGACCTTGTAATGGCAGCCAATGGCAGCCTTCTGATTTTTCACTTTGGTTAATTATCTAATGGCTTGCAGGCTCCCTGCTGCTTTATGACTTACACATTTCTCTGTTTCCTCTTTCCTCCACTCTCACCTTCCTGCTCTTTTCTGGTCCTGATATTCTGGAGCCTGCCTCCCCTCAAAAGCAGCTTCACAATGTCACTGAACAAGTTGTGTGGTAATTGTCAAATGGAAACCTAACTTGCTACGTAAACTTTCACCAAAAACCCAATAAAATATTACTTTAAAAACACAGCTTCACCTTGTCTCGTCTTTGTCAAAGAGATGCTGACTCATCCCTGGGAATTTTCTAGGCTGCAGTCTGCTCCAGTCAAGCAGGTGCCTTTACAGAATATAAAGAATTAGGACTCTTAGCCCTGCCCCTCAGAAGCTGCTAGTAAGGCAGGGCAGGAATTTTTCTCTTTTATGCACCACACACCACCACCAGTTGCTATCTAGGCAATTCCTACTATGGTGACCCCATGTGGGTCTGAGCAGAACTGTGCACCACAGAATTTTCAATGTCTTTCTTCTGAGACATATCTGACTGGACTTGAACCTCCAACCTTTCAGTTAGCAGCTGAGTGCATTAACCGTTTGTACCACCCAGGGACTCCACACCAAAAACAGAAGATGTGTACATCTTGGTAACTAGCAGTGCGATGAGGGCTGCAGCCTAGGTGAATGCAATGCATTATAGAGGGACAAAGGGGCATCTCCACCTCTGACTGGAGCAGCTGGAGATGGCTTCCCTAAAGACTGTTGTCTGTGCTGGGTCTTTGAGAGATGTGCTGGCCAAGAAAACATTGAGCAGCTCAATGAGTCATTCCAAACATTTGCATGGGGGAAGAAGACCTGTTTAGGAAAGTGTAAGTGATCAGGTAAGTGTTTCCAGAAAGACCACCAAGACCTTGTTTGGGCACTTTATTTTTTGGATGACAGGGCGGCTTTGGGGGATTTTCACAGTATTTTAACAGTATTTTGAGGGGAACATCAACATCAGGTTTGTTTTCTGGAAAAGTAACTAGGATGGCAGAGATGATTGGAAAGCTGAGAACCCAGTTAGAGAAACCTGTTGTTGTTGTTATGTGCCGTCGAGTCAGACCTGACTCATAGCAACCCCTCCTTGGGTTTCCAAGGCAGTATCTCTAGTAGATTGCCCCATTTTCCTTCCAAGGAGTGGCTGGTGGGTTTGAACCACCAGCCTTCTGGTTAGCAGTCAAGTGCCTTAGGCACTACACTACCAGAGCTCCTTGGAGGAACCTAGGGAGAACCAAGTAGAGATAGAGGGAGGGAGATATGTCCCAATATTTCAGAATAGCATTGATTGGCAGATTTTAGAGGCAGGAAGACTGGGTGGGAGGTTATTTAATTCTGCAACCTTTGACAAATCACATGACCTCTTTGATTCTCTATTCTTTCCAACTTCCATAAACATAAGCCTTACAGCATTGATGTAAGAAGCAAACTCAACATCACAAAAGTCCCTGGTACTCAGGAAATGCTCAATGTCTGTCATTTTCTCTTTCTTTATTTTCCAGACTCTATGTTTTTGTGATCCCTGGCTGCCAATGAAGAAACTGAGCCCCCATAAAGCAAAGATGAGTGTGACAGAATATATAGAATGAGTATCCCAGGCTCCAGGTCCCTGGGTGCTTTGTACTTGACTAGTAACCTAAAGGTTGGCAGTTTGAATCTACTCACTATTTCCACAGAAGAAAGGCCTGGGGACCTGCTTCTGTAGAGAGTACGGCCAAAAGTTCAGCAAGACGGAAAATGGCAAATGCTGGCGAGGATGTGGAGAGATTGGGACTCATAAAGGGATTGAGGTTGCATGACAATGGGGTAAGGGAAGGGGGAGATGGCAGGTGTGTCTGAGGCAAGTGGGCAGCCAGTTGTAATTACCAACCAGGCTGATAGGAAAAGATTTGTTTAGCCTGTTTACTCTTATAAAGGGATTCAAACCTGGCATGGAAATGAAGATTGAAACTCATTGGAGATGTGCTATGCAAAGGATTTGGGTCTCTATCCTACAGACAATAAAACCAAAAAAACCAAACCCACTGCCATTGAGTCAATTCCAATTTATAGGGACCCTATAGGACAGAGTAGAACTGCCCCATTGTGTTTGAAACTGTAAATCTTTATAGAAGCAGACTGCTTCATCTTTCTCCCAGCAGCTGGTGGGTTCCAACAACCAAGGTTTTTGGTTAGCAGCCAAATGCTTTAACCATTGTTAAAGCCACCTGAGCTCCTTGGACAATAGGAGTAAGATACTATCCTAGGCTGGCTTTCCCCAGAAGTAGACCCTTGGTGCAAGTGGTTTATTTGGGAGGTGATCCCAGGAAGCACTGGTAAGAGAGCAGGGAAATGAGCTAGGGAAGGGAAGGAAGTCAACACTGAGTATATTCATGAGCAGCACCTCCTTGGTAGTGTAAACAATTAACACATTTGGCTGCTAAACCAAAGGTTGAAAGTTCATTTCCACCCAGAGGCACCTCAGAAGAAAGGCCTGGTGATCTTCTGAAAAATCAGCCATTGATCAGTGAAGGCAAGCAATGATCTACAGGTGGATAGATGGGTGGACAGGCTGAACTCTTAGGTATGTCTATGCAAGGGGGAGTGTGCCCAAGATCATGTATAGGGTTGGCAGACAGTGTTTCTACAGGTGTATTTGTATGTTCTATAAGAATTCCCAGGTATAATCTTCACCCAAATCACAATTTAAAAAAAAAAAAGGAATTCCCAGGTATATGGTAGAGCTGACAAGGTGCAAGGCTGTAGTCACTTCTTCGCCATAGCCAACTACCCAGAGGGAGCAAGTAGTTGAACCTGTGGGCTCAGGACCATAGTCACAGTGGACATCAAGCTTGATTGTCATAACATACTACACAAGACATTATTCCACATCCTACTTTGGCAAGTAGCGACTGGGATCTTAAAAGCTCACAAGCAGCCATCTAGATGCAACAATGGGTCTCTTCTCATCCAGAGCAAAGAATAATGAAGAAAACCAAAGACTCATGGAAAGAATTAATCCAAGTGACTGGTACACCATGAGATCCTCAGCCTATACAACTATGAGACCAGAAGAAATAGATGGTGCCCAGCAGTCACTGTCAACCACTCAGATGGGGATCTATATAGGAGATCCTGGATAGAGTGGGAGAACAATGTGGACAAAACTCAAAATCATTTTTTAAAAAAAGGGACCAGGTTTGTTGGTCTGATAGAGCCTGATGGAACCACTAAGACTATGGTCCCTAGCTACATTTTAGCTTGGGAATTGAACCCACTCCTGTGGCTTCCAGCCAAACAAAAGACAGGCACAGGAGCTGAACATTTACATTAGGTAGATACACTCCTTGGAGAGATCAATCATGAGAGAATAGACAGGCTGTGTGTGCACAGGGAGACAGCTTGGGGGCAAGAGTGCAGGGAAAGGACACAGGGAAGAGTTAACTATGGGGAGAAAGTGGGAAAGAGCTGTTGCATTGTGAGAAATTATAGTCAATGTCATGAGACAAAGTGTATGTAAGCTGCTGTTTGGAAAGGGAATTTGCTCTGAAAACTTTCACCCAAATCACAATAAAATTAAAAAAAAAAAAAAATCAGGCATTGAAAATCCTATGGAGCACAGTTCTATTCACACACAACCGTGTGTGAATCACATTTGGGTCACCGTGAATTGGGTTCACTTCGACAGTAACTTGTTAATTGATAACAGGGGAAGGGGACATGGGTACTGGACGTGACCAACAGGGTCTGCCACTCTCTGACTTTGGAATTCCTTCAAACCAAAGTTTGAGTGTAAGGACCCACTCAAGTTCAGTAAGAGGTGAAATTAAATCATCTTCTAAAACTTGTCTTCTGATGGTGCTCAATGTCCTCTCCTCTTCCTCTGCTCAGTGGTTCCTCCCTCCCTCTTTCCCTATCAAAACCTGCTCAACCCCTAGCTGCCCTTCAGGTCTGGAATTGAACCCACAACTGTGGTTTCCAGCCAAACAAAGTACAGGCATGTGAGTTAAACATTTACCTCAAGTAGACACATGCCCTGGAGAGAACAATCATGGGAGAAGGAAGGGCTGCTTATGCACAGAGAGACAGCTCAGGGTGCAGAAGAGTATGAAGGGATGGACACTGGGAGGAGGTAACTATGGGGAGGAAGTGGGAGGGGAGCTGCTGCATTGTAAATTTTGGTCAATGACACGAGACAAAGTATATGTGAACTGCTGTATGAAAAGTGAATTTACTCTGTAAATCTTCACCCAAATCCTAATTTAAAAAAAAAAAAAAAACCTGCTCAAGAGAAGACCCATTCACTCAGTGTCAGTGATATTCAAGGTTAAAGTGTTACTCCCATCAGGGGATTTGCATCTTAAAATAAACAAGAATCTTTAGTGCAGAGGTTGTTCAACTAACCTTTCAGCAGGGCAGTAATGGGGCCCTTCATTTCATTTTCAAAACTATAAAGGCACCATATATTTGTCTAGAATAACAGCATACAGGTAAAGTGAAAATACAAGGTTCCCCTGATATTGGTGCATTGCAATATCTCTGGTCATCTCTTCTGGTCTGAAGATCTAAGTGGTAGGTATATGAGTCTATGAATAGTAAAGGTATGAAAATAAATTAGTAAACAAATGCAGTTTGTTTGACAGATAATATATTTCCAAACCTATAGTCTAGGAGGGAGAAAGATAATAGAAAAAAACAAAATTATTGGTAATGAGTTTGCAAACTATTGCTTTAATGCCAGCAGTGCCTACCACAGAATCACAGGCAACCACAATCTGCAGAGCCCAGGAAGGCCCACTGACCACCCCCTGAAATTTTACTTTATATTCAGCCTCTTCCTCACATTACTCCAAAGCCAACTCCATTGTCCAAAAGAAGCCACCATTTATCACCTTCCATTTCCACTCAATCAGTAAACTCAAGTTCCCCCTTCTATGTACCCATCACTGTGGAAAACACAAAGATGCAGCCCCTGCCATGAAGGATATAGATTGGGAAGGGAGATAAGATGAGCTTACAACCAACTCCTCAGAAGGAAGGTTGGGCAATCCTACTTCCGTAGTGATACTGCCTCAGAAACCCAAGGAAGTTTCGCTATGAGTCGGGGCCGATTCGACGGCATATAACAACAACAACAACCAAATCATAAAAGGCTGCGGTGACAGGGGCAGGAGAGGGTGTATGAGTCGGGGGACCATGAAGCTTCATGTGAGTGGCCTTAGTGATGAGCTGGGGAGGAGGGCCCAGCATCTGCACTGATGGATTGGTGGGCTGAAGGCAGCCACTGAGACAGAGAGAGCAGTGGGAATAATGCATGGAAGCAGGCAGTTCAGGGCACATTCAGGAATCAGCAAACGGTCTCCAAACAAAGTAGCAGAAGCAAAGGTCACATAATGGAGTAGGGGAAGAGGTTGGCAAAGTAGATTGGGACCAGATGGCAAAGGATCTCAGATTCCACACTGAGATGCTCATCTTTAATTCATTCAAAAATGGAGCAACATTAAAGGGTTGTGTTTTGTTTTGTTTTGTTTTGCTTTGCTTTTTTTTTCCCTTTTTAAACAGAGAAGAAATAGGCTCAGAGCTGTGTATATGGGAAATCACTGTGACCAACTCTTCAGGAATCCTAGATCCCAAATGGCTTCACCTTCAATTCATCTGGTCAATGTGAGTGAGAAAGGGGGGATTTATAGAGACCTGATGGCTTTGTTTCCAATATAAGCCAGGCCAAGGCAGGCCAAGGACAATGCTAAGGGGTCAAAGTAGGGAAAAAGGGAGGGCAGCAGAGCTGGAGATAGCCACCATCTGTGGCCACATGCCAGGGAGGATCGCCGAGTAAAGGGAGATCTTTGCCCCATAGGTAGTCAAGGGCTAGATGGTGGGAGAGGACATGGAGGATGGCAGAGAGTCCCAAAGGAGGTGGGGTGGCATCCAGGGGAAGCTTATCACACCCACTGAGTAAGAAGGTCAAAATGTGCAAAACTCGGGGAGGGCCTTTGGGAGCAGGCTTATCTGGCCTGGGTAGAAGGAATGGTCTGTGAAAGCTTAGGTGGCGGCACCACCCAGTCTTTGTAGGGAACTATTTTACCACACCTAGCCATGGATCTGAGTAAACACTTCTTCCAGCCTCTCCCTCATCACCTACCTCTGGGCAGGGACTCCCAGGGGGTCTTTGGCTGAGCCAACATCTAAGCTCCAGGCAACACATCAAAAACCCACAAACCCTAGAGACTCAATGAGAAAACTACTGGAACTAATAGAAGACTTCAGGAAAAGTGGCAGTGTACATGATCAACTTGCAAAAGTCAGTCAGATTCCTCTACACTAACAAAGAGAACTCTGAAAAGGAAATCAAGAAAATAATACCCTTTTTAATAGCCACCCAAAAGATGAAGTACTTAGGTATAAATATAACGAGAGATACAAAAGACCTATACAAAGAAAACTATAACATACTACTACAAGAAACCAAAAGAGATCTGCATAAATGGAAGAATATACCATGTTCATGGATAGGAACACTTAACATTTAAAAATGACAATACTACCCAAAGCAATGTACAGAAAAAATGCAATCCCAATCCAGATTCTATCATCAGTCTTTAAAGAGATAGAAAAGCTAGTTACCAATATTACATTGAATGAAAAGAGACCTCAGGTAAGCAAAACACTACTAAAGAAGAAGAACAAAGTGGCCTCACACTCCCTGATCTCAAAACCTATTACAGAGCCATAGTAGTCAAAACAGCCTGGTATTGGTACCATGACAGACACATAGACCAATGGAACAGAATTCAGAACCCAGAAGTAAATCCACCCACCTATGGACACTTGATCTTTGACAAAGGGCTAAAACCCATTAAATGGGGAAGAGATAGTATCATTAATAAATGGTCCTGGCAAAACTGGATATCTAGCTGCAGAAAAATGAAACAAAATCCATATCTCACACCAAAAAAGTCCATATCTCACAAAAACTAACTCTAGATGGATCAAAGACCTATATATAAAACCCCAAACCATAAAGATTAGCAAAGAAAAAATAGGAACAAACTTAGGGGCCCTGATGCATGACATAAAAACACTATCAAACATAACTGAAAATGCACAACAGAAGACATACTAGATGACTGAGACTTCCTAAAAATTAAACATTTATTTGCATTAAAAGACTTTGTCAAAACAGTAAAAAGAGAACCTGCAGACTGGGAGAAAATATTTTGGCAACAATATATTGGACAAGGACTAATCTCCAAGATTTATAGAAAACTTCAACACCTCAACAAAAGCAAAGACAAGCAATTCAATTTAAAAATAGGCAGAGTTGTCAGTGATGGAAAACATTGATCTATGGGTGGATAGACAGGTGGACAGGCTAAACTATTAGGCATGTCTATATAGGGGGGAATATGCCCATGACCATGTATAAGGTTGGCAGCAATGTTTCTATAAGTGTATTTGTATGTTATGTAAGAATTTCTAGGTTATAGTAGAGCTGACAAGGGACAAGGTTGGGTCACTTCTTGGTCATAGCCAGCCACCCAGAGGGAGCGAGTAGTTGGACCTGTGGGCTCAGGACCATGGTCCCAGGGGACATCAAGCTCAATTGGCATAACATACTACACAAAACATTTTTCCACATCCTGCTTTGCTTGCAAGCAGCTATCTAGATGCAACGATGGGTCTCTCCTCATCCAGAGCAAAGAAGAATGAAGAAAACTGTGTTAGGCTAGGTTCTCTAAAGAAGCAAAACCAGTAAAGCTTATATATAGAGAGAGAAAAAACAATTATCTTAGGAAAATGGCTCACACAGTTATAGAAGCTGGCAAGTCCCAAGTTCTTGGATCAGATGTCAAGCTGGAGGCTTTTCCTGACTTACGCAGCTGCAGGGGCTGACGAGCTCAAGGTTGGCAGGCAGTATACTGACTGCTGACTCCAACAAATGACAAATCCAAGATCACCAGACTGAATGGTGGATTGTTCATTCATGGACAGTTGTAGGCAGCACAACAGGATCCTGATCCACAGAAGAGAGTCTCTGTTCCCAGGATGTCCATAAATATATTGGAAGCAGGTCACACTTGGGAAACTCCCTTTCAACAGATTGGCTGCTCAAAACATATATATATCTGATATCATCATGGGAATAACCCACATCACAACTGCTTATACCACTCAGAATTGTGATCCAGCCAAGTTGACACACAACTCCAACTATCACAAAAACCAAAGACACATGGAAACAATTAGTTCAAGTGACTGGTACACCACGCGATCCTCAGCCTATACGACTATGAGATTAGAAGAAATAGATCATGCCTGGCTACCACTGTCAACCACTCAGAGGGGGATCTATGTAGGAGATTCTGGATAGAGTGGGAGAACTATGTGGAACAAAACTCAAAATCATTTTAAAAAAAAGGACCAGTTTTGCTGATCTGATAGAGCCTGATGGAACTACTGAGACTATGGCCCTTAGCTACCCTTCAGGTCTGGAAATGAACCCACTCCTGTGGCTTCCAGCCAAACAAAAGACAGGCACAGGAGCTGAACATTTACATTAGGTAGATAAACTCCTTGGAGAGATCAATCATGGGAGAATAGAAGAGCTGTGTGTGCACAGGGAGACAGCTTGTGAGGCAGGACTGCATGGGAAGGAAGGACACAGAGAAGAGGTAGCTATGGGAGGAAGTGGGAGGAGAGCTGTCGCATTGTGGGAAATTACAGTCACTGTCATGAGACAAAGTGTATGTAAACTGCTGTATAGAAGATGAATTTGCTCTGTAAACTTTCACCCAAATCACAATAAAATTTAAAAGAAAAAAAAAGGGCAGAGGACATGAACAGACATTTCACCAAAGAAGACATTTAAGCTGCCAAAAAACATGTGAAGAAATGCTCATGATCATTAGCCACTAGAAAAGCAAATCAAAACAACAAAGAAATATCATCTCACCCCAGCATTAAGAATAAAATTCAAAAAACAAATGCTGGCAATGGAGAGACTGGAACACTCATACATTGCTGGTGGGACTGTAAAATAGTACAACCACTGTGGAAAGCTGTATGGCTCTTCCTGAAGGAGCTGAAAATAGAAACACCTTATGATCAGCAATCTCATTACTAGGTATATATCCCAGAGAAATGAGAGCCATGACACTAACAAATGTCACCAGACTGAATCACCAGACTGAATGGTGCATTGTTCACTCATGGACAATTGTAGGTGGCACAACAGGATCCCAATCCACAGAAGAAAGTCTCTTTTCCCAGGATGTCCATAAATATATTGGAAGCAGGCCACACCTGGGAAACTTTCTTTCAACGGATTGGCTGCTCAAAACATATACATCCGATATCAACATGGGAATAACCCACATCACAACTGCTTATACCACTCAGAACTGTGATCCAGCCAAGTTGATGCACATTCATGTTCATTGTTATTCACAATCACAAAAAGTTGGAAAGAATCTAAGTGCCCATCAACAGATGAATGGATTTAAAAACTATGGTACATGTTGTTATTAGGTGCCATTGAGTCATCTCTGACTCATAGTGACCCTATGTACAGCAGAACGAAATACCACCCAGTTCTGCACCAGCTCCACAATCCTGGCTATACTTGAGCCCATCGCCGCAGCCACTGGGTCAATCCATCTCATTGAAGACCTTCTCTTCTTTCATCGACATTCCACCTTACCAAGCATGACAACCTTCTCAAAGGAATGGTCCCTTCAGACAACATGACCAAAGTAGGTGAGACAAAGTCTGGCCATTCTCACTTCCAAGGAACATTGTGGCTGCACTTCCTCCAGGACAGATTTGTTAGTTCTTTTAGCAGTCCATGGTACTTTCAGCATTCTTCGCCAGCACCACAACTCAAAAACATCAACTCTTCTTCCTTATTCATTGTCCAGCTCTCACATGCATACAAGGTGACTGAAAGTATCATGGCTTGTGTCAGGCACACTTTAGTCCTCAAGGAGACATCTTTGTTCTTCAGCACTTGAAAGAGGTCCTTTGCAGCCAATTTGCCCAGTACTATATGTCATCTGATGTCCTGACTGTTGCTTCCACTGGCGCCAATTGTAGAACCAAGCAATGTGAAGTCTTTGACAACTTCAATCTTTTCTCCGTTTATCATGATGCTGCTTATAGCTCCAGTTGTGAGGATTTTTGTTTTCTTTATACTGAGATGAAATCTATACTGCAGACTGTATTCTTCAATCTTCATCACTAAATGCTTCAAGTCATCCTCACTTTCAGCAAGCAAAGTTATGTTGTCAGCGTATGACAGGTTGTTAATGAGTCTTCATCCAATCCTGATGCCATGTTCTTCTTCATATAGTCCAGCTTCTGGGATTATTTGTTTTTTGAAGGTTACTAAGGATGGAAGGGGAAGGAAGGGACAATAACCAACAAGAGGGTAGATACATATTAACTTGGGTGAAGGAAAAGGCAATACACAATAAGGGGGAGGTCAGCACAAATTGATCAAGGTAGTTGAAGAGATAGGGAAAAGCACATGAGTTAAAGGTAACAAAGGCATTTGACTGCTAACCAGAAGCCTGGCAGTTCAAACCCACCAGTCACTCCTTGGAAGGAAGACTGGGCAATCTACTTCCATAGAGATACTACCTCAGAAACCCAAGGAGGGGTCGCTATGAGTCAGATCCAACTTGACTGCAATGAGTTTGGTTTGTTTATTACTATTATTATTATTATTATTACATACACAATCCTGCAATAATAGTAATAACAGTAATTTAGGGGTAGATGTTTAGTTCAAAAACCAAATCAAACTCACTGCCATCAAGTCAATTCTGACTCATAGCAACCCTCATTGGGTTTCTGAGGTGGTAAATCTTTACAGAAGTAGATTGCCCAGTCTTCCTTCTGCAGAGTGGCTAGTGGAACCCATTAACTATGGACCTTGGACACCCTTCAAGCTAGGAACTGAACATAACCTCTATGACTCAGCTGTCAACAAACTATAGACAGGCCTATATAGTGAACAGCAATATCAGAAGGGTCTGTACTCATTACAACAATCAAACATATGAGACCAAGAGGACTTTTGCCCAGGGATAGAGCTAGGAAAGGGGGAGGGCATGAAAAAGAAAGATGAAGGGAAGGGGTGGGTGTAGGGGAAGAAGTGGGAAGAACGCTGTTACAGTGTGGGGATTGCAATAAATGTCACAAAACAGAAGGAAAAAAAAAAGGATGATTAGAATCTCAGTTTCAGATGACATTCCTCCCTTTTACTCCTTAAAGACTTCAGGTGGGACTAAAGCAGCCCCAGTAACCCTAAACCTTATTATGGCCAAATTATTAGGCTGAAAGCAAAATCAAGTCCTTTCTGGCAGCAGGCAAAGGCTTCCCAGAGAGCCCTGTGAGGTAATGTCTACCAGGTGCAGGTACAGTCACAAACCTACTTCCTCTGTGGGCTATATCTGGGCTAATGTTCACCCACCTATACTGACATCAGGGCTTTTAACTCACACAAAAATAGTCAGGCATACTATGGCCCCAGGTTACCCTTCAGGCCTAGAATTGGACTCACTCCTGTGGATTAGCTCTCAGCCAAACAGCCACAGGCCTATGAGCTGAACACCTACCCCAAGGAGATGCAATCCTTAGAACAGTCAACCATGAGAGATCAGAAGGGCAGCATTTTTATACGGAGAAAGCTAGACAGAAAGGAAGGCATAGGTAAGAAGGACACAGAGAAGGGGTAGCCATAGGGAGAAGGTAGGAGGAAAGCTGTTCCATTGTGGAGATTGTAATCAGGGCTGTGAAACAAAATGTGTATGAACTGTTGAATGTAAAATGAATCTGCTTTGTAAATTTGCACCCAAATCACAATTTAAAAAAAATTAAAAATTCATGCATGATGAGCACCGCAGTTTAGCACAAGCCAACTTCTGTCTAGCTCTCCATTAATCCCTTAAGGCCCTGAGATGGTCAGAAAACAAACCAACCTACCAGTAGCCAAGTCATGTGGCAACCTCATGTGACTGAGTAGAACCGGTCCATAGGATTTTCTCGGCTATAATCTTTTGAAAGCAGATAGCCAGACCTTTCTCCTGTGGTGCTACAGAGTAAGTGGGTGAGTGAGTTTGAACCACTAACCTTTAGGTTATCAGCCAGTTGCACACTGCTTGCACCACCCAGAGACCCCTGATATGGTCAGAGACTCTCAAATGTGTGCATTGGAGGAACAATCAGCATGCAATCTCATCCACTGGCTTGGAAGTTTCAATCCACTGGTTTGAATGCCTTCTTTAAAGAAAATTGAAATGTTTTCTGACCACAGGGTGAAAACAGACAAAAAGGGAGGCCCTCTTGAAGAGAGGTACCAGTGGGGCTCCACACCCACTTGGCAAGCCAAGAAGGCAGCCACTGGGTAGACAGAGAACTGTGCCTTACATAGCTCAAAGAGAAGCAGGTGAGTTGCTTGTAATCACACAGCCAGTTAATGGTGTCACTGGACTACACACCCAGAATTTAGGGCTTCTAATCCCAAACCCTGTCCATCCTACCACCCACAGAAAAGTCAATCAAAGTCATTACACTTTGTTCCTTGGGTTCCACAGGAGAACCAGCCTGCAAATATAAACGAGGTGACCAAAGATAGATATAATTAAATGCATGAAACTGGTCCCTAATATTGGAAATGATGATCATTTCTAAATCATGACAGTAACTAATCTCTGCACTTTACTGTTTCATTTTTTCTTTCTTTTGTTTGTTTGGTTTTGTTGTTGTTGTTGTTGTTGTTTTGTTTGTTTTAGAGTGAAAAAATTGATTCACTGTCCTCAGTCTGTCCGGGTTACAGCCTTCTCACATAGCTGCTGTAACTAACTTCAGGGAGCTCCATTTCTCTCCCTGCCATTTCCAACTGGTCACCAAACCAGTTGCTCTCGAGTCAACTCCAACACATGGCGACCCCATGCTTCAGAGTAGAATGTGCTCCGTAGGATTTTCAAAGCTGTGACCTTTCAGAAGTAGCTCATCAGGCCTGTTCTGAGGCACCTTTGGGTGGGTTCAAACCACCAGCTTTTCGGTTAATAGCCAAGTGTTTAACTGTTCGCACCACCCAGGGACTCCTAGATCAGACAAATCTTTAGAAATTGCTCTAAGCCCATTACCCACCACCACCCTGGCTGCTGCCCCAGTTCAGCACTCATCTTTTCTGGAAACTGGCTCCAGCCTCCTCCCCAGTGCCCTACTCCACCTTTGTCTTGGGCTCAAACTCGGTACCTTGAGACACATGACATCTAAGAACTTAAATGAACTTAATGCACCAACTCCCACCTTGGGCAGCCCCTCAGTCCTTCTAGAACAGGGCTGTGCTCTGCAGGAACAGGGCAGAATCCATTAGGTGAAAAAGCAAAAAACCAAACTCACTACCATCAAATCGGATCCGATTCATAGTGACCCCTCCTTGAGTTTCTGAGGCAGTATCACTACAGAAGTGGATTGCCCAACCTTCCTTCTGAGGAGTAGCTGGTGGGTGTGAACCGCCAGCCTTCTGGTTAGCAGTCACATACCTTAGGCACTACACCACCAGAGCTCTTAAGGAAGGGACCATATCCTCAGTGATTATTATTGATTGAATTGTGTCTCCTGCGTAAAATATGTGTTGGAATCCTAACACCTGTACCTGTGGATGTAATCCTGTTTGGAAATAGGATTTTCTTTGTTATGGTTCAATAGTCTGAGATATGCAATAAAAGGTTTAACAGACAAACCATACATGAGAAAAGCAGATGGAGGCTAAGCCTTAGAACAACTAGTACCAGGGGCTCAAATACCAGAGGTGGAGTCCTCTCTCCACCTCTGATCTTTGCTTTCTCTGAAGACCAGCTTTCTGCACATCACAGGAAATGTGTCTGCCTATCTTCCCACATGCCTGTCACCCATAGCATTTGCTATCAGAGAAGGGTCAACTTTATTCTTCAGTGCCAGTTTCAAAAATCCCAGGGAAAGACTGTGATTGGCTCAGTTTGGATGAGATATGTAACCAATCAACTCTGGTCAGAGGGATATGGTCATGTGATATGTGATATGGGATATGGTAACTCCCTGCAAGAACCACATGGATGGAGTGGGAATATGGAAATCTCCAGAAAATGAGTGTACAGCCCCCAGAAGAGAGGGATGTAAGGCAGGCCACAAAATAGTAACACACCTCAGCTTCATTGGCAGTAAGTAGAAGAATCTGGATTTATGCCCAGGTCTGTTGGGCTCCAAAGCCTATACTCAGACTCTGACACATGCTGCCTTTCTGAGCCTCTGTCTACTCCCACATTAGGGAATCAGGATTAGTTAGTCAGCCTCTCCAAAAGTTAAAAGCAATTTATTGTCTAGGCAATAATATCCATGAATAATTATGGCATTAGAAGCCTGATGGAGGACAACAGTAGGGCTAGACACCATATTTTCCATCTTCTGTTTCACAGTCATTGTTATTACCACCTCCATCACCACCTTATTCTTCATCTTCTTAATAGTGAACTCTGTCCTCAACCTGGCTGGGAAGTAGTTTTCTGGTTAATAGGGAATTATTTTAGGTATTATATTTGGGTTAGCAATTTTCTAAGCATTGAAATCATCGCCTGTTAGAACTAAAACTATTAAAGATCTCAATCCTTCTCGTTTTACAGATGAAGAAATGATGCTAGGAAGAGAAAGCAATGAGGGAGACCTGGACCACCACCAAGGTCTCCTCACTTCTGGTCTGGTGCCTAGCTCCTCTTCCACTCTGTCTTCTCTGGAACACACTGCAATTACAGTTCATGCTAGAAATGTGCCCAATGTAATTTTGGGGCCAAATTTTATTTTTAATAATCCTAATAAACACTTCAGTATTTACTGGGTAGGAACAAACTCTCTAAATTCTTAGCTTTTTCACATCCTTCATCTTCCTAAAATCCTGCTGGTCCTGAGGAATATATTTCATTTGAATCCTGTCAAGTAGAAACCATTCATCCTCACACCCAGTGGACCTGGAACTTAGAAGTGTTGGAAGAAAATTATCCATGGGTCCCTCATATATCTGCATATCATTTCAGCATAGCCATTAACTGTCTTCATTTTGGACTTCTTTTCAAAATATTTGTGTAGTGACCAGGTTTGGAAAATAGAGACAATGTTTCTTCCCTCAGGAGCAAAAGACAGACATGCTTACTGATGAGAGTGAAAAAGATAATATCTCCCTCTGGAGAAAAGGGCATACAGTCTTACTGCCCCTTATAAAAGATTCAGATTCCATAATCCTGGGGTTCCTCTCCTGAAATACAACCCATTTTGTATGTAAGTATCACTTGGCCCTCTTATCATCATCCTATAGAAATTAGGACTCAAAGAATCAATAAAAATGCTAATATCTGGCTACCATTATTGTTGTAATAAACTGTCTTTTATCTCTGACCCAGGAATCTCAAGTCTTCTGCCAGTGTCTGTCAAACTATGGCAGGCTAATTTACTAGTTTGCCAAAACGGTTGTTGTCACGTTGCCTCCAACTCATGGTGACCTCATGTGTGTCAGAGCAGAACTATGCTTCATAGAGTTTTCAATATCTGATTTTATCAAATGTAGATCACCAGGTCTTTCCTCTGAGGACCTCTGGGTGGACTCTAACTGGCAACATTTCAGTTAGCAGCTAAGCATGTTAACCATTTCCTCCACCCAGGGACTCCTTGCAAGTGAGGTAAAATCCCAGACCCTTCACAGTTCTTAACAGAGATATGAGAGCCATCTACCTCATTCCTCAATTCCACCTTGACATCATTTGTTCTCCATGCCTGTTAGAATCCTTGTTCCTTTCTGTTTCAATCTTATCTGTTGAGATCACTCTTCCTCCCTGTTTGTCACTGTCACCTATTAACCTTCTCCTCATCCAATGATGTCTTAGAGACCTGCCTTTCCACTGCAAGTCCTGCCATAATTCTGGATGACTTCACAGGTCACAAGAAAAATCCACCAAACCCCCTACTTTCATTCTGACTTTAAGAAGATTTTCTTAGGAAGCCCATTTTATGATGAGGAAGACCCCCTATTAGACTCTATACTTTTTGATGGTCTTTTGTGGCCTTATTTTGGGCCACATAATCCAATGAGGCAGGCAAAACAAAAGTTTAGATTTGCTGGGAAAAGACATTTCCTTGGGGATAAAAGAGATTCTCTCTTTCCTCTCTGGCCTCTCCTTTTCCCTCCAGTGTTGGACTGGTAATTCCTGACCACCTTTTCAACTCTTGCTATTTTTAAGATGCTTTTATATTTTTACCAACATTCTTGGTTATTTTCAGCAGGAGCGTCAGTCCATATAGCCTAGGTCACCATTACCTAGAACCAAAGTCAAAATAGTCCATCAATGAGCACCTGTCTTTCAAGCACTTTTCCTCTACTAATCTTGCAGCATCTGTTTGTAACCTTATTGAGATCCCAGGTACTGATTTCCCCCAGTTTATCAGCCCCTTCTGTCTTCACTCCCTTCTCTATACCTTGTGATCCATCACTTAAGCCTGGTCTTACCAACACTTTTAACTGCTTTGCCCTATTTTCCTTATCTCATGTCTACCTGGAAAGTAATAACCCTGATTGAGCTGGACTGCTCTGTTCCTGTACTTATGTTGCTGAGTACTTCTGGGGAAAGCCATCCAACCACTAATTTTATACTACTCTTCTTTCATGGTCCCTGATGATAGCCAGGCTCCCTTCATAACCTAGTATATATTCTCTGTGACACAATCAGCCCCCAGACCATTATGCCCAGCAACTTTCTTAAACTTCTCACCTCTCATGAAGCCCTTCACCACTTCACACCCCACATACTCTCAGCAGATATTTGTACCTCCCAGTTCACCCAGAGTGGCTGTATTTTCCCATTTCTCCACCTCTGATCTTTTTTCCACCAGCACATCCACACCTGTGTCCACCTTTGCCTCTTCCTCATCTGCTTCCCAGTCTTCTTCTTGCTCCCCAGGCTCATCTCCCAACCTGGGCATTGGCTCCGCTCCCTTCTACTTTCTTAGAAACCTCAGACCCATAGCTGACCACAGTCTTTATTTTCATCTCTCTTTCTGTTGGCTCCTTCTCATCATCCTATAAACACACTCAAGTTTCTCCTACTTCATAAAGGAGCCCTCTCCTTCGATTCTATAGCTCTTCCAAGGAATTCCTCCTAACTCTGCTCCTCCTCCAAGTTCCCACTATACTCCAGGCTTACAGTCTGCCCCCTTGTACTATAATTCCTCCACAAAATACAATGAGCTCCTTGAGGGCTAGGACTTTGCCTTATTCACTGTTGAAACCACAACACCTAGAATTTGCAGATTATTCTTCATGTGCTGGTTACCAGGGAATTCTACTTTGATGGGAGGCCAACAGTCAAAGTATTAATTTTATAGTATTACTGATGCTATGCAATTCTTTTCAGTCTATGGAAATTCTGGCTTTATTTAGTTAGTATCTAATTTGTGGGTTAATAAGTCTTTATCTGAAGGTCTTGGGGCACAGCACAGGGCTAGGATCACCTTTCTCAGACTCCCCAGAGGTTTGGAAAGGGGGGATGAGTGTGTTTTGAGGCACTGACTCTCTGGATAACTTACAGGATATCAGTCTGGGCGTATTACTCATTAAGGTTTATTTATCTTTTGTGGTGGCCTAGAAAAAGCCAAGCTTAATGAAGTGGTTACCAAAAGACTTTAACATCACATTTTCCACAGAGTTCATAAAAATATTGACAAAGGGCTTGACTGCCAAATTGTATCTTACAAAGAGATGAACAAAAATAATGTTAAGCATATTGATTTGCTTTCTTCTAAAATCTTCACAGCAAGCAGCCTAGAGTGCTCTCAGTCTCCACAGCAGCAAGTGGAGTGATGACCAAGTGGGCCACATAACTGTGAGTATGTCACTGTTCGTCTATGGGCCTCAGTTGCCTCTACTCTAAGAAGTTTGGATTAAATTAATTCTAAGATGTATGTCTGTTTCAGAATAGAATGATGCTGTTCTTCCTAAATTCACTCACTGCAACACACTACCATTCAACTCATGCTAGAATTTTGGCACAAAATTCTTCCCTTGGTTGATCCTGCCCAAGTAGGCAAGATTTCTCTCACTGACCAACCAACTCTGACCAAGCACCCACAGAGCTATGCCCCAGGGATGTGATGGTGAACATGCCGGCAAAATGATGCCTTAGGTCTAACAGGGGAGACAGACCACACAAGTAGACACAGAAATAGGCAAAATAATGATAAATTACATTAAGTGCTACAGAGGACCCAAACGGGACACTGTAGTCGAGACTTGAAGAAGGGACTCATTTGGAAGAGTAAAGAAGGCCTCTACATTTACAATGAGACCTAGAAGATGAGATGGAATTGGCCAAAGACCAGAGTGGGGGAGCCTATTCCAGGCACCAGGAATAGCATGCGTAAAGAATCTGATGATGGAAGTTTTCACTTGTTTAAAGAACTCAAAGAAAGCCTAGGAACAAAGGGAGGAAGCTGGGACTCAAAGAAGGTAGGACCCTGTAGGCTATACTCACTGCCATCCAGTGGATTCCAACTCATAGCAACCCCCATTGGGTTTCTGAGGCTGTAAATCTTAAGCAGATTGCCTTATCTTTATTTTGTGGAGCAACAGATGGGTTTGAACCGCTGACCTTCTGGTCCACAGCCAAATGCTTTATCCACTCCACCACTATAGTAAGGAGTTTAACTTTATCACTGATGGGTTTACTAGGGTGATGACAGCTAGTCCTTGGGTAGAAAAGAGAAGTGGCCTTCCAGGAGAAGGCAAAGTTGTCAGAGAAGGAAAGAAATGGCTGAGCAGCTAGTTGGAACCAGTTTTGGGAGACCTGACTGCTAACCAAGGAATTATCCATGATGTTTTTTAAACCTGCTAAAGGGCACAGGGAGCTCTGGTAGCATAGTGGCTAAGACACTTGCCTGCTAACCAGACGGCTGGCGGTTCAAACCCACCAGCCACTCCTCGGAAGGAAGGTTGGGCAATCCTACTTCCGTAGTGATACTGCCTCGGAAATCCAAGGAGGGGTCTCTATGAGTCGGGGCCGACTCGATGGCACATAACAACAACAACAACAAAGGGCACAGGGACTGTAATGATTGGGCTCTTTTAAAGCTCTTGCTTTATTCCAGAAAATCCTTGGAAATCTTAAGCACTAATAAAAAGAAAGGATGCAGAGGAATTTTAGACTTTAAACAGCTTGCATGATTAAAAAACACCCCCAAACCCAACACCCACACATCTCCTGATAAATGTCAGCTGGAAAGAGAATCATATTGAAACCATAACCAGGTGAGGGCCAGAGGGGGAAGTTTAGCATGGGGTGGCCATCCAGAGACATTCTAACATGGCAAGTGACAGAGGGTGGCTGCCCAGAGAGTATTACAGGAGAGTAAATGCCCGCCACAATGCACATGTAAAGTTCAATGAGAGTTTGAAGATGTTACGCCAAGGTTTCTGGAAGCCAAGTAAAAACAACCTTGAAAATAAACCACACGCTGCTGCTAATTAATCCTTAGTTCCTGGCTCTTTGCAATCAGACCTTGAACTATAATCCATCTTCATTACACTTCTTTTAAAGCAAAAATTGTGCATTTCCGCAATTCTAATTAAGGAAGGAATGTTACAAGGCCTTTGGTCATAACTCCCTTTCCGTCACTTGTGTACATGCCTGTCACACAACACACACACATGCACACATACACACACATGCACACATACACACATGCACACATACACACACACATGCACACAAAACCCCAAAAACAAACCAGTGGTAGTCACTTTGATTCTGACTCATGGTGACCCTGTGTGTGCAGATTAGAACTTCTCTGCAGGTTTTTCAGGCTGTGACCTTTCAGAAGCAGCTCTCCAGGCCACTCTTCTGAGACACCTCTGGGTAGGTTTGAGCCACCAATATTTTGTTAGTACTCAAGCAATTAATTGGTTGCACTACCCAGGGGCTACACACACACACACATACACACACACATTTAAAGGATCTTATGTACTCATTTATTTGCAACCAATGAGAAGGCCACTCAGAAGCCCAAGGATGGATGAGATGCCCAAGCTTGGTACCAGCATAGTCACAGTAAGCCAGTGGCCCTCCCTATTCAAACACCCCAAGCTTGGTACCTATCCATCCACCATATTTCTGTACACACACCCTGGTAGGCAGTCATGGGCTCAGGAAAGGGCTGCCTGCCCCCTAGCTCCAAGGGATGAAGCAAAATTGGTCTGAGTCAGGCATGGTAATCAACTGGTCTTTGACATTGGCATTCTGGCCAATGAGATAAAAAGAAAGTTTGTTAGGTTTGGGAAAAGGATTCTCTTCTGTGATAAATTGACAAGCATTATGGAAAGAAGGCCTATTTTCAACCTGCCCCTTCTTCCTCCTGCCCTGAACACGGTTGTGGAAAGTGAGATGCTTGTCACAGCAAAAAAACAAATGGTCACAGGGACAAAAGGTAGCTACCTACCTGTGTAGAACTGCCAAGGATGTGACTTGAGTTTGGAAGCATTTGGCAAGAAAATGTTGGAATAAAACTGTGTTATCACTGAGGATTGTGTGGTTTTCCTTGTCTAACTCTGTGATTTTTACTGGGATTCTGAGGGAAGGCTGTAATGGGTTCAGGACCCAATTTTGAATTGGATTTCATGGGTGGAAACCAAGTTGGGGTCATGTTTGAGAGCCTAGTGATAGGGGTTTCCCAGCATGGGATGGGTCCTTCCCATTGACACATTCTTCACTCCTGCACCCACCATCAGTCTAAATGAATCATGAGATAGATTTGAATGTTTGTAATTGTTGATTACCAGAGGATTCCTACATGATTTTATTTGTCTGATTTATCTGATTCCCACAGATTTTATTTGTCTAAGTCAGTGAAGCCATTGACCCTTAAAGAGCCTCTGAGATTTCCTGAAGTCTCCTTCTCTCCTTTATGTTGTCATTCACCCATGCCTTCTCTAGTCCCACCTGTCTACCTCATCCCACCCCCCACTTATCACTGCAGTTCTCACCAATCAAGCCATAGAAGGACTTCTAGTTCCAGTTCTAGCCTAAATTACAACACAGTGTGGGAAGGGATACATAAGACCTTGAATTTCCTGGTTGGATAATTTAACAATCCATCCAGATGATCATCGCTCATTGTGTGAATAGGAAGTGGTCTTGACCAATCACTTTTCATTAAAAGATTATTTGCCATTGCACTTCAGAAGGTGCCTGAGTGCATGAATGCGGGTGCTACCCTCTTAAAGACCATATCCACACACATATACCTGTAGACATTCACATATATGGTGTGAGACACAGCCAGGGGATCTTCAACACTGGGCATGGGAAGGAGGTTATTGGGCTGCTACAGCCAGGAGAATATTTTAGAGCTCACAGGGACCTTAAAGATCAGCAGGACTAACTTTCTCACTACACAGATGAGCTGAGTCCCGAGAAGTAAAGAGTTTTGGCCAGAGTCCCAAAGTTCTGAGCTTAAAATAAGTGAAGACAAGTGAGTTAATAGCAGTGCTAAGGAAGCTGATTTCCTGTGTAGTGAAATGGTAGGAATGACTTTGCACACTTAACTGTCGAAGTTTCCTAGGGCTACCATAACAAATTACCACAAACTGGGTGGCTTAAAACAACAGAAATTTATTCTCTCACAGCTCTGGATGATAGAAGTCCAAAATCAAGGTGTCAACAGGGCCACACTTCCTCTGAAGAATCCTTCCCTGCCTCTTCCAAGCTTCTGGTGACTTCTGACAGTCCTTGGCATCACTCCAATCTCTGTTTCCTTCTTTACATGACCTTCTTCCTTCTGTCTCTGTGTCTCTTCACATGACCTTGTTATAAGGACACTAGTCATTGAACTCAGGGTCCACCCTAATCCAATATGATCTCATCTTAACTAATTATATCTGCAAAGATCTTATTTCCAAATAAGGTCACTTCCTGAGGTTTTGGGTTGATATGATTTTTTGCAAAACACTATTCAACCCAGTCCATTCTCCAAGGTAAAGATTTGCTGGTATGGTGGAAGTTCACAGAGTACTATAGACACCTCCTGATGGACTCCTGCAGATACCTGCTCACCTCATTGAAACTTCCCCTTTAGTGATAGACACAGCAGATATTTCAAGGTGATCCCCAAAGGCCATGTCTCTGCTACGTAATCCTGCAACAGACACAGCTGGTTAGCCATGATGGTTAGCATGATCCAAGTTATGTCAGTTACATTCTGCTTCCTAGGACTTTGACATCTACATCAAGATGCGCACATACGGGAGAGGCGGGGCAAGATGGCGGACTAGGCAGAAGGATTGCACAGACCCTCTTCAACAAAGAAAAGGGAAACCAATTAACACAGACACAGAAG
>NW_006921621.1:13624899-13640354 GCF_000298275.1 Orycteropus afer afer
AAAAAAAAAAAAAAGATGCACACATACATGGGAAATCTTCTGGGCTGGGTTGTGTTAAGAGGAGTCCAACTGAGGAGAGAATTCAGGAATTCCTGTTGCTGTGTAATCAGGGGCAGCCCTTTCTTTCCAAATCTTATTTGTTCAAACTATTCTTTGATTTATGAGGTACCCCTATAATCCTTCCAACAAGTTCCTTTTTTATTTCCTTCACTTCAGCTAGTTAGAAGGGTTTCTGTTGCATGCAACCAACAACAAAACAGGCAGAAGTGGTTAACAAGGCAATCCTGAATTTCATGAGTGACCCCACCCCCTGCTTCAGGGACAGTATGTCTGAGAGTTCCAGGAAACTGAACTAAGTAGCATTATATGGCCTCATATCTCCTACTTCTGGTGGGAAACAAAAATAATTAAATGAATAAAGCTACAAAGCATCATCAGCACAACATTTTGAAGAGCACGTTGAGTTTTACTGAGAATATTTAACACTGTACATAAACATAGTCCCAAAGGACAATTTGTTCATAAGATGATCAAACTCAGGAGCAGGGGCTGGGAAGTGGGTCACCCATTCAGAGACCTCTAACTACATCTCTATACTCCAAATGCCACATCCACTGATCTTTCCATGTCCCATGCACTACAGACTCAAGAATTAGGAGATTTGATCTTTAATCCTTATTCAGCCACAAATTCACCTGTGGCCTTGAACAAGTCACTTCCTCTCTCTGAAAACAATTTCCTTTTCCATAAACTGGAGTACAGGGTGCAATTACTTCTACATTCTCCTATAAAGATTTTTTTTGCAAATTACTGTCATCTTCACCAGACTCAACTGGCACAACAAAATACATAAAAGCCTTGTTCCTCATCCTACATTGGTGAGTAGCAACTGGGGTCTTGAAAGCTTTCAAGTGGCCATCTAAGATGCAACTAATGATCTTCTATCGTCAGAAGCAAAGGAGAGTGCAAAAAAAAAAAAAAAAAAAAGCAAGGGCATCTGAAAGCAATCAGCCCTAGGACACAATAGCCCTCAAGACCAGAAGAACTAGATGGTGCCTGGCTACCAATGCCAACCACTCAGGAAAGGATCAAATCTGGAGATTCTGAATAGAGTGGGAAGAAAAATGTAGAACCAAATCCAAAAACCCAATAATGGCCAGAATTACTGGTCAGAAGGAGTCTGGTGAGATCCCCAATACTATGGTCCTGGGATACATTCTGGACCTGGAATAAAGCTCACTCCCAGCAGCTGGCTCTCAGCCCAGTAGTAAACAAGATGTATATGCAGACCACTCAACCCAGGGTGACACACTCACATACTCTATAGAAATGAACCCCTTGGGCCAATTGACCACAGGACACCAGAGGGGCAACATTCACAGGGAGGAAATGCAGGACAAACAGGAGTGCATAACTATAAGGGGCACGGGGGGAGAGGGTTACTGGGCAGGGAGGGGAGGAGACTGGGTTAGGGTTGAGCATGGTATATGGGGAGTGAAACAAAATGTACACGTAATGTTGAATGTAAAACAAACTCTTAAAATAAAATAAAAATTACTGCCATCTTGTCAGTGCCAAGTCATGGTGACCCCATGTATTACAGAGTAGTACTGCTCCATAGGGTCTTCTTGTCTATAACCTTTTTGGAAGAAGATCACCAGGCCTTTCTTCTGTGGTGCTGCTGGGCCAACAAAAACCACCAACCTTGTGGCTAGCAGTGGAGCACAAACCATTTGCACCACAAAGGAACCTTCCTACAATGATATTAAATTAATTCGATTTAACCATTCGTCAGGTATCTTTATGTTTATTATTACCTTTATGTTTGGTTTGGGCATCAATTCCCGATCCCTCTAGAGCTCACTAAGTGAATTATGCCTCAAAACAAGATTATTGCAATGAACTTGGCTAAAGGCAGCCTCCTTTGCCCAGAGAGAGCTTGGTGATTTCTTGGGGACTGGCTCTGGTGGCATAGTGCCTAAGGCATTTGACTGCTAACCAGAAAGCTGGTAGTTCAAACACACAAGCACAAGGAAGATAGGGCAATCTGCTTCTGTACAGATACCGCCCTGGAAACCCAAGGAGGGGTTGTTATGAGTTGAATCTGACGCAACGGCAGTGAGTTTGGTTTTTGGTTGGCTTCTTCATTGCCCCAAGCTGTCTTGTGCCAGTTTATCAAAGGGGAAATATCAGCCCAGACTATATGCAGCCCCCCACACCCAGCAAGAGGAATTTTGACATGCTCTGCTGCTACTTGGAGAGCTCAAAGAAGATGCTCCCTTAGCTGACAGTCTGTTTGTTCCTCTACTACATTTTCCTGCTCACACTTCTCAGTGTGAGCTTTTGGCATTTTTTCATTGAATAAAACCTGCCACTGAGGGCTGGAAGCATGGAAGAAGGCAGCGCCCTTCTTCATGAAGTAGAAAGAACAAGGGCCTTGGGGTCAGAAAGACCCAGATTTAAATCCCAGCTTTCCCAGTAAAATTCTCTGAGTCCATGCTATGAGCCAGGCACTAGCAAAGAGACATTAAGTCATATAAACTCTCTGAAACCCAGTCTCTGCTTCTATAAAATGAGGGTAACAGGACCTCACGAGTTCTTGATAGCAAGAGAGTGAAGTGATGTAACACAGTTGGTCAGTAAAGAGCAGCTGTTATCACTCAGCACCCAGTCAAGTGATTATCCAACTACTCTGAGGAGAGGAGCTGTACCTGGCATGCCTTCTTTCAATCCTGAGGTGCATCTGGCCAACGCACCTCGTGCACAGCCACCACCCATCTGTCATTGGAAGCTTGCTTGTTGCTATGACACTGAACAACCTTCAGCGAAGCTTCCAGACTAAGATGGATTAGGAAGAAAGGCCTACTTCCGGAGAGCCACTTCTGAAAATCAGCCAATGAAAACCCTAGGAATCACAATGGTCCGATCTCAATCACCTATTAGAGGAGGAATCAGCCTCCCCAGTGAGTTGGCCTGACCAGATACAGCCTGAGTGGCCCCGTCCAGCACAGGCCAGCCCAAATAAGCACCAGAGAGAGATGGGAGGCAGGGCTGGCAACCAGGGCCCAGGAGACTGTGTGTATAGTGACATCAAACAGACCACAGGCACACAGATCCCCACCAGCTACTGCTGAGCACCAGGTCCAGCACTTTCCAGAGAGACCCTCTCCAGCTTGCTCCAGGGTAGGGGCAGGATGCAGCCCCCTGAGAAACTCCATAACCACTCTGTTTCACTCCATTACCAAGTTTGACAGCAAGTAAGGCAACAGACTTTCTGCGTGTAGGTTTACCCCAATGAGCAATAAAAAGCTCCTAACACAAGAAGGAGTCAGATGTGCAGTCTGTTAGAAGTTTTCTGTCCTTCCTCAGACTCTGAGTGTTTGCCAAGGCCCGTAAATTAGGCAAACTTCTCTAGGATCAGGAGTCCTGCAGAAGTATCACAAGTGGCCAGAGCAAGAGCCCAGAGAACAGAGAGAATAAATGCCACATCGGCTTGGCCTTTGGGGGCGGGGGAGGTCTCTGATCCCTGGATTCCCCTGAGCTACCCTTAAGAGAATTTTGTGCAGCTTTGCAACTCTCTAAGGAGCTCTGGCAGCACAATGCCTAAGGCATCTGACTGCTAACCAGAAGGTTGATGGTTCAAACCCACCAGCCACTCCAAGGAAGCAAGACTGGGCAATCTACTTCTGTAAACATTTACCACCATGGAAACCCAATGGGGGTCACTATGAGTCAAAATTGACTCAACGGCAGTGGGTTTGGTTTTTGGTTTGGGTTTGCAACTCTCTGTGGTAGTGGTTCTCAAAGTGTGGTGCCCCAAAGAGCAGTATAAGCATCAACTGAGAACTTGTTAGAAATGCAAATTCTCAGGTCTTATCAAGGCCTAAAAAGAAGCCAAAACCAAAAGATCAGTGGTTTGGACTCACCAGCCGCTGCGTGGAAGAAAGATGGGGCGGTCTGCTTCCATAAAGTTTTACAGCCTTGGAAGCCCAGTGGGGGTCACTATGAGTCAGCAATGACTTGATGGCCGGGATTTTGATTTTTAGTTTGTTTTTGTTTGTTTCTTTATTTTCTATACCCCAGACCTATGATCTGCAGGGTAGAACTAGCAATTTGTAGTTTAACAAACCCTGCAGGAGATTCTGATACTTGCTAAAGTTTGAGAAACACAACATAAGAGGCTTCTCATTTAACCAAAATCAGCAACACATGAGTTAGCAAGTACTGCATGCTCACAATGTGATTACAGGCCAGGACTAGAGTAAGGCAAGTTGTTGTTATGTCCGTCATGTCTGACCCAACTCATAGCGACCCCTCCTTGGGTTTCCGAGGTGGCATCACTATGGAAGTACATGGCCCAACCTTCCTTCCAAGGAGTGGGTGGTAGGTTTGCACTGCCAGCCTTCTGGTTAGCAGTCAAGTGCTTTAGGCACTATGCCACCAGAGCTCCTAGAGTGAGGTAAAAGAGGTGCCTAAAGAGCAAAATTTAAGGAAGCACACTCCTTCTTAAGGCCGATCATGCATTTGAAAGGCTCTGAAACAGAGTGTCTCTTCCTCTTAGCCCTGTGTGGGGATAATAATAATTTGTTGTTTGCTCTGACAAGTCAACCACTGACTCATGGAGACCCCATGCACAAAGGAAAAAAACTATCCAGTACAGCTCCATCCCTATAGTCAGTTTAGATCCGACCATTGTGATAAGATTTTCATTGGCTGTTTTTCGCACATAAATATCCAAGTGTTTCTTCCTGGTCTTAGTTTGGAAGCACCAGTGAAACCTGTTCAGCATCATAGCAACACATAATCTTCCACTGACAGATATGCAGTGTATGCACATGAGGTGCAGTGTCGGGAATCAAACTGGGTCTCTGTACAGAAGGCAAGAATTCAACCACTGAACCACCACTGCTCCTAATAATTGTTGTTGTTGTTGTTATCTCCTGTCAAGTCAGCTCTGACTCATAGTGACCCTATGCACACCAGAACAAAACACTGCCCAGTCCTGTGCCAGCCTATACCTGAGCCCATCGTTGTAGCCACTGTGTGGATCCATCTTGGTGAGGGCCTTTGCCTTTTTTGCTGACCCTCCACTTTACCAAGCATGATATCCTTCTCCAGGGAATGGTCCCTTCTGATAACATGACCAAAGTAGGTGAGACAAAATATGGCCATTCTTGCTTCCAAGGAGCATTCCAGCTGCATTTTGTCCAGGACAGATTTGTTGGTTCTTCTGACAGTCCATGGTATTTTCAGTATTCTTCGCCAGCACAAATCAAAAGCATCAACTCTTCTTTGTTCTTCCTTATTCATTGTCCAGCTTTCACGTGCATATGAGGTTATTGAAAATACCATAGCTTGGGTTAGGCACATACCAAAACACCAAACTCACTGCCATCGAGTCAATTCCAACTCAAAGCAACCCTCATTGGGTTTCCAAGGCTGTAACTCTTTACAGAAGCAGACTGCCTCCTCTTTCTTTCACAGAGCACCTGGTGAGTTTGAACCACTGACCTTTTGGTTAGCAGCCAAATGGCTTAATCACTACACCACCTAAGCTCTTCAGTAATAGTAATAGCTACCATTTATTGATGGTGAAAGATTGTGGAGGTTGGTAAGTGGAGCCAGTGGAGGGCAGGGCCTTGTAGGGAGATTTGGGGCCTGGAGAAGTTGTAATCTTTAAGAAGCACTCTCCTCCACTGTGCTCACAGCAGGGAGAGGTGGTGAAGCTGATCAGTAAGAAGCATAAGGTAGCAGGAACAATGGAACAGGGAGGCCCAAAGGTAGAAGGACAGAAAAAGGCAGGGACACATAGCTGGTGAGCACCATTGTGGGGTTGCCTAGGCCAAGCATTTGAGTCCACTCTGCCACTTGATGATTATGGCCAGCAGGGAGGCAGACACCACGGCCACATTTAACCAAGGAGAAATCTAAGACCTGTGGAGGCTGAATCATTTGCTCAAACTCATCCAGCAAGGCAATGGCCTTGCTGAAATCCAAGCATACCTCTCCAACCAGTACTTACCATCACTCCTACAACGCTGCCTCCCAAGGTGATGGCTGCCTCCCAGGGAGAAAGAATGGACCTGTGTGGACTGGGAGAGGAGAGGACGGAAGGAAAGGGGAGCCTTCCCAGACTGTTGTTGTGGCAAAAACTCTATTCCAAGCTCCCTTTGGGACTTCTCTTGATGACTATCAAGAGCCTTGTCTTTTCTGCACAAAACTTTGCCAGCAAATATCAAGTTTGGGCTTTCAAACCATTGTTCCGGAAGTCAAAACATTGAACAGCAACTAGGTTTTTCCTTTGCTTCCTGCTCAATCAATCCTCATCCCCTCAAGGCAATGGAGATGCTGCTGACTCAAGAGAAATAGACTCATACAAGGCAAAAGAGGAGGAGCACAAGACCAAGACTTTTAGAGAGTAGCTAACTATGCCTGTCCTAAAGCATGGAATTTTAGAGCTGGAAAGAACCTTAGAGATTTGTTGTTGTTATTTGTCATCAAGTGGATTCCAACTAATGGTGACCCCATGTGTGCAGAGTGGAACTGTTCCATGGGTTTTCAAGGCTGTGAACTTTTGGAAGCAGGTCTTCCAAAGTGCCTCTGCTGCATTTGTGCCACCAACCTTTAGGCTAGTAAGTAGTCAGAGCTTAATCATTTGTGCCACTCAAGCACTCCATGGAATTTTAGAGCTAGAAAGAACCTTAGAGATGACCCCATATAACTCCTTCATCTTATACACAAGCTCTAGAGAAGGCAAGTGGCTTATGCAAAGCCATACAGAAAATTGGTGGCAGGCAGTCATAGAAATTGGACTGAACCCTGTCCAGCAGACGGAAGCACATTCAACCTGGCATTGCTGCTCATTGCTACCTCTCTGAACTAGGCAGAGTTTCTCACTCCTCCTCTGTACTTTTCAATTGTCCTGTCACATCACTTACTTTGTATTATTGCAGAAATCTTTCTCTCTTCCTCTGGAACATAAGCTACGCATTAGTCATTAGAGGCTAGGCTCATTCTGTGATAACCAACAGCCCAAAATCTCAGTGCTTTAACACATACACATTCATTTCTCCCTTCTAAAACCCTCTCAGATGGAAACTGAGTCTCCTATGAACCCTATGAACCCAGAAGGAAAGAAGAACCAGAGAAAAATTAACTCCATTTCTGGATGAGGAGGGACAATGTCACATTGCAGAAGAGCATATGGGATGGGGGATATTGTTGTGTGCCCACCTTTGGAAAAATGCCATCTGGCACAGAGGGAATCAGCACTTTCTAAGATGGCAAAGATAGTAGGAGGACCAGTTTCAGTGAGGGAAGATCAAAGCTCAGTGTTAGGCATGTGAAGTGTGAAGTGCCCACCAGCTATCCAAGTAAAGATGGAGAATAAGGCCCAAAGCCTCCCTTCATCCACACACGCACCCATCTGTCAGTCTCTTACTAAACAGCCAGGACCTCTAGAGTTGGACTTTTAGAAGCTGAGTAGTTCCATAGAGTTTTTATAGCTTTCTGCTGGGGAGGACAGGAGAATGGAGATAAGGAGGGAGATTAAGACAGCTTCCTCCCAGGCAATGTCAGACCATTTGTAGTTAGCATAAACCCTTCCGCTGGCTCCATTCAAGGCCCAGGCACCAAGGTGTTGTAAAAAAAAAAAAAAAAAAAAAAGGCTTTGAGTCAATGAGAGGCAGCTGGTTGAAGCATTTCCCAGTTTTTCATATGACTCATAAATTTGTTACATGGTGAGGAAATTCCCTGAAAGCTTTTTGGCAGTCTCATCCAGTCTGACCAGTAGCTAAGAAACACATAACCTTCCAGTTAAGAAAAGGAAAGAAAACACACAAGGCTTTGACTCAGTGCTTAAATGGAGGGTCACTTTAAAAGCTTTCCTGCCACTGAGTTCAGAACAGCTTTCCACGGAGGTCAGGGACTTATTAGGTAGGTTTGCAGTCACAACCAATCATCACACTGTAGATAGATCACAGGGGGGTATGCACACATGTGTGCAGTGTGTGCACTCATAGACATACATATGTCTTAAAGACCAAGGCCCTGGCTGGGGGAGATAAAGAGAGACAGGGCTCCCCTAGCAGATCTTTCTCTGACTGCTGAGAAGGACATGGCCTTCTCCCCCAGACACACAGATCTCTGCACCTAGCTAAGTCAAGGTCAGGATGAAGCAGGTGATAGCAGCCCCACCTCTCTCCTTACTCGCCTCACAAGAACTTGTCCACCTCTGGGGCTCATGTTGCAGGATAAAAGGCATTGAGCCCTTTTCTTGTGGTGTAACTTCAAGTAAACACTCTTACCTGCTTATTACAAGCCAGGATAAGGTTACTTTTGGGGAGGGGAGTGGGTGCCTATGAGGGAAACAAGGGGACATTTCTGGAACACTGGTGATATCCTATTTCTTGTTCTGAGTAGTGGTCAAAAGATGTGTTCTTTTGTGACAGTCCATCAAGATTTTAACATCTGATGTTTATATTTCTCTATATCTATGTTATACTTCAATTAAAAGTTTATTTTAAAAGACTAAATGAGCCTCAATTTTCTCATCCATAAAGTAGGGATAGTAATAAACACTTCACATGATTGCAGTAAAGATTGGAGATGCTGGTGAAAAGTGCCCAACACAATACACAGTGCACAGTAGACACTCAGCACCTGTGGGAGCTGCATCTGAATGTATTCACATGTTGATCTCCTATGATAGGACAGGATTGTCTCAATAAACCTATGGTTTCTCCTTCCCTGCCCTCTCCTCTACTCCCAACCATCAACAATCTGTCAATTGTTTGACATTTGTATTATTTTCATGGATTAGATTTTTTTTAATTAGAATCACTAAGTCAAAAAGATAGAGGAAAATGTGTAAGGTCTGAATATTTTGGTAACTTTCATTGCATTATAAAAATTGAACCATTGAAGACCCAGTGAACTTTACTAATGTTAAAAAGAAGCAGTAAGATCATTCTAATAGAAGAAACTGCTGTGCAAAGGATTAGAGGTATAAAGGCAAGGAAACCCCGTTACCATGGAGTCAATTCTGACTCGTAATGATGCAATAGGACAGAGTGCTGTTGTTATGTGCCGTCGAGTCGGACTGACTCATAGCGACCCCTCTTGGGGTTCCAAGGTGGTATCACTATGGAAGTAGATTACCCCATCTTCCTTCCGAGGAGTGGCTGGTGGGTTTGAACTGCCAGCCTTCTGGTTAGCAGTCAAGTGCCTTAGCCACTATGTTACCAGAGCTCCCTGTCCTATAGGGTTTCCAAGGCTGTAAATCCTTACAGAAACAGACTGCCACATCTTCTCCCACAGAGCAGCTGGTGGGTTTGAACCACTGAACTTTTGGTTAGCAGTTGACTACTTAAACACTGCCCACCAGGGCTCCCTCATAGAGGCAAGGAAGGGCCTGCAATGTGCACAATCAATGAGAGAAAATTAGTGATAGCAAAAGTGGTGGGTCACAAGGGCAGACAGGGAAACTTACATGTCCTGGTACAAGGTTTACCCCAAAGGCAGAAGGTTAAGACTCCAAATTTTAAAACAAGTTTCAGGACTAGAGCTGCATTTCAGAAAGAAAGCAGTGTGGAGAGTAGGGATTGAGAGAAGAGAGTGGAGGCAGGTTATATTTAGATCACCTTGATATGGCTTATTGACCTATTAGACCTATTGTGGAAGAGGGAGGAGAGAGGGATGACACCCACATTTGGGGGTTGGAAAAGTAGTTAGATGGTGGTGGTTAACCAATCTGGAGCACAAAGGATACTTCAGTTATCTATCGCTCATATCAATCCACCCCAAAACTTAGTGGCTTAAAACAACAGAGTTATTACTTCTCATGAGTTTAGACATTAGTGGATGGTTCCTCTTCTAACTTTGCATGAGCTCACTCATTAAGCTGCATGCAGCTGAACAATCAGCTAGGCCAGAAGTCCCAATATGTGGCCTCACTGGCAGTTCAGAGGCATACCAAGCATGGGAGGTGCACAGAAGGGGGCACTTGCCCCCAGCCTCAAGTCCAAGGTTGTGCCAGATGAGGTGCAGAATGACATTTCCAGGTGCCACAAATATGAAGGAAGCCTGACTGAGGCAACTGGACAAGAAAGGAGAAGGTATTTCTGGGAATGTGTCACAGCTGTCAATGTCTATTCATCTTAAAATTGTGGAGGAGCATAACTTAGAGATTGCCCCTGGTGCTCAACTAGGGGAGGGGTGTGATTCAGAGATTGGCCCTGGGCACTTGTTGTTACCCTTGCTGTGCCCCTGTGGTAGTTTTCACTGCCTGTCAGCTGAGGCACCTTGGGTTCTCCTCTACCTCCCATCCTCCAACAGGCCAGACTAGCTTCCTTACATGATGGCTGGCTTCTCTTATGGTCTAGGCTTCAAAATGTTCATAACATCACTTCTTTCTCATTCTATTGGTCAAAACAAGTCATAAGTCCAGCCCAGATCAGGAGGATGAAAATAGGTTCCACTTCTTAATAAGAGGAGCTGCAAAGACTGGGTGATCGTATTCAATCTGCTACATATTAGAAAGACCAGGTTTAATGGAGAAAACAAGAAGATTGTGACCATAGTCGGAAAAGAAGTTAAAATCAACTCAAGAGAAGAGATTTCCCAACCCAAGGAAACCATAACACTAAAAGAAGTTTAAAGGATAGGTGGAAGGGATGGACTCAAAGAGACTGAGATGGAGTGGCCAAAAGAGTAGAAAGCTATGTCTTAGAAGCTGAGAGAAGAGAGTAGTCAATAAAATCATATGCTGACAACAGGTCAAGTAGCATGCAACTTGCCTTAAAAAAGGGGGGGGGGAATTATTACATTTTATGAATGAAAAGTCCCTAACAAGAGGAGAAGCAAATGTGTAAATAATTGCCTCCATGAACAACTACCTCCTTTGCCTTGAGACCAAAAGAACTGAATGGTGCCTAGCTACCATTACTGAACATTTTAATCAAAGACTCTATAGAAGAATTCTGATCAAAAGGGAGGAAATGTAGAACAAAATTTCAAATTTTCATAGACTTCAGACTTTCTGGAACTGTGGAAGCTGGATAAGAAATGAAAAATAACAGTTGCCATTGAGTCAATTCTGATTTATAGCAACCTTATAAGACAGAGTAGAACTGTGCCATAGGGTTTCCAAGGCTGTAAATCTTTATGGAAGCAGATTGCCACATGTCCCTTGCACAGAGCAGCTGGTAGATTCAAACCCTCAACTTCTTGGTTAGCAGTCAAACACTTAACCTCTGTGCCACCAGGGCTCTGAAACTATTGCCCTGAGATAACCTTTAAACCATAAAACAAAAATATCCCTTGAAATCATCTTAAAGCCAAATAGTTTAGCTTAAGTAGTAAAGCAATGTCTACCTGGACAATTATGCTCTTTCAAGAACTATCTTTATGGGATCAAATGGACAGGAGCAACTCAAAAGATTAGATAGGAAACTTAGAGGCCAGTGAGTTTATGTTAGTGAGTTCTCACCCTCCAACTCAGAGAAGAGTGGCAAGAATGGTTGTACAACTCAATGAATGTAATCAGTGTCACTAAACTGTACATGTAGAAACTGTTGAATGGGTGTATGTCATGCTGTGTATATTCTCAACAACAACAAAATAATTTTAAATTTTTTTTTAATTTTAGTGTGATTTGGGTGGAAGTTTACAGAGCAAGTTCATTTTCCATACAGCAGTTCACATACACTTTGTCTCATGACATTGACTGCAATTTCCCACAATACAACAGCTCTCTTCCCACTTCCTTCCCATAGTCCTTCCCTCCCATGCACTCCTGCCTCCCAAGCTGTCTCCCTGTGCATACACAGCCCTTCTATTCTTTCATGATTGGTCTCTCAAAAGAGTGTGTCTACCTACTGTAATGTTCAGCTCATATGCCTGTCTTTTGTTTGACTGGAAACTGCAGGAGTGCGTTCAATTACAGACCTGAAGGGCAGCTTGGGGCCATAGTCTCAGGGGTTTCCAGGCTCTATCAGACTAGCAAACCTGATCCCCTTTTTTTTTTTTTTAATGATTTTGAGTTTTGTTCCACATTGTTCTCCCACTCTATCCAGGATCTCCAATATAGATCCCCCTATGAGTGGTTGACAGTAATAGCCAGCCACCATCTATTTCTTCTGGTCTCATAGTCATATAGGCTGAGGATTGCATGGTGTACCAGTCCCTTGGACTAATTGTTTCCATGCATGTTCTGTTTTCTTCATTCTTCTTTGCTCTGGATGAGGAGAGACCCATTGTTGCATCTAGATGGCGACTTGCAAGCTTTTAGGACCCCAATCGCTACTCCCCAAAGTAGGATGTGGAACAATGTTTTGTGTAGTATGTTATGCCATTTGAGCTTGATGGCCCCGGCAACCATGGTCTCAACCCCACAAGTCCAAGTACTCACTTCCTCTGGATAGCTGGCTGTGGCCAAGTGACTACAACCTTGCCCCTTGTCAGCTCTACTATATACCTGGACATCTTACAGAACATACAAATACACTTGTAGAAACATTGTCTGCCTACCCTATATATCGTTATGGGCACACTCCTCCCTGCCTAGACCTACCTGATCATTCAACCTGTCCACCCATCTAGCCAACTATATATCAATGTGTGCCATCACTGACAATACAGTACTGTATGTGCAAAAGAGTTCATCTTTGTTGTTGTCTGTACCTCCCCATGCAACTCTCTCTGTCTTCTGCTTCCTCAATGCCACAGTGTTGGTCACTCACATTTGGTACATTGCCCTTCCCTTCACCCAAATCAATACTTGTCTCTACCCATCTACCAGTGTTCCTTCCCCTCCCCTCCCCTCCCACCCCTAGTAACCAATAAAGAAAGCTTCCTTCCATATATAAACCTTTCCTTGACTTTTTACAGTAATGGACTAATACTATATTTGTCCTTCTGTGATTGACTTATTTCATTCGGCATAATGTCCTCCAAGTTCATCCACATTATGTGGTGCTTTGCAGATTCTACGTTATTCTCTAGGGTTGCATAGTATCCCATTGTGTGTATGTACTATAGTTTGGTTATCCATTCTTCTGTTGATGGGCACCTAGGTTGTTCCCATCTTTTTGCTATTGTAAATAGTGCTGAGATGAACATGAGTTTGCATATATCTGTTCTTGTCCTGGCTCTCATTTCTTTAGGATATATAGTAATGGAATTGCTGGGTCAAATGGTATTTCTAATTCCAACTTTTCAAGGAATCACCATACTGCTTTCCATGATGGTTGTATCATTTGACAGTCCCACCAGCAGTGTATGAGAGTCCCAGTCTCTCCACATCCTCACCAGCATTTGTTATTTTCTGTCTTGTTGAACTTTGCTACTAGTGCTAGGGCAAGATAGTATCTCATTGTTGTTTTGATTTGCATCTCTCTAATGGCTAATGATCATTAACAATTCATCATGTGTTTGTTGGCAACCTGAATATCCTCTTTGGTGAAGTGTCTATTCATGTCTTCTGCCCATTTTTGAATTAGAATATTTCTTTTTGTTGTTGAGGTGTTGGACTTTTCTCTAAATTTTAGAGATAAGTCCCTTGTCAGAAATGTCATTGCCAAATATTTTTTTCCTAATCTGTAAGTTCTCTTTTTACTCTTTTGGAGAAGTCTTTGGAAGCACATAAAAATTTAATTTTTAGAAAGTCCCATTCATTTACTTTATCTTCTGCTGTTTGTGAATTTGGGTTATACTTGATAGTCTGTTTATGCCATATACTCACCAGCCACTCCTCAGAAGGAAGACTGAGCAATCTGCTTCCATAGAGATATCATCTCAGGAACCCAAGGAGGGGTCGTAGTCGGAACTGGCTCGACAGCAGTGAGTCATTCAAATAGAACAAGGGGATAACACACAGTTTCAAATCAGGAACGGTGCGAGTCAGAGTTGTATCCTTTCACCCTGCTTATTCAGTATGTATGCTGAACAAATAATCTGAGAAGCAGGACAACATGAAGAAGAACATGGCATCAGGACTGGAGGAAGTCTCATTAACAACCTGCAATATGCAAATGTTGCTTGCTGAAAGTGAAGAGGACTTGAAGCACTTACTGGTGAAGATCAAAGACTAGAGCCTTCAGTGTGGATTATACTTCAATGGAAAGAAAACAAAAATCCTCACAACTGGACCAATAAGCAACAGCATGATAAATGGAGAAAAGTTTGAAGTTGTGAAGGATTTCATTTTACTTGGATCCACAATCAACACCCACAGAAGTAGCAGTCAAGAAATCAAATGAATTATTGCCTTGGGAAAATCTGCTGCAAATGACCTCTTTAAAGTGTTAAAGAGCAAAGATGTCACTTTGAAGACTGTTGTCATTGTTGTTATGTGCCGTGGAACCGACTCATAGCCACCCCTCCTTGGGTTTCCGAGGTGGTATCATTACAGAAGTAGGATTGCCCAACCTTCCTTCTGAGGAGTGGTTGGTGGGTTTGAACCACCAGCCTTCTGGTTAGCAGTCAAGTGCCTTAGGCACTATGCTACCAGAGCTCCTACTTTGAAGACTCAGGTGTGCCTAACCCAAGTCATGGTATTTTCAATAGTCTCAGATGCACGTGAAAGCTGGACAATGAATAAGGAAGACAGTAAGAATTGATTCATTTTAATTGTGGTGTTGGCAAAGAATATTCCATGTACCATGGACTACTAGAAGAATGAACAAATGTGTCTTGGAGGAAGTACAGCTGGAATGCTCCTTAAGGAGGGAGGACTGCAAGACTTTGCCTCTCGTACTTTGAACTTGTTATCAGGAGGGACCAGTTTCTGGAGAAGGAGATCATGCTTGGTAAAGCAGAGCGTCAGTGAAAAAGAGGAAGACCCTCAATGTGATGGATCGGCACAGTGGCTGCAACAATGGGATCAATTATAGCAGTGATCTTGAGAATGATGTTGGACCAGGCAGTATTTAATTCTGTTGCACGTGAGGTTGCTATGAGTCAAAACCAATTCAACAGCAGCAAACAACAACATGGCAGAGCCTCCTTTGACATCGGGTGTGGCCATGTGACCTGTTTTGACCAATTGGATGTGAATGGACATGGTATGTGCCACATCTGAGCAGAAGCTTAAAGAGCCATCACACAGTTGCATCATTGTTCTCCATTGCCCTCTGCCTTCAGAATGGCATGTCCCATATGGGGGCTGCTCCTTCAGCCTGGCTCCCAGAATGAATAGACCATATCATAACCAGCCTGCAGCTGACATATAAGACTGTTGTTGTAAACCACTGAGATGTTGGGAGTGTTTGTTAACACAGCATAACCCAGAAAAAGTTGACTGATGCAGACTCATAAATATTTATTGAATTCTATCAACTAAACTTGTGTTTTATTGACTTTACTTGTGTTTTATTGACTATGCAAAGGCATTTGATTGTGTGGATCATGACAAATTATGGATAACATTGAGAAGAATGGGAATCCCTGAGCACTTG
>NW_006921621.1:13641194-13645653 GCF_000298275.1 Orycteropus afer afer
GATGGGCTCAAGTATAGCAGGGATTGTGGGGCTGGCGCGGGATCGGGCAGTGTTTCGTTCTGCTGTGCATGGGGTCGCTATGAGTCAGAAACGACTCGACGGCACTTAACAACAACAACAACATCAACTAAATACAAGAAATGGAAGCCCAGAATTGGGAAGGCACAGTTGTGACTGAGATGACAGTCAGAGAGGAAACCTAGAGAAGGGACCACTTGAGCTAGACCTTGAAATGTGGCCAGGATTTAAAGAGGCGATTGGGGAGGTGTGTTAGTGTCCTAGTAATCAAGACTTGGGTTCATTTTCCATGTTATAAATTCTGCATAAAAACATTCTAGTTCCTAAGACTGTTTAATAGTATGCTTTGGTTCCCTTTGAAATGAGCTTCAAAAACCTGTAACAGCAGAGGCTACATGCTAATGGTTTGGCCTAGCTTATGCACGGGAGGGCCAAATAAAACTGGAATTTCAGAGCAAAGAAAATAAAGACCTGAAAAAGCCTCCAGACCCTTGCCCAAAAAAATGCTTCTCCTTCAAAGAGACAGGCATCTGACGCCCAGGAGAAGCACATCCAGGGAAGCTGGGCTCTGGGCTCTCTTTGGACAATGGGCATTAGGGCCTTGCAGGGATGGAATTTGGTTGACAAAGCTTGATACCACCCAACAAATAGCTTCCCTCTCTTTTCCCCCTCCCACCCCAACTCCTTTCTCAGAGCTGAGCTGGCTTCATATTGCATCAGGAAAAGGCATGCCTTGAACAGGTTGGGAGAGTAAACCCTCTGGAATTCAGAGACTGTACCAAACCCTGACAGGGTGCGTTCCAGGCCTTGAGTGGGGGCGTCAGTGTTTGTGTGTGTGTGTGTGTGTGTGTGTCCCCGCATGTTCAATTTAGCAGAGGAAGTCAAGGCAAATAGTTTAATCACAACCATCCCTTGGGGCAATTTGGAATAATTTTCTCATTAGAGAATATAAAGTGCAGCATGACTAATGTTCAATCAGACGGTAGTTTCCAGTACCCTCGCTCACCGCCATTACGCAGGCCTCTGTTCTGATTAATGGGGGAGGAGTGCTGTCCTTCCTCTTCAGGGCTAGGATGATGGCTTGAGTCCTGAGATGGGGAGGATAGGGAGAAGGGAAGAGAGGATCTTTTTTCAAGCATAAACATGAGAATAAAATAATGGGACCCCTCAGGGCTTGAGGCAGATCTGATTAAAGCTAGAGGCAGCGTCATCTCCTGGGGGAGCAGCTGCTGAGGCAGGGCTCCAGTCTACACACTGACCCCTCCTCACTGAAGAGGGACTGGAAGCCTCCATTTCCTCCTTTGTTTCCCTATTTCCCTTCCTTCCATGGTCTCGTGTGTCTTTCTCCTTCTCTCTGTCTCTCAGCTCCCGAGTCTCTTCTGTATTTCTGTTCTCTGCATCCCTCATTGTACCTGCTCCTCTCCATGTGATGTCACTATCTGATTTTCTGTCTTTCTTTCTGCCTCTGTCTCTCCTGGTGTGATGTCTATATGTGAATGAAAGAAAGCACTTAAACGTGAGGAACTCAGCTTCTGTTTCTCCACCTCAAAACCATAGCCCAACCAGAACAAAATGAATGAGAATGATGGCACATTGTAAAAAACATAACTAATATCATGGAATAATTTGTGTAGAAGTTGTTAAATGGGAAGCTCATTTGCTGCGTAAAGTTTTACCATAAACACAATAAAATATTACTTTTAAAAAAAAATAATAATAATAACCATAGCCCAGGATTTCATGTTGAAAGAGCTCTAAGAGATTTTCTAGAGCTTTTCATGGACCTGCAGCACCTGGGAGCTGGTTAGAAGTGCTGACTCTTGGGTCCCTCCTCAGATCTACTGAGTCAGAACTGTCACAGTTTCCTGAGGATTCCTTTGCACATGAAAGTCTGGCAAGGGCTGGCCTCATCTACAGCCTCATTTCCAAGGAGGTGCCCAGAGGCCCAGAGCAACCAACTCATCCAAGTTGGAGATTGTCCCAGCACCAAACCAGGACTCCTGATTCATTGTAGTAAAAACCAAACCAAACTCACTGTCATTGAGTCTGTTCTGACTCATAGCGACCCCCGTTAAGTTTCCAAGGCTATAAATCTTTACAGAAGCAAACTGCCTCATCTTTCCTCCACAGAGCAGCTGGTGGGTTCAAACCACCAACTTTTTGGTTATGTCAGATCCCGAGCCCCACCCCGCAGCTCATAGAGTTGGGGGTCATAGGAGCATACCTGGAACCTATCCGAGTTGTACATGGGAGCCACTTGCAGTACCATCCCCAGCTCCTGTGGAAGGTTGGGGTTGGGGGTAGCTCTAACAAAACCATTCCACCTGGTTCTCACCAAATCCACCCACAACCTCACAGGTACAAGCCTGGGTGTAAAGATTATGGGGTGCACCTGTAAAGTGGGTGAGGTTTGCTTTGGGGTTCCCCAGTCCCTTCACCATGTTCAACATACCTTTTGAGCATGCCTTTTGAACAACCACCACCTACTGCCAATACTTTCACACCAACCATTGAAGCCGCCTGTCCTACTCATGGCCTCCCATCCAAAATCCTCATGGCTTCTAATTGCTCAGACACCCACTTGTATCTACAGGGAGCACTGAAGAGCCATCAAAAATAACAGTGACTTTACTGGAATAGCCCACCAGTTTAGTGAGGGATTAACCTTTTGACTTAATTTGATTATTAACCCAAAGGCATGGCTTTAAAAAAAAAAAAAAAAAACGTCATTCCTAAAACTTGAGAGATGAAGTGGGAGGCAGCTTGGAGAGGATGGCAGAGCAGACAGGGCCTTGCAGGGACCTCACGTTCCACCACTGGAGGTCCCCTATTAACTCTCTGCCCAGAGCTGTGGGTCTGCCCTCAGGGAGAAGTAGACTTGAGTACTGGCTCTGCCATCATCTTGCAGTATGACTTTGGGGCAAATATTGCCACCAATCTGAGCCTCAGGCGCCCTTCCTTACACAGCTCCACTACCCTGCAGCTTTGTATTCTTTGGATCCTGGATCACCTGGGTTGTGAGTGTCTCCATGTTGAACTCTCCACATGAGTTTTGACATCCGTCACATCCCATCATGGCCCTCCTCCCTCTGAAGTCCAGATCCACTGAGTGCTTTCAGCATCTCTCCTCCCAGAACCAACTCCCAGGAAATGATGGAGATGGAGCCATGGCTGTAACCTCAGGAGACAGCTGGCTTGGCCAACCACCATCTCTCCCAAAAGTTCCATGTTCAAAAGTTCAAGGATGTGAACATGATTTGAAAACTAGAGTTACAGTAATGGTCTTAGAGTAATTTGTCTGTTGGCTTAACTTCATCTCTTGAGAACAAGGACCTTGATTCATTCCCCATTGAGTTCCCCCACAGCATCTAGGGCCATTCCAAGTCTTACGGCTGTGGTTACAGAATATAATTTGAAGAGCTGGCCAGGGATGATGGATGGACCCATTGACAGTGACTCCAGGGAAGACTCTTTCTGTGTGGAGAAGTGCTCCACAAAACTTTCAGTTTCCACTTGGGACCAATTGCCAGATCCCATCCACAAGACAGCTGGCCACTCACTGGGCTTGGAAGTCAACACCCTTACATCCCCTGTCTACCAACATGCCTGACACATCATGACAGCTACGTAATCATTCAGTTACTCATCTACTCAACAAACACATACTGTGTGTGGTCAAACTGCCCACCAGATTGAAGGTCAATGAAAACAGGCACAACACAAATGTGTCCCCCTCAACTTCCCCATCACCTGTTAAAAAGCCTTCTGGACACTTGTGATTTTACCTAAACTAAGGCCTCACAACTCAAAGTGAGTTCAGACCAGCAGCATCAGCATCACCTGGGAGCTTGTTAGAAAAGCAGAACCTCATACCCCACTCCAGACCCACTGGATCACAATCCACATTTCAGCAAGATTCCCAGGTCATTTGTGTGCATGTTAAAGTGTGAGAAGCATTGATCTAAAGCTCTCTCTTCCCTGGGCAAGGCAGTAATGAGGAAGTGGAGAGGGCAAGGATTGCACCTCAAAAGCAACTCTGGGCCTTATTAGCTTTGTAGCCACAGGAACCTTTTGCTCATCTGTGCTCAGTTTTTGCACCTGTAAACTGGATGTAGGACCCCTGGTGGTGCAATGGTTCTGTGCTCGGCTGCTAACCAAAAGGTCAGCAGTTTGAACCCACTAAGGAGCTCTGGTAGGGAGCTCTGGTAGCATAGTGCCTAAAGCACTTGACTGCTAACCAGAAGGCTGGAGGTTCAAACCTATCAGCCACTCCCTGGAAGGAAGATGGGGCAATCTACTTCCGTAGTGATACTGCCTCAGAAACCCAAGGAGGGGTCGCTATAAATTGGGTCTGACTCAACGGCACATAACAACAGCATACAGAAAATCAGTTTGGCTGATATAAAAGAAAAAAATATATCTTATGTTGACATTATTAAAG
>NW_006921621.1:13645753-13656866 GCF_000298275.1 Orycteropus afer afer
GGGGTCGCTATAAATTGGGTCTGACTCAACGGCACATAACAACAACAACAACAAGGAGCTCTGGTGGCATAGTGCCTAAGGCACTTGACCACTAACCAGAAGGCTGGTGGTTCAAACCCACCAGCCACTCCTCGGAAGGAAGGTTGGGCAATCTACTTCCGTAGTGATACTGCCTTGAAAACCCAAGGAGGGGTCACTATGAGTCAGGTCCAACTAGACGGCACATCATAACAACAATGGCTCCACAGGAGAAAAGACCAGATGACCTTCTTCCAGTAAACATTACAACCTAGGAAACACTATGGGGTAATTCTGCTCTGTCCTTTAGGGTCATTAGGAGTCAGAATTGACTCAATAGCACACAACAAGAAACTGGATTATAATGCTTTCTCTACAGAGAACAAAGATAAGAATGTGTTTCTCTAAGTTAACTTGGCACAATTAGGTGCTCAGTTGATAGAGAGAGAGTCACTGCAGTGTTGTTTATGACAGCAGGAAAAAAAAAAAAAAAAACTGGCCATAGTCTAAATGTCAACCAGTAGGAGATTGCCATAAGAAAGTGGAATATAGTCAAACAGAACAGTACAATCAGTCAAACAGAACAGTACAATTAAAAAGGATAAATAAGAATTGTATGCCATGCTCTAATGTTAAGTTAAAAAAAAAAACAAAAAAACGGGATTACAGAACAACATGTGTAGTGTGATATCATTAGTGGAAAAAAAATTCATACATATATGCATATTTATGAATAGAAATGCCTAGAAGGATTTAACCCAAAGTGCTAATCATGGCTAACTGAAAAGTAAGATAGATATGAATTGGGAGAAGAGGTTTTCACTTTCTCTATACTGTTTTAAATCTTAAAAGTGATCAGAAAAAACAAACATGCTGTGTAAATTTGAAGAATCGTAACCATCATTAAGGAGCCCTTGTGGCACAGTGGCTAAATGTTTGACTGCTAACTGAAAGGTCAACAGTTCAAACCTACCAGTTGCTCTGTGGAAGAAAGATGTAGCAATCTGTTTCCATAATGATTTGCAGTGTTGGAAAGCCTATGGGGTAGTTCTACTCTATCCTAGCGGGTTGATACGAGTTGGAATCTACTCAATGGCAATGGGTTTGGTTGGTTTTGTTGTTACCATCAAAATTTGTGAGGTGAAAGTAATAGTGCTAGTGACTTCATCCCTCTTGCCCATTGCCAGTATTTGAGAGGCTGTATCAAGTCCAAGGACAGAAGAGCCCTGATCTCCCCTAAACAAGGGAACCCTCTCTATCCAAAAGGGAGGGACCAGCTGGGACTCCAGGGAGCCATCCTGCCAGGACCATTTCGAAGTTACTTTCACGTTCCACGTTATATAGCATTACCAGATAAAATAGTACATGGGACATACTTAGACTGAAAAACAAAAACAAAAAAAATCATTATTTATCTGAAATTTTATTTTAACTAGGTGTCATGATTATATTTTTTGTTGTTGATTATATTGTTGTCTGTTTGTTGCTAAATCTGGTTAATCTAGTCTCAGAATGCTCTTATGAGCAGGCAGAAAGACATTATCCTTGCCTGCCATGAGGAAACTGAGGTCCAGAATTTTTTTATTGTGCTCAGGTTCCTAGGGCTCAGGTTCTCTGATTCCCAGGCTTCCTTCCCTTTCCCCCACACCAATAATTCCCAATCTACTCATACAGCAGAACCAACTGTGGAGCCTATTAAAAATAAAAATGAGACTGAAGAGAAAGGTGTGCAAGGATGTGCCCCAGCCCAATGACTACTCAGGAGGATGTGCTTGGTTGGGGAATGTGGAATACTGAACACTTTTATATTGCTTGACTTGTTCTCCTTGAGAATACACTGCTTTTGTGATTTTAAAACAAAGAAAATAAATAAGGAAATCTTCCATGTTGGAGGAGAGTGAGAGAGTGGAGGCCGGCATAAGGAAATGAGCTAAGTTAAATATTTTAAAATCTACTCTAGATCTTTCTCACACACCCAGGAGCTCATCACAAAGAAATAACCAGCGAAACAGACAAAGATGCCCTTATGTGCAGACTGTACAAACCATGCTTTCAAAAAATATTGAATGTCATGGGAAAATACTCATGATGCTCAAAAGAACCCAAAACTCAGTGCATAGAATGGGTCCAAATATAAACATATACATTAATAAGAACTGGAAGGAAATGTGCAAAAATGTTCTATGTGACTGTCCCAGAGCTCCCAGAGGAACAATTACAGCTGATATTTTCTTAATGTTCTACATTTTCTAAATGAACAAGTATACTTAAATTTGCTTTAAGTAAAAATAAAGGATCCCTGTGCCTCACAGCAGATGGCCTAAACCAGAATTTCTGAAGAGAGCTCTGGTGGTGTAGTGCCTAAGGCATTTGACTGCTAACCAGAAGGCTAGCAGTTCAAATCCACCAGCCACTCCTCAGAAGGAAGATTGGACAATCTACTTCCATAGAGATACTGCCTCGGAAACCCAAGGAGGGGTTGCTATGAGTCAAATCGACTCAATGGTAGTGAGTTTGGGTTTGTTTTTTGTTTGTTTGTTTGTTTTTTGTGAATCCCAGAAATCAATATTTTTTAAATGTTTGGGACTCCTCCATGACTCCATCACATCAGTGCTTTCTGACTAACTGCTAAATGCCTGTGGAAGACTCTCTCTGTCTGATTCATTTTGCCTCTCTAAGGAAGAGATGGCTGGGGGTAAGCAAGGGCGGTCACCTCACAGGCAAATGCCCAGTGGCATGTGACTTCCTCTGAGGAGGAAGCAAAGACAGCTCTTTGGCCCTATGGAAATGATTTTGGAAATGAAATGGAAAACAGGCTCTTAGAGACGGCCAAACTCATGTACACACCTAGAGTCCCTCATTGGAAACACAGTTATAGCCAGACAGGTGGCACGACCAGGTGTAACCCAGTCAGACTTGTAACTACGAGTTGACAAGGCAGCAAAAATATTTCACACTTAACTCTGCCACAGGGTTACCATTTTGGAGTTTAGAATCTAGGAGTCTCTTTGCTACCCAAGAAGAGAGGCATTTGGACACAATCAAACCTAGTCGATCATTAGGCAATATACCTATTTGCTAGGGATGCCATAACAAAGTGTATAAATTGAATGGCTTATAGGAACAGAAATGTATGGTCTTGCAGTTCTGGAGACGTATTGTTGTTCGGTTCCATCAAGTTGGTTCCATCTCATAGTGACCCCCATGTACAACAGAACAAAACACCCGTCCCGTGCCATATTCACAAGTGTTGCCATGCTTGAGCTGATGGTCGCAGTCACTGTCTGTCCATCTCATTGAAGGTCTTCCTCTTTTTCACTGATCTTCTACTTAGCCAAGCATGATAGCCTCCTCCATGGAATGGTCCCTCCAGAAAACATGACCAAAGTACGTACGAGAGATGAAGTCTTGCCATCCTCCCTTCTAAGAAACCTTCCAGCTGTGCTTCCTCCAAGACAGATTTGTTCATTCTTCTGGCAGTCCATGGTATATTTGCTTTTCTTTGCCAACACCAGAATTCAAATGCATCAATTCTTCTTCAGTCCTTATTCATTGTCTAGCTTTGCAATGAATTGAGGCGATTGAAAATACCATGGCTTGGGTCAGGTACACCTTAGCCTTCAAAGTGATATCTTAGTCCTCTAACATTTTAACAAGATCTTTTTTGCAGCAGCAGCAGATTTGTCCAGTGCAATATGTCTTTTGGTTTCTTTGCTGCTTCTAAGGGTGTTGATTGGATCCAAGTAAAATGAAATCCCTGACAATTTCAATTTTTTCTCCATTTATCATGATGTTGCTTATTGGTCCAGTTGTGAGGATTTTTGTTTTCTTATGTTGAGGTGTAATCCATACTGAAGGCTGTAGTCACTGATCTTCATCAGTTAGTGCTTCAAGTCCTCTTCACTTTCAGCAACCAAGGTTGTGTCACCTGCATATCGCACACTGTTGATGAGTCTTCCTCCATTCCTCATGACGTGTTCTTCATGTAGTCCAGCTTCTCAGATTATTTGCTTACCATACAGATTGAATAAGCATGGGAAAGGATAGAACCCTGATGCACATCCTTCCTGATTTGAAACCATGCAATATCCCCTTGTTCTGTTCAAACCACTGCCTCTTGGTCTATGGACAGGTTCTACATTAACACAAGTAAATGTTCTGGAATTCCCATTCTTCACAATGTTATCTAGAATTTGTTATGATCCACACTGTTGGATCCTTTGCATAGTAAATAAAACACAGTTAAACATCATTCAGATATTCTGTGCTTTCAGCCAAGAGCCATCTGACATCAGCAATGATATCCTTCATTACATGTTCTCTTCTGAATCTGGCTTGAATTTCTGACAGTCCCTCATCAATGTACTACTGCAACCCTTTTTGAGTTATCCTTAGCAAAATTTTACTCACATGTGATATTAATGATATTGGTCAACAGTTTCTGCATTCTGTTGAATAACCCTTTGTCCTGGCTACCTAGTACTGTTCCAACAAGAATAACAAATGGGAGGGCTTGAAGAAACAGAAGTTTATTCTCTTACAGTTTGGAGGCTTTAAGTCCAAGTTCAAAGTGCCAGGCTCTAGGGGCTGGGTGAAAGCCCCTCAACCTTGGAGTCCAGCTCTGCCTTATGCTCCCAGCCCACTGGAGCTGGAGGTTTTTCATCACTCAGCTGCTGGCTGCTGAGGCTGACAAGCCCAAGACTGACAAGTAAAAAAGCACATCCCGATGTTACCAAACCACACAGCAGGCCGTTAATTCAAGTCCATTGAAAGTCCCAAGGTCAGCAGAGCACGGCAGGCTGCTGAACAATGACACAGCTACATGCAGGGCTCAAGCGTGGCATAAGCTAGAGACCGTTCCCCAAGGCTTCTCCTTATATTCAGAAAGCAGACCATGTGGTTAACGCAGCTACTTAGCTGCTCACAGTAGATTCTACCATGGAGTTGATTATCAGTCTCCTCGTGGGGAATACTACATCCAGCTGCCCAGCCACTCAACCAGGCCCAGCCAAGTTGACACACAAACTTAACTACCATATCCTTCATTGGAATGAGCACAAATATGGATCTCTTCTAGTTACCTAGGTAGTTGTCTTCCAAATTTCTTGGCATAGATGCATAAACACTTCCAGCATTGCATCTGTTTGTTGAAACATCTTTGTTGGTAGTCCATAAATTCCTAGAACCTGTTTTTCACCAATTCCTTCAGTGCATCTTGGACTTCTTCCTTCAGTACCATCAGTTCTTGTCATATGCTACCTCCTGAAATGGTTGGATATTAACCAATTCTTTTTGATACAGTGACTCTGTGTATTCCTTCCATCTTCTTTTGTTGCTTCCTGAGTCATTATATTTTGCCCATGTTGTTGTTATTGTTAGGTGCCATCCATTTGGCTTGGATTCATAGTGACCCTATGTACAACACAACGAAACACTGCCTGGTCCTGCACCATCCTCACAATCCTTGCTATGCTTGAGCCCATCATCACAGCCACTGTGTCAGTCCATCTCATTGAGGTTCTTCCCCTTTTTTGCTGACCCTTTACTTTACCAAGCATGATATCCTTCTCCAGGGACTGGTCTCTTCTGACAACATGACCAATATAAGTGATTTGAAGTTTGACCATTCTCACTTCTGAGGAATATTCTGGCTGTACTACTTCCAGGACAGATTTATTGATTCTTCTGGCAGTTCATGGCATTTTCAGTATTCTTCACCAACACCACAATTCAAAGGCATCAACTCTTCTTGGCTCTCCTTATTCATTGTTCAGCTTTCACATGCATATGAGGTGATTGAAAATACCATGGCTTTCAGGTGCACATTAGTCTTCAAAGTAACATCTTAGGTCTCTAACATTTTAAAGAGGTCTTTTGTAGCAGATTTACCCAATGCAATATGACATCTAATTTCTTCACTACTGCTTCATGGGCATTGATTGTGGATCCAAGTAAAATGAAATCCCTGGCAACTTCAATCTTTTCTCCATTTATCGTGATGTTGTTTATTGGTCCAGTTGTGAGGATTTTTGTTTTGTGTTGAGGTGTAATCCATACTGCAGATGGTCGTCTTTCATATTCATCATTGTTTCTAGTCCTCTTCACTTTCAGCAACCAAGGTTGTGTTATCTGCATATCACAGGTTGTTAATGAGTCTTCCTCCAATCCTGATGCTGCGTTCTTCATATAGTCCAGCTTCTTAGATTATTTGTTCAACATACAGATTGAATAAGTATGGTGAAAGAATACAATCTTGACCCACACCCTTCCTGATTTGAAGACATGAAGTATCCCCTTGTTCTGTTCAAAGGACAGCCTCTTGGTCTATGCATAGATTCCTCATGAGCACAACTAAGTGTTATGGAATTCCCATTCTTTGCAACATTATCCATAATTTGTTATAAACACACAGACGAATGCCTTTGTGTAGTCAATAAAACACAGGTAAACATCTTCCTGGTATTCTTTGCTTTCAGCCAAGATCCATCTGACATCAGCAATAATATCCCTTGTTCTATATCCTCTTCTGAATCCAGCTTGAATTTCTGGAAGTTCTCTGTCAATATACTGCTGCAACAATTTTTTAATTATCTTCAGCAAAATTATACTTGCAAGTGATATTAATGATATTGTTCAATAATTTCCACATTCTGTTGTATCACTTTTCTTTGGAATGGGCACAAATATTGATCTCTTCCAGTCAGTTGGCCAAGTAGCTGTCTTCCATTATGCCCATAAGATCCTTTGATTGCAACTTGAGGCTTGGCTTTTTAATTCCATTTTTTCAGCTGGAGAAATGTCAAGCATGATCTTCTCTTTTGATTTTCTAACTCCAGGTCTTTTCACATTACTTTATAATACTTTGTCTTCTTGAGCTGCCCTCTGAAATCTTCTTTTCAGCTCTTTTACAACATTTCTTCCATTTGCTTCAGCTACTCTCCATTCAAGAGCAAGTTTCAGTCTCTTCTGACATCCATCAGTCTTTTCTTTCTTTCCTGTCTTTTTGTTTGTTTGTTTTTTAGAGTTTTTATTGATTTTTAGAACATATCTTCACAGTGATTACTCTTGAAATCACATCTTTTGTATTACAACATTATATACAAATATTTACCTATATTTTGTTCCTCTAGAATTAATTTTATATTAATTGAGTATTTTTCCAGGATTTACTCTGGTATAAGTTATAAAGGAGTTCCTAGAAGGTGCAAATGGTTAAGCACTGGACTAATAACTGAAAAGTTGGTGGTTCAGACTCATTCAAAAGCACCTCAGAAGTAAGGCCTGGCAGTCTGCTTTCAAAAGAGCAAAACCTTGAAAGCCCTATGGAGCAGTTCTACTCTGCACACATACATGGTGTCACCATGAGTCAGAATCAACGGCAACTAATAACAACAAGATATGCAAAAAATATCTAGCTCAGTTTTTCCTATATAATCAGCCAGTTTTCAAATACTTTTCCTTTTGCTCGATTTACTTTGTCTTTTTTGTTTTACCACCAAATAACCATCCGCAGTTCCCATTCATAGCAGGCACTCAACAAATGTTTGAATAAATGAATCCACTTTTAGCATTTGTTTTGTTTTCAGATGTTTGATTATTTTTCCATTGGTCTAGCTATCTGATCTATGTCTGCCATCACACTGTTGTAATTACAAAAAAAAAAGAAAAGAAAAGAAAAGAAAACCCAAACTTATTATCATCAAGTCAATTCTGACTCCTAGACCCCCATAGGCGTTCCAGGGTTGTAAATCTTTACAGAAGCAGACTGCCTCATCTTTCTTCTGCAGAGCAGCTGGTAGGTTTGAACCACCAACCTTTTGGTTAGCACCTAAATGCTTTAACCACTGCACCACCAGAGCTCCTTCTTGTAATTATTAGAGCTTTATAATAGATTTTTAAAATATGGTAGAACAAGACCCTTTTCATTATCATTATCATGATTATTCTTTTTCAGAATTTTCTGGTCTATTTCTACATCATTTTTCTTTCAGCTGAGCTTTTTTTTTTTTTTAAAGAGTTTGTTTTACATTCAACATTACGTGTACATTTAGTTTCATTCCCCATTTACCATCCTCAACCCTAACACTACTCCCGTCCCTGCCGAGTAACCCTCCCTCTGTACCCCTCATAGTTATGCACTCCTGTGTGTCCTGCATTTCCCCATGCGAATGTTGCCCTTCTGGTCTTTCCCATCTTTCTGATGACCTTTTGCTTTCTTCATATATAACATCCTTCATTCTTCATGTATAACATCTTCCTACAACTCATTTGGTCTTCAGTGATTGGTGTTAAAGCATCAAATCTATTTTTCAGATGGTCTCTAAATTCAGATGTGATATATTCAAGGTCATCTTTTGGTTCTCATTTACTTGTTTTAATTTTCTTCAGCTTCAACTTAAACTTGCATAGGAACAATTGATGGCCTTGTTCTGACAGATGATATTGAGCTTCCCCATAGTCTCTTCCCACAGGTATAGTCAATTTGATTCCTGTGTATTCCATCTCACCAGGTTCACGTGTGTAGTCACTGTCTTTGTTATTGAAGAAAGGTATTTGCACTGAAAAAGTCATTGGTCTTGCAAAATTCTATCACGCAATCTCCACATGGTTTCTGTCACCAAGACCATGTTTTTCAAGTACTGATGCTTCTTCTTTATTTTCAACTTTTGCATTCCAATCACCACTAATTATCAATGCATTTTAATTGCATGTTTGATCAATTTCAGATTACAGAAGTTGGTAAAAGTCATCAATTTCTTCATCTTTGGCTTTAGTGGTTGCTGCATAAATTTGAATGATAGTCATATTAACTGGCCTTCCTAGTAGATGTTTAAGAGGTCTAGTGGTGTAGTGCCTAAAGCACTTGACTGCTAACCAGAAGGCTTGTGGTTCAAACTCACCAGCCACTCTTCAGAAGGAAGGTTCGGCAATCTACTTCCATAGTGATACTGCCTTGGAAACCCAAGGAGGGGTCGCTATGAGTCAGATCCGACTCGATGGCAGTAAGTTTTGAGTAGATGTTTGGATATGTCCTATCACTGACAACATTGTACTTCAGGATAGATCTTGAAGTGTTCTTTTGATGATGAATGTGATGCCTTTCCTCTTTGATTTGTCATGCCTGGCATTGTAGACCATCTTATTATCCAATTCAAAATGGCCAATAGCAGCAGTCCATTTCTCACTAATGCCTAGGATAAGGAGCTCTCGTGGCACAGTGCCTGAGGCATTTGATTCCTAACCAGAAGGTTGGCAGTTCAAACCCACCAGCTGCTCCACAGAAGGAAGGTGGGGCAATCTACTTCTGTAAAGATTTACCACCTCAGAAAACCAATGGCAGTTGCTCTGAGTCGGAATCGACTCAATGGCATTGGGTTTTGTTTTGTTTTTAATGTCTAGAATATTGATTTTTTTATGAATTCCATTTCCTTTTCTACTACATCCAAATGTCCTAGATTCATCCTTCATACATCCCACATTCTAATTATTAATGAATATTTGCAACCCTTTCTTCTCATTTTGAGTCATGCCACATCAGCAAATGAAGATCCAGAAAGCTTCACTGCATTAAGGTTGACACTACTTTGAGGAGGCAGCTCTTATCCAGTTGTATTTTGAGTGCTTTCCAACCTGAGGGGCTCATCATCTGGCACTGGATCAAACAATGTTTCACTGAAATTCATAAGGTTTTCAGTAGTCAATTCTTTCAGAAGTAGACTGCCACATCTTTCCTTCTAATCTGCTTTAGTCTGGAAGCTCTGCTGAAACCTGTCCACCATGGATGATCCTGCTGGTATTTGAAATACTGGTGGCATAGCTTCCACCATCACAGCAACGTGCAACCTGCCACAGTACAACAAACCGACAGACAAGAGGCTCCGGAGACTAGCAGTCTGCATTCAAGGTGTCGACCCGGTTGATTTCTTCTGAAGGATCTGAGAAATAAACTGTTCCGTACCATTCTCTAGTGATGGCCAGCGATCCTTGGCGTTCCTTGGCTTGTAGATCACTCCAATCTCTGACTCCATCTTCACATGGCAACCTTCCCTCTGTATCTCTCTGTGTGTTTTCTCTTTTATAAGGACACCACTCACACTGGATTAGGACTCACTCTACTCCAGCATGTTAACTCATGACAACTTAACTGATAACATCTTCAAAAACCCTATTTCCAAACAAGTTCACATTCATAGGTATAATGAAGAAAAGATAGGACTTCAAACTATCTTTTTGGAGAAACAATTCAATTCCTTACAGGCAGTCTTTAATCACTTGAATTAAGTGTCTAGTGGCACCTTGAAAAAATAGGAGACAGACTAGGCAAGTTTTGATGGTTGAGAGCAAGTTGATCCCAAATTCCTCCCCACGCCTCCTGTGTGGCATCTCCTCCCCCACTCCTCCAAAGTGCCCAGAACCCGCTACTATCCATTTCACCAAACCTGAGCCCCTCTGAAGGCCCTACTTAGCCAAAATTTCCCCTCTCATAATCAATCCTTTTGCCCAAACTGCTAGCCCCTCAATGGGTAGGGCTCAGCTACATTTTAAGCGGAAAGAAAAATGATCAGATTAACTCACGTGAAGATGTGACTGATCAGCCTTGATGAGGAATCAAGTCCTGATCCATACTACAACATGAATGAAGCTTGGATACATTATGCTGAGTGAAATAAGTCAGGCACAAAAGGACATATATGAAGTGATCTCATTTATATGAAATATCTACAATAGGCAGATGTGTAGAGGCCAAAGTTCATCAGTGGTTACCAGGGGTGGGAGAGAGGGGAAAAGGGAGATTTATTATTTAAGAGACACTGAATTTCAATTAAGGGTGATGAAAAACTTTGGAAATGGATAGTGGTAATGCTTCAACAACATGGTGAACATAGTGTCACTGAATTGACTCACTGTTTTGTTGTAAAGAGGGAGTGAAAGAGAGAAAGGAGCCCTGGTGGCTTACTGGTTAAAGTGCTTGGCTGCTAACCAAAAAGATCAGTGGTTCAAACCCACTGGCCACTCTGAGGAGAAGGTTGTGGCAGTCTGCTTCCATGAAGATATACAGCCTTGAAAACCCTATCAGGCAGTCTACTCTGTCCAA
>NW_006921621.1:13657233-13676627 GCF_000298275.1 Orycteropus afer afer
AATGAACTGACCCCTGTGAGCCACAGAAAATCAGCAAGGCCTAAGGAACATGTTGGTTCCTGACCTCCATTAGGCTTTGGGACTCTAGTCTTCCTGAAAGGTTTAGAAGAGAGCTGAGTTCTTCTGGATAGTTCAACCATCTAGAAAGAAGGCCTCTCTTCCTGGGCTGCCTCAGTGAACATTAGCAGGCCCAAAGCCCTGAGGAGAAACTCATGGGGCAATTACATCAGCACAGGACGCCTTTGTTTTGAGCTGAGGCTGGTTTTCCCACAAGCAACTGAAATAAATTAGAGCGTTTTCAACGAGGGCGGTTGAAAGCGGCACTCTTGGAAAAATCTCAGCAGCTGCTCTTTATTGGATTATAACTAGGAGCAAAACACCCCAAACCACACAATCGCCTGCAAAGGGGGGAAAAAATCAAATCAAATACAACATTGTTGTAGGCTCTGGAAAATGTTTCCCCAGGAAACCCAGCCTGGGAACCTGGTCAATGTTCTCTTGCTCGGCTGCTCAGGAAGACAGAACCAGCTTCTTGGGGGTCACATACAGTTTGCCTACACATAGGCGGCCAGGGACACTGACAGCCAGCCACACACAGGCAGACTGGGGACAGACGCCCAGTGCAGGCCCGCCAGAAGGATGCGCCCAGACCCCAGGAGAAGGTCCTGTCTGCAGGGACGGCTCCACCCAGGAGTAAGACACACGGGCCTCGCTCTGTTGAGAGGTCTTTAAAAACAGGCAAAACCACCCTGCTTCTGGGGCAAGCAAATCTCATTGTGCCCTGGAAGCCAGAGATGAGATACATTCCCTAGGAAGCCTATGGAGACATTAATGCAGTTGTTGGTATCCAGTTTAGCTGATGGTTTAGAATGGAAAGATGAAGCCTTGGCTAGGAGACCAGAAACCTGAGTGGTTCTAACTCTACTACTACTTAGCTCTATACGCTCAAGTGAAAAAGAAAAAAAAAAAAAAAATGCCATTGAGTCATCGTTTCCAACTCACAGCACCACCATGTGTGTCAGTATAGAACTGTGCTCCATAGAGTTTTCAGTGGCTGATTTTTCAGAAGTAGATCTCCAGGCCTCTTTCCAAGGTGACTCTGGGTGGACTAGAACCTCCAGCCTTTTGGTTTGCAGCCAAGCACTTAACCATTTGTGTCATCCAGGGACTCCTACCATTCGCAGTTCTCTGAGCCTCACTTCTCTTGTCCATAAAATGGATGTCATCATATTTGATCTCCATTTTTCCAGGGCAAGAGGCAGTGAGAAGTGGGAGAGTCTCTGAGCTTCAAATGAGGATCATCAAGGGCTAGAAATCAGAACAGCGATTGTTTGGTGGGGCAGAGATGGACTGGAGAGACATGAGGCAAATGTCTGGGCTGATGTAAATGCTCTATATCTTGACTGGTGCATGAGTTACTCAGGTCTATGCATTGTTCAAAAGTGATCTAGCTATGCATTTAAGACCTGTGCGTTCCACAAAATATAAATTATACCCCAGTGTTCAAAAATGAGATGGGAAGTTAAAGTGTTGGACAAATGAGAGACACTCCTGTTATAAAGGAGGCTTTATTGGCCTGCTGTGAACAGGACACTCTCAAGTAAATAAAGTCTCACTTTGGCTTCGGATAGGAGATTATTTTGAAATTCAGGTTCAATAGTTTCAGGAAACACTTATGTTTGTGTCTAGTTCAAACTGGTTGGGTAGGTATTTAAGAAAAAACATTAGTTCAATTCAGAGTTCAGTCAAAAAATAATAATATTTGGCTTCGGGTTTGGGTTCAGTGAATCAGGGCAGTGTTTGCCAATTTGGGGGCCATGGTTCGGTTCAGTTCAAGTTCTTATTAGAACAGCCCAGCATGGTGTTTGCCCCTGGGATGTGGCTGCCTGGCCCAGCACCCATTGTCCACACACTTTCAGCCTTTCCAGATCAGCAGCAGTGAGGGGAGTCCTTTGCAGCCTCTTTCCTGTATCCTCCAAAACAAGAAACTCGAACTTAAAAAAGAAAACAGTTACATTCTTTGACCATGTAAAATCAAACCTAGGTCCATACTCATACACACAGAGGCCGGAGTTGGTCCCTGAGGTGCCACCAACCAACAAGAGGAAGAGTAAATAATCGTGGCATTTGGGCAGTTTACTCCCCAGCCACTGGGTGGGTGGGAGCTACTGTGTCCTTTTGTAGGCCGCAATACCAAGGAGATGGGTGTCTGACTTAGCTAGTACCTGGTCAGATGGTGGCTGTGCTCACACCCCGTCTACACAAACAGGGGCAGATTACCCAATAAGCAAGGTAAGCACAGCCTTACTTGGGCTTACTTACTAATCTACAGTGAACAATCTCATATGAGTTTCACATCAAAGGTATGGCAAAAGCATGGGCTTACTTGTGCTTACTTACCGATCTGTGGTGAGCAATTTCACACGGGTTTCACGTCCAAGATGTGATGAAAAACATGTGAAACTGTTCGCAACAGATTAGTAAGTAAGCACAAGTAAGCCCATGCTTACCTTGCATACTGGATACTCTGTACCTGTTAGGGATTATACATGGAAAAGAGGCCTTAATTCTGTAGGAAAGTGCTGTGGGGTTAAGAGAGAGACAAATGCCAGCCATACCTAGAAGCAGAATCTCTGATGTGGTGAAAAACTGTGAAATTATTCACTACAGATTTGTAAGTAAGCACAAATAAGCACGTGCTTACCTTGTGTATTGAGTAATCTGATATTGAGCACTTGAACTGTGCTCAGAGCAGCTCAGCTACCTCCCGGGGCCTAACTGAGAAGGTGTCCCAGACCACCCCACCCAAGGGGGCTTGTTCATTCTGAGACTCCACTGGACTGTCTGCAACATAATGGCATCATGATTTTCTTCTTTGGCCTTGGCACTTCTCCTTGAGAAACTTCCGTTTCTAAGATTCCCAGCAGGAGCCAGCACAATGGGTAGAAGACAGAGCTCAAAACTATTGGTGGAGCTTTCTGGGAACACCATCTATGTGATGTCTAACAATGTGAACTAAAAAAGAGAGGTCACCTCCCCACCCTACCCTCCCTTGCTGCCTTCTTCTCTCCAGCCTGGCTCATCTGATCTGACCTCGACCACAGAACAACTTGCAGAGGCCCAAGCCTCCACCTTCTGGCCCCTGCCTACGTGTCTCCCACTGTCCCCATCTTGTACCCTACTTTATGCCTCTGTATCTTTGCACATGCTATTCCTTCTGCCCAGTAGGTCCTTCCTCCTTCTCTTCCTATATAATGGCTCCTGGATGCTTCCCAGGAAGGGCTGACCGCTCTGTGCAGAGGGGGGCCAGATGGCCAGACACCTCCAGCTCTCAGACACCTGCAGCTTTGCTCCTGCACATGCTCACACCTGCAGCTCTCCTCCTTTCTGATAAATTCTCTCAGAAGAAGTCCTCCATCCCTGACACAGACTTCTTTCAGCAAGACTGCTGTGTACAGTTGTGCAGTTAATGTACTGCACTAAGGTGTCCAGCTTAGGGAGCTATTGAGGGCTGAACTCCACTTGCCAAACCATGCTCCTGGGGCTGTGTCCATCCAGAGAGAGGGACTTTTCCCTAAGACCTATGAAGGCGGTAGCAGCCCTGTCTGACACATGCAGATCCCAGGAGTGGACAGCTGGCACCTTGATAAGTCTGTCACTCATTGCAGGACTTGCTGAGGAGTCAATCTACTGCTGGACTGGCAGCTCTCACAGGTAGGCTCTGCACAGCTGAAGCTTATCTCTATAACACGAGCCCTGAGCAAAGGGCCCTGCCTGGGCTGCTGCTCAGCTAACAGGAGTCATTTGTAGCAAATGAATCTAGAACATGTGAATCACCTCATTTTGGTTTCCCTACTGGGGCTGAGCATTTTCCTGCTTCTCTGTCAGAACCAGACACAATTCCATGGTGAGCTGTGAAGGGAAAAAAAAAAAAAAAAAAACTGATGCTGTCCCTGCCTGCCCTGCAAAGAAGACCACAATGCACTTCCATCACGATCTGCCATCTTCCTGCCCACCCAGGCCCAGTGCAGTTTGATGCACCCTCTTCCCTGTGCTCCACCCCTAGGTCCCGAGATCCTCAGGCTTGGGGCTTTTTTCCTTGCCCCAAAAGGTACTCTAGGTAAGTGTCTGGGCTGGGGAGGAGATAGATGCAGTTACTGAAGTGTACTAGTGGTGAGGTCTGAAACCCCCCACAATTGATGGTATCTAGTGTTAGCCACCCCAGGCTCTATCACCTCAGCCGTGCCTCAAACGCACTTCTCTGCTGCCTGTGTCCTGACCACTCAGGTTTACACAAGACCCCATCTCCTGACATGCTGCTTCCCTCAGACCTCTAGTTCCCTCAGACGACCACCCCAGCACACTTCATAGTTGTCCATGTCCATGGACACAGCTGATTACTATTTTAACCTTGCATATATGCCTGTAAAAGCAACTTCTTAGCTCCCAATTTCAAAGGCTTTCAGGAGATAGCAAAGGGCAGCAGAAAGAACATGAGTTTTCAAGTCAAATGGACCTGGATTCAAGTGTCAGCCCTTTCCTTTCCTCCCTGAGACTTGTTTAGCCTCTTCGACCTTCAGTTCTTTTTCTACACAATGAGGATGATAATAGCACCACTGATACAGATTAAATGAGATAAGGCATGAAAAGGGACTGATACCCAATTAGGACGACCGCTTGTCCTGGATGGTCCAGTATTTTCCCAATTTAAGCACCAAAGTCCTACATCCCAGAAACCTCTCAGTCCTGGGCAAACCAGGACAGTTGGTCACCCAATAACTTAATACTGGTGAGCTGCTTCCTTTTCTCCCACCAGTCAGAGGAAAAGCTGAAAACATGAATGAAGCAAGACCATCAGTACACCCCAAAACTATTGCCCTAATTTTTTAACCTTAAGCCAAAAATATCCCCCTGAAGTCTTCCTTAAACCAAACAACAGTTTACCTTAATTGATAAAGAATGTCTGCCTCCAGCATGGTGCTCTTTTAAAGAACTATCTATAGGTGACAAAAGCAACTCGAAAGGTTAGAGGAGAGACTTAGAGGGCAATGAGTTCATGTTGATGGTGCAGGAATAATTCAAAAAAGGAAGGTCAGAATGGTTGCACAACTGGAAGAATGCAATCAGTATCACTGAATTGTACATGTGGAAATTGTTGAACTGGAGTATATTTGGCTGTGTACATTTTCAACAACAACAAAAATAAAACTACTTAAAAAAAGAAAGAAAAGAGACCATCAATACAGCCTGTAGAGCAAAGAAAAACGGACTGAAATAAATGAGATGGACTCCGAAATTAGGCGAATTCCCCTTAAAGTTGTCCGTCCCATCCTCCTGCCGTGGAGATGTGCCTCCCACCCCGCCCCCTTCAGCCGTGCACACCTCAGCTCCTAGGGCAGAGCCTGGCGTGCTGTGGATGCCAGGAGACCAGCTGCTGAGTGGTCCCATGGTGACCCGGTGACGCTGTGAGGGAGAGCGCACCCAGCAGGTCTCCATGGGGTCCCCTTCTGACCTGCACCTTCCCAGCTTTTGGGAGAAGGGAAGAGGATTTCAGTCTTTGCCTTACAGTAGAAGTGGCGGGAGGACATATTTCTAACTCTGCAATTTTAGACATGAAAACCCTAGCCTTGGTGGTGCAGTGGTTAAGCACTTGGCTGCTAACCCAAAAACCAGCGCTTGGAACCCACCAGTTGCTCCGCAGGAGACAGATGAGGCAGTCGACTTCCGGAAGGATTGGGCCTTAGAAACACTATGGGGCAATTCTACTGTCCCAGAGGGTCGCTATGAGTCGGAATCAACTCGGCTACAACGAGTAATGGGTGGGTAAACCCTAGCAAGCCGGAACAAAGCGTTAGTTTAGGCGCTGCCCTGGCTTTATCCCGTTCTGTCGCGGGCCGCCATCCTATCTACTGTGCAGCAGCGACACCTGCTGGCCAGGGCCACGGGCAGGCGCCGTGCTCTGGCTGGTCGTGGCCTCACTCCGGACTTCCCAGGAGGCCCCAATTTGTGCTGCCTTGTGAGGCTCCCCTGGACACTAGCTGGCAGCTCAGCCGAGGCCCAGTTCGTCTGACCATCCAGGCTGGAGCCAAGAGCCAGAGCCCCGCCGACCCTGGGGCAAAGGCGGCCGAAGGCAGGGCGGGCTGGCTAGAGATGCTTAAGGAGCCGCAGTCTCTGGGTACAGGCCTTTCATACAGAGGGATGGGAGCAGGAGCTTCATGCGGCTGGGCACGTGGGTTCCTGCCTTGGCAGTCGGTAAATGTCCTCTCCCCGACTTTCCTGTTTTGTCTTCAAAAGTTCCCAAATGCACATCACTTCCCCCATAAAATTTACCTCTAAGAACCATCACTTTCTCAACATCTTCATTTTCTGTATGTTTTAATCCTGGGACGAATAGCTTATTTTCTCTCAGGGCTTTTCTTCCAGAAATAAATATTTTAGCAGCTCCTGAGCATAATTGGAAGGTGCCCATGAGTGTGGAACCACAAAAGCAGGGTGGAAAAGAGATACTGAGGTGAGGATACGGGGCCTGCAGCTCCCTTTCCTGGTGGCTAACTGACTGCTCCCTGCACTCCAGCCTCACAAGAGTGACTGTCAAATGGAAGGCCTCAGCAAAACCACAGGCCATCACAGGCCTCACCAGCTAGCACGTGCTCTCTACAGTTGCTATTCCCATTTGACAGATGGAAAAACTGAGGCTCAGAAAAGTGAGCCTTGAACATAATCTCAGAAGTAGCTTCCAGGCTAGGTCTCATCCCTGGTGCTTTCCACTGCCTTATGGCACTTTTTTCAGGCTTCTAGAAGACTCATACACGTGTTTGAGAATGTCATACTATCAAAGAGTAAAACTGAACACAACCTTAAATGTTTACCAGCAGGGGGACTGGTTAAATAAAGAATGCATAAAAACAAGCTCACTGCTTTGGAGTTAATCCCAACTCATAGCGACCCCTCCTTGGGTTGCTGAGGCAGTATCTCTACGGAAGTAGATTGCCCGATCTTCCTTCCGAGGAGTGGCTGGTGGGTTTGAACTGCCACTCTTCTGGTTAGCAGTCAAATGCCTTAGGCACTATGCCATAACCACACAATGAAATACTATAGTATATTATGCTGACATTATGTATGTGCAGATTACAAAATTGTAATGATATGTGCATATTATCAGTCAAAGTCCTGGCAAAAGCTGGGGTGGAGTGATTTGAGGAAAGTTTAATAAAAGAGTTTATTTACAGGGTTTGAGGAAATCAACAAGGGATGGTGACGCACCAGGGGCCAGTAATGATCACTGCGTGTGAAAGGTCAAGGAAGGAGGCAGTTATGAGAATCCAGAGAGGAGAAATGTATGGAGGGGCTCCCTAACAGGAGGAGCAGGGGAGAGGAGGGTGAGGAGTGGACTTGGAGAAGGGGCCCAGGAAAGAGATCCACACAGCTTGTATACAATATAGAAGCCTAAAAGGGTACACCCAACCAAAACCAAACCCACTGCCATCAAGTCAATTCCAACCTGTCACAGAGTACAACTATGCCCCTTAGGGATTTTCTGACTATAATCTTTACAGGAACAGTTTTCCAGGCCTTTCTTCCATGGAACCATTGGGTAGGTTTGAACCTGCCAACCTTTAGGTTAGTAGCCAATCGAAAACCACTTGCACCACATAGACTCTAAAGGAGATGCTCTGGTGTGTTAAACAAAAGTCTTTATCTTGGATTTGGGGGAATCTGGGATTGCTGGAAGTGAAGGAATGACACTTGAACCTTTCACTGCCTATACTCTGTATTGTTTGAATTTATAAAAACTAGCAGATATGAAAAGAACCCTGGTGGCATAACAGTGAAGCACTTGGCTGCTAACCAAAAGGTGGGCAGTTTGAACCATGGGAAAGACCTAGTGAACAGCATCTGTAAAGATTACACCCTAGAAAACCCTATGGGGAAGTAGTACTCTGTCACATGGATTGCCTTGAGTCAAAAATCAACTCAAAGCACCCAGCAACAAGAAGCAGATAGGAGATTTATAATCACTAACAATAACTAAAACATGCCTTTCGGGAACAGTACACAGAATGCAGTGAACTTGGTGGAAATAGCCCATGGGGGCAGTCAGCAGTCTTAGGAGCTGTGCTCATCTCCTTCAAGGTGCCCCTTTTCCCACCTCAACCCATCCTCATCTCTCCCTGCTCAGAGCTCTTCAAAGGCTTCTGGTTGAAGGGATGTCACTCGCGTTGGGCTATTCTGTCTTATTCCATTTAAACAAAGGTGCCAGTATCCACAGCTAGACAGTGTGATGTCCTTGCCAACAGCCCAGCACTGGGGGACAAAGTGGGTGCCTAGTAAGTACGTGGTCGCAGCAGGCTCAGTGTGCAGCTCCACCTCTAACCGGCCTGTGCTGCAGCCATTTAGCTTCCATGTCCACTTGTCTCAGGTGGAGAGATTGATGGCGCATTTACCCACCTCCCAGGGCTGCGGTGATGTAGAAACATTCTGCAAAGGCAAACGCACATGCAAAAGCAATGTGTCAGGAGTCACACACTTGGATTCAGGCACCTTTGCAAGATGCTTTTCTTTTCATTATTTTAAAAAAAAAAAAAAAAAGTGTTTAAGAAGAGTGATCACTTCTCTTCATTTCCTGCCCTCTCCCCTGGCAGGGGCATGAGACATTTAATTCAGGGTCACAGATTCTGTTTCCGTCTGGGGGAGCAGGCCTCAGGGGAATGGCCCCCTTTAGGAATTTATACCGACTGGGAAATATAATCCAGTGTTTTCCAGCCATCATTTAGCAAAGAGTTGTCATCAGTGTGGTTTCCTCCCGCCCAGTGCTGCCTCCTACCTTACCCCCTCCCAGCCCCGACAGGACTGACTCGGTGACTCTTCTATGCTACGAACAAGCAAATCTGCGAAAACTTAGGAGGCCTCGGCTGAACCAAAAGGTTTTTCAAAGAAACACTTTCCAGCCCAAGAAAGGTAATATCCTGGAGGGCTGCCCGCCTTCCTGCAATTAACTAGAATACCACCCAACAGCGCTTTTGTTGGCTACTATTTCCCGTGGAAATACCTCAAATACTTTTCCTCCTGGTGGTTCAGCAACTAGAGACATGGAAACAGACAGCAGCCCTAAAATGGGACCTTTGTCTCTTTCCTGTTCAAGCCACAGAAGGGCAGCCGGACCAGCCAGCCCTTCCTCCGCCACCCACCACAGCCCAGGCACCCCTGGCAAGGGGCCTGGCTCTGGGGTGGGCTTTGGAGGGCAAGGAAGGGGTGATGTTTTGAGGAGGGGCCTGGGAACTGAGACTCTAGCAAATGTGCATTCAAGTCCAGTCCCACCAATTAATAGTTCTGTCACTTTGACCAAATGACTTCTTCAAACCACCACTTCCCTATCTGTTGAATGGGGAAAAGAAAGCCTTTTCACGGTTGTTGCAGAGATTAGATGAGGTAGTATGTGTGAAGGGGGTCTCCTGGTGGTACAACAGCTAGCATGGCTCAACTGCTAAATGAAAGTTTGGAGGGTCAAGTCCACCCAGAGACCCCTCAGAAGAAAGACCTGGCAATCTCGTTCTAAGACACCAGCCACTGGAAACCCTGTAGAGCAGGGTTCTACTCCGACATGCACGGAGTCGTGAGTCAGAGCTGAGTCAGCACTGGCTGGTACCGGTAACAAAGTAGGTGCTCATTACAGGGGAGCTTTAATTCTATTCTCTGGGTTGGAGCATGGCCATCTTCTGCTTAGTCCACTGTCTTCTTCTAAAATATAAATATGCCAAGAAGGGATAACATTTGAGGGTTTTTAGCCAAAAGGTCAGCAGTTTGAATCTACCATCCACTCCATGGGAGAAAGATGAATTAGTCTGTTTCCATAAAGATTTACAGCCTTGGAAACTCTATGGGGCAATTCCACTCTGTCTTTTAGGGTCACTATGACTCAGAATCGACTCCATGACAGTGGGTTTGGATGTTTTGTTTTATCAGGAAGAAGAAAAGAGGTGTTGTGCCTAACAGAGGAGGCTAAATGAGAGGTGTCAGAAAAGCCAAGCCACCTAAACTAAAATCAAGGCCAATGAGCAGAGAGGTCTGTCAAAGCAAGCTTTGGGGCATTTAAGTTCCCTGGACACTTAGGAAATGCCCCTTCTGATGCAAGATCTGCAATAGCCACTCCCTGTCCCCTGACCAGGAGCTCTGGTAGCATAGTGCCTAAGTCACTTGACTGCTAACCAGAAGGCTGGTGGTTCAAACCCACCAGCCATTCCTCGGAAGGAAGGTTAGGCAATCTACTTCCATAGTGATACTGCCTCGAAACCCAAGGAGGGGTCACTATGAGTCAGAGCTGACTCCATGGCAGTGGGTTTGGTTTAGTTTTGTCCCCTGACCAACTTGTCTGCATCATGTCCTCAGTGTCAAGAGCCCTCGGAGTTTTTCCACTAATGATTTGGAAGAGGAACTGGCAAAAGGGCCTGTCCCTCAGATTCCATGACCTGAATACATGTCACTGCCCTCCCTCCCAAACTAGGTTATGGTGGGAGCCAGGCCTCTCATTTCCATAAAGCAGGAAGTTGCCCACACAGTGCAGTGGCACTAGCTACATTATCTGTCTAGCTGCTCAGTGTCTGTGCCTGAAATTGCACCATTAGCCATTTATTTCTTTAATATGATTTGAAAATATCCAAACCATGGAGGCAGTGGGATGAAGAGTAAAAGGAGAAAAAAAGAGATGAGTAAAAGGGAGTTTGCTGTTGTTTTTCAGAAGCAACAGTAGGGAGATTCTGGGGGGGGATAATTTTATTTTTTTCATTCTAACTTGTGTTTTATTTTGTTCATTCATCTTGTCTAGTAGTAGTATCTCTGATCCTTTTTTTTTTTTTTTTTTTTTTTTTTTTGACTAGGGCAAAGTATAATTTTGTTATTTAGTATCCATTTTGATACATGAAAAGAAATGGAGATTTTTTACCAACTTCTGCAGTGCAGTTTGAAATAAATCAAACATGCATTGATAATCACTGGTGAGAGAAATGCAAAAGTTGGAAACAAAAAAGAAGTATCAGAACCTGAAAAATATGTTCTTGGTGATAGAAATGACTCCAGATATCCCATGATATAATTTTGCAAGACCAAAGATTTATTCATTGCAAATACCTTTTTTCAACAACATAATGGGTGACTATACTCACGGACTTCTATAGATGGACTACACAGGAATCAAATTGACTGCTTCTGTGGAGAGAATGGAGAAGCTCAATATCATCACGCAGAACAAGGCCAGTAACTGACTATGGAACAGACCATCAATAGCTCACAAGCAAGTTGAAATTGAAGCTCAAGAAAATTAAAACAAATCCATGAAAGCCAAAGTACGACCTTAAGTATATCCACCAGAATTTAGAGACCATCTGAAAAATAGATTCAACACAGTGAACACTGATGACCAAAGACAAAGAGGAGTTCTGGGATGATATCAAGGACATCATACATGAAGAAAGCAAAAGGTTATTAAAAAAGACAGGGAAGAAAGAAAAGACCAAAATAGATATCAGAAGAGACTCTGAAACTTGCTCTTGAAAGCAGAGTATCTAAAATGGGTGGAAGAAATACTGAAATAAAAGAGCTGAACAGAAGATTTCAAAAGGCAGCTCCAGAAAACAAAGTATTATAATGAAATGTTCAAAGACCTGGAGTTGAAAATTCAAAGAGACAGAACATTCTCAGCGTTTCTCAAGCTGAAAGAACTGAAGAAAAATTTCAAGCCTCGAGTTGCAGTGTTGAAGGATTTTTTGGGCAAAATATTGAATGACTCAGGAAACATCAAAAGAAGATGGAAGGAATACACAGTCACTGGACCAAAAAGAATTGGTTAATGTTCAACCATTTCAGGAGGTAGCCTATGATCAAAAACCAATGATACTGGAAGACTAAGTCCAAGCTACACTGAAGGCATTGGCAAAAAGAAGTCTCCAGGAATTGACAGAGTACCAAATAAGATGTTTCAACAAATAGATGTAATTCTGCAAGTGCTCATTTATCTACACCAAGAAATTTGGAAGACAGCTAGCTGGTCAATCAAATGGAAAAATCCATATTTGTGTCCATTCCAAAGAAAGATGATGCAACAGCATGCGGAAATTATTGAACAATATCATTATTATCACATACAAGTAAAATTTTGCTGAAGATAATTCAAAAAAGGTTACAGCAGTACATGACAGGGAATTGCCAGAAATTCAAGCCAGATTCAGAAGAGAATGTGAAACAAGGGATATCAATGCTGATGTCAGATGGAGCTTGGCTGAAAGCAGAGAATACCAGAGAGATGTTTAACTGTGTGTTATTGACTATGCAAAGGCATTCAAATGTGTGGATCATAGCAAATTCCAGAATACCTAATTGTGCCCATGCAGAACCAATACATACACAAAGAGACAGTGGGTAGAACAGAACAAGAGGATGTTGTTGTTGTTGTTGTTATGTGCCGTCGAGTCGGCCCCGACTCATAGCGACCCCTCCTTGGGTTTCCGAGGCAGTTATCACTACGGAAGTAGGATTGCCCAACCTTCCTTCCGAGGAGTGGCTGGTGGGTTTGAACCGCCAGCCGTCTGGTTAGCAGGCAAGTGTCTTAGCCACTATGCTATGTTTAAAATCAGGAAAGATATGAGTCAGGGTTGTATCCTTTCACCATACTTATTCAATCTGTTGCTGAGGAAATATCTGAGAAGCTGAACTATATGAAGAACACAGCCTGGGGATTGGAGAAAGATTCATTAACAACCTGTGATATGCAGATGATATACCCTTGCTTGCTGAAAGTGAAAAGGACTTGAAGCATTTACGGATGAAGATCAAAGACTACAGCTTTCAGTATAGATTATACCTCAACCTAAAGAAATCAAAAATCCTCACAACTGGGCCAATAAGCAACATCATGATAAATGGAGAAAAGATTGAAGTTGTCAAGGATTTCATTTGAGTTGGATCCATAATCAACACCTATGGAAACAGCTGTCAAGAAATCAAACATATTGCATTGGGAAAATCTGCTGCAAAAGACCTCTTTAAAATGTTCAAAGGCAAAGATGTTAGTTTGAGGACTGAAGGGCACCTGAGTCAAGCCATGATATGTTCAATCGCCTCAAATATGTGAAAGCTGGACAGTGAATAAGAAAGACTGAAGAAGAACTGATGCGTTTGAATTATGGTGTTGGCAAAGAACATTGAATACACGATGGACTGTCAGAAAAATTAACAATCTGTCTTGAAAGAAGTACAGCCAGAATGCTCTTTAGAAGCACATATTTTGGATGTGTTATCAGGAGGGATCAGTCACCGGAGAAGGACATCATACTTGGTAGAGTGTCAGCGAAAAAGAAGACCTTCAATGAGATGTATTGACACAGTGGCTGCAACAATGGGCTCAAACACAGCAACAATTGCAAGGATGGTGCAGGACGGTGCAGTGTTTCATTCTTTGTGAATAGGTTTGCTAGGAGTCAGAACTGATTCTGTGCATCTGACAACAACAACAATTTTGAAAAATTACCAACAGGTTTAGAGGCTAGGCCATGTGCAGGAAGTTTGGGGCTTGTAACTTTGGATTCCTTTTTAAAAGAAGTGGGGATGTTATTTGTTAAGTAGTATGTTATTGGGATTCAGTTCAGCTGTAACAGTTGTGGCTCAGTTCTGTTTCCCATATTTTAATGTATTCAGTGATAATAATATTTACCATTTACTGGAGGCTTGCTGGGTGCCAGGCACAGCCCTAGACACTTTACATATAATCTTCACAAAACCCTATAAAGAAGGTTACTCTTTTACAGGTGAAAAGGCTAAAACTCAGAGAGGCAGGTATCTTGTCCAAGGTCACACAGCCTGCATGAGTCCAAAGCTCTTTCCACTCCTCCTGCTGCCTGACCCTCATTGTTATTAGGTGCCACTGAGTCTATTTTCAACTCACAGCAACTCATGGGACAGAGCAGAACTGCTCCATGGGGTTTTCTAGGCTTGATCTTTATGCGAGCAAATCACCAGGTCTTTCTCCAACAGCACCCTTGGGTGGGTTCAAACACTTAGCCATTGCAGTACCAGGGCTCCTTGCCTGACCTTGAGAGGATGACAGTCCTCCATCCAAATTGACTAAGGAAACGCTTCCCCCAGCTAATGCCACAGTTAGATGACAGATGCATGTTTTCCCAGACTGGCTTTCAGAGCATATGTGTTAATGGTTGAAAACTAAAACTGAAACGTGTTTCCACACTCATCACCCCACACTGTTCTTCCTGTTTTGTTTTGTTTTTTTTTAAAATACCACAGAGCAACATATTTTGGTTGTGCTTCTGGTTCACCAAGTACAACTAATCAGCACATCCACTCACTCAGACACATACAGATGCCAAAGACCTCAGAATCAAGACACCATGGGATGACGTGTCTCCAGACGCTCCTTGCCTGTTGCTCACTGGCCTCCCCCACTCCTTCCTCTCTCCCTCCACAAGTACCACGTTTTGGTCAAAACAGCCAAGTTTGTGGCTCTGAGTGGTGTGAGACTCTCTCCAGCGTCTTTCCCCATGAGCTACCATCAGGAAGTCATGAAGAACATGAGTTGTAGCACAAGTGTCCAGGTGTGGGGTTTGGCAGGCATGAAACATGCTCATGACTCCCGTGATGAGCCTTGATGTGAGCAGCAGTACCTGCATTTCATACAGAGAAGTCGAGTCCAGAGAGGTTAAGAACTTTGTGCCCTAGTCACACAGCCTGAAAAAACACAGTTGGAATACACAGAACTCAAACCCAGAACTTCCAGCTCTGAGAAGAGATCTTATTCTTGTTCCCAGTCAATTCCCTTCTCAGTGTCTCCCCAGTTCCCATTCCCCACTGCCTAACCAAAAAAACCAAACTCACTGCTATAGAGTCTATTCAACTTGTAGTGACCCCTCCTTGGGTTTCTGAGGCAGTATCTCTACAGAAGTAGATTCCCCAGTCTTCCTTCCGAGGAGCAGCTGATGAGTTTGAACCACCAGCCTTTAGGTTAGCAGTCAAATGCCTTAAGCACTATGTCACCAGAGCTCCCATCCCTACTGTCCAGAGCAGTAAAAGTAATTGCTTGAGTTATCATTTGAACTTTAATACCAGAGTTCAGTTTCATCCACTGGCACGGGTGCCAGGGGTGAGGACTGAGAAGGGCCTAGTATTTGAGGACCAGTGGTGCCCTGGAGACTGGAGGGAGAAGAAGGAGAGGGGAAGATAGGGAGAGTCCTCTTCTGGGCAGCTATGTAAAGGCACGGTTTCAAGAAGCCTACGATCTGGTTAAGGAGCCCTGGTAGTTAAGCACTTGGCTGCTAATTAAAAGGTTGGCAGTTCAAACCCACCAACAGCTCCCCAGGACAAAGACCTGGCAATCTGTTTCCTTAAAGATTGCAGCCTAGAAAACTCTACAGGATGGTTCTACTCTGTCAGATGGGGTGGTTGAGTCAAAATTGACTCGAAGACACCTAATAATAATGACATGATCTAGTTAAGAAGCCAAGACGTGACACAGGAAAAAAACCACAAATAAGGTCCAAAATGCTTAAGAGAGCACCATGGGCCACAGAGGAGGACACGCTGGATGGCGCCTGGCTAGCCTGGCTTCCCACAAGGGAAAAAATTAATTTGTTTTACAAAGCCACTCAGTTGTCGTATTTCTGTTACAGGAACACTAGAAAACTAAGACAACGACGAAAGACCGATACAAAGACATCGTTAATTCTTGGGGTCCTCTATTCATATAAGGAGCTCTGGTGGCGTAGTGCCTACGGCATTTGACTGAAGCCGAAAGATTGGCTGTTCAAACCCACCAGCCACACAGAAAGAAGACTGGGCAATCTACTTCTGTAAAGATTTACCGCCTCAGAAACCCAGTGGGGGTTGCTATGAGTCAGAACCCACTCGATGGCAGTGGGTTTGGTTGTTTTTTGGTTTATTCAGGTACAGGTAAAGTCAATCAATTGTGCTGAGAAGTCAAAAGAAAAAGGGCTTCCCCCTTCCTGACCCAGAAAAAGCTGTAAGGACAAGTATGAACTGAATTTCAGGCAGAAATGTGTAGAGACAGCATAGTGCCTAAGGCACTTGACTGCTAACCAGAAGGCTGGTGGTTCAAACCCACCAGCCACTCCTCGGAAGGAAGATTGGGCAATCTACTTCTGTAGTGATACTGCCTCGAAAACCCAAGGAGGGGTCGCTATGAGTCAGGTCCGACTTGACTTGACGGCACCTAACAACAACAACAACAACCTTTATAAGGGAATCTTTATAAGAAATGAGTTGTATAAGAATGCAAATGCCTTTGTGTTTTAAAACATCATTTTGCTGAACTGCCAAAACTAAGCTCTTGTTATGTAAAACAGCCTGCATCAAGGCTCGTTCCAAACCCATTAAAATTACATTTCTAAAGCAATACTAACCATGTACAACTTCATATTCCAATACAATTGGAGAGGAAACTCCTCTCTGCCATGTTCACCACTGGATGTCCTCCCAGAAGGAGCCATATGCACATGACGGAAGAGTAGGGAGACAGGAGTGCATCTTACTATTTGTTTCATTTTATTGTTGCTGTTTTATTTGAGTAGTTAAGGACCCAGAAATGTTTTCATTTTTAAACCCCACATGTGATTCAGAAACTGTCTTTCTCACTTGTCTTTCTCACCACTAACTAGTGACAGATATTGTCCTTATATAAATTCAAAACTCAAGCCAGTTGCCATCAAGTTGGTTCTGACTCATCGCAACCCCATGTGTGCAGAGTACAAGTGTGCTCCTTAGGATTTCCAAAGCTGTGGACTTTCAGAAGCAGATTGCCAGGCCTTTCTTCCAAGGTACCTCTGAGTGGGTTCAAACCTCCAAGCTTTCAGTTTATAGTTGAGGGTTTGACCATTTGTGACACCCAGGGATAAAGACACCAAGAGTTTACCCATTGTCCAGTGTGGCACAAGGAAGACAATGGAACCAGCCTTCTGGCTTTGGCCTCAGTGTGTTAGCACAACTCCTTGTCAACTTAACAGAGAAAATGGGCCCAGATGTTGTTTTATCTACTGATTTCAAAGCATCATAAAGTAGAAAGGTGCTCACCACCCACATGCCTGTCCAGGCCCCTCATGGCATGTGCAGTTCAATTTGGAATTAGGAATAAGCCATTACAGCCAATATGTCTTACAACACTACAGGACTTTCTAGAATAGCTCTGTCTAATAAAACTTTCTGCATGAATAGAGATGTGGCTGTTGAGCCCTTGAGATGTGACCGGTGCAACTGACAAACTGGGTTTTTATTTTATTTTTAATTCTAATAGCCACATGTGACTAGTGGCTACCACATTGGATACCGCAGTTCTAGAAGAACCAGCATCGTTCTGAACATTTATTTTCCTTACGTTTCCCTGTTTCTTTTTCAAAGTACAAGAATGAGAACTGAGCATACAGGAAGAACCCTTGTCCTCCACAACCCCACACTCCTCTGCCTTTTCTACCATTCCCCCTGCCACCCAATTTCTTTAGGGTTCTCTAGGACCAAATATTATTTCTAATAACACAGGTTTCTCATTCCAGTTATAATCACAAATCCCTCCAGAGAGAAAGCCTTATAGTGTAACAAATGGCCTAGCCAAAGAGTTTCAGAAAATTACTTTTTAAAAACTCTTTGGAGTGGAAGATGCAGGGAAATTAAATAAGTATCAGGTTGGTTTGAGTAAGTTATCACATATGCCCCAGGAGCTTCAGGGCATGTTTGGAGAAGGCTTTTTTCACTGGTCCCAAATAACGGACAAATTGTTAATATAATGAGTGATCGAAGGCCGGGCCTGTTGGCAGCCTTGGGGCAGGAAGGCCTCTGCAGGGAGGCGAATATTAATCAAGCCTTTCCAGAGCCAGAGGAAAAACAAGCTTCTCCTTCATGGAGAAGGCAGCTCCTGGGTGAGGCACCAACAGTGTTTCTTACACTTTGATGTACATGCGAACGACCTGGGAAATCAGGTGGAAGTGCAGATTCTGATTCCAAGGGACCAGATGCTGGTGTTGCTGACCCAGCAAACACACTGTACACGGTAAGGCTCTAGGCCTCTGTGCCCCTGAAGTCCATGAGGAGAGTCCACTCAGAACAGCCACATCCAGAGGTTGGCTGCAACCTTCCTGTCTCCCAGCCACCACCCCTCCTGCTCATCTTAAAAGGATCATCTTGGGGCCTGTCTCCTTCTAGGAATTCAGCTCTGCTTTACAAACTCACCTGCTGTAACCAGCAATCAGCAGACCTTTGTGAAGTTGTCAGAACCCAAGCAAACTTTGAGTGGAGGGAGACTGAAGCCTTGAGAGACTGGAATTTTCAGGGCCATCTGGTCTATCACAGGAACTCTGGTAGCGTAGTGCCTAAGGCACTTGACTGCTAACCAGAAGGCTGGCGGTTCAAACCCACCAGCCATTCCTCGGAAGGAAGGTTGAGCAATATACTTCCGTAGTAATACCGCCTCAGAAACCCAAGGAGGGGTCGCTATGAGTCGGGGCCGACTCGACGGCACAAAACAACAACAACAACTGGTCTATCACACTGTGCCTACACCAGGTGCTGAATGGGAACAGCAGTCAGAACTGAGTGGATCAGCAGTTGACGTTTCTGGCAAGAAATGTGGGGCCAGGAGGGATCATAAAATGCTAGACTTACAATCCAGAGCCCCAAGAAGGGAACCAACTTGCGCAAGGTCTCCCAGCGCCTTCCAGAGGTAGAGCCAAGGCCAGAAACAAGGCACCCACCTCCCTCCCTGTGCTCCTGCGGCCAAGACTGTGAGGGCATGCCTCCCTATGTCACTTTAGTTCAGCAGTTCTCAGCAGATTGGTTCCAACCGTCCTGTGAGTGGGAGGGGGAAAGGATTTTGGTAACTAATGAGGGGGATTTGAGTTGGGGAAGCTACTGGCATTGCATTGAATTGATTGTTGTTGTTGTTGTTGTTGTTGTGTGCCCTCGAGTAGGACCCGACTCATAGCAACCCCTCCTTGGGTTTCCGAGGCAGTATCACTACGGAAATAGATTGCCCCATCTTCCTTCCGAGGAGTGGCTGGTGGGTTTGAACTGCCAGGTTTCTGGTTAGCAGTCAAGTGCCTTAGGCACTATGCTACCAGAGGAATGCCAAACATCCTACCTTCCCTGGCACACACCACCTGATCAATGAAAAACTGTCCCATATCCAGTACACTGAAAATTAATGTAGGTGAAAAACATAATTATCTGGACCCAGAATCTAGCTCTGCTCATCTCCCTGCCTGGAATAATAACCTTCCTGGGGGAGGCGGGGCAAGATGGTGGACTAGGCAGAAGGATTGCACAGACCCTCTTCAACAAAGAAAAGGGAAACCAATTAACACAGACACAGAAGATAATCTTGGACCCCTGAG